>NC_092863.1:39381493-39607513 GCF_032062135.1 Pyxicephalus adspersus | reverse complement strand
TTACATTGGTGGTTACTAGTGATATGGCCCCTTACATTGGTGGTTACTAGTGATGTGGCCCTTTACAATGGTGGTTACTAGTGATTTGGCCCGTTACATTGGTGGTTACTAGTGATATGGCCCCTTACAATAGTGGTCACCAGTGATGTGTCCCCTTACATTGGTGGTTACTAGTGATGTGGCCCCTTACATTGGTGTCAGTGTTGAAGTGTCCCTGGTATATTAGTTATGTTCTTGATGCACTCCCTACTTCAGACCTTGTAAAAGAGAAAGGGTGCTTGAAGTGACAACCACAAATGGCACTGTGTAGAACTCATGAAAACAGAAGACAAAGTCAGCAGCACCCCAAAGTACAGGATTCTTGCTTTATTGTAAAAACACAGTCAAAATGAAGTGCACTTGTCACAGTGCTTTTACAATAAAACAAGAATCACATTCTTTGAAGTGCTGGTGACTTTGTCTCCTGACTTATTAGTGTCAGTGACAAAGTGCCCCTGTTACATTTGTGACAGTGCTGGAATATTCCCATTAGAAAACGGTTGCCTTTAATAACACTTCACTATCATTTTCCCAATAATTATTTCCATACACAGTACTAATGTGACAATTAATGAAGAGCCTGATGCAAGTATGGTTTTGTCCACAACCCCTTTACAAACATCAGTTTACCATTCTAGCACATACCATAACACACACACAGCTCTACAACATGTGTAATTTCTTGTAGCATAAACGTAACTGCTGTAAAGGAAGAAGGGAACTCTGCTTAAAGATGAATTAAGCTGCTGGCTAACATCATCCTTTATATAATCAATCTGATTAATGTCCCTAATACAAAAAGACATTTGAATAAATTAGCCTATGCTGTGCTATTTCATTTAAACTGATTATATCCAGACATCTCAAAAAGAGAAAAATAAAATAAATATTCTCTTTGCCTGAAGAAAATCTAGTGTTTCAAGGGTACTTAGCAAATAATTAGTAACCAGATAATAAAAAGCTTATTCTTTTGGGCCCTTGTTCATTGGTCCTTTTTATATTAGAGCTGAATATTGGTTTAAAATGTGACATGACCTACATGACACTTGTCTTTATCAATGATGTGTTGTGCATGACCTGGAATCCACCTTTGCACTTCTGTGTTTCCCATGCCCATGAGATGTTGTGTCCTGTAGTGGTTGAATGCACCTGATGTATACCATATACTGGTAGTCTCCATGATCAAGATGTTCATTCTCACTGACATTGTAACCTTTCTTTTTCACTTTTTCTTGTTTAAATAATGGGAAAAAAAACAGACATGACCATATCTCATCTGAAAATAATAAAGTCCCGGAAAAAAATACATGGTAGCAAAATCTAGGTAAATGTTTAGGTATACATTATTTAGTTTAATATACTAGTGGGGTGCTAATACAACCATCTTTTATTTTATATGGGTTTTTTCTAAATAAAACAATACTGTGTCATTGTATTAAATAGGTATCCTGGATACGAACGTTAATCTGTTCGCCATTATTCATTTAAAAACACCCTGTCCACAGGGTGACAACGATGCTCCACAAATATAGAATATTCAGAATTACCAGTGACCAAATCTCCTCAATGAAGCCTCCCATGTCAGTAGAACATGGCAGGAATACTAATCCTTGCCCACAATATGCAAAAATAAGTTTGGGGTTTTTACCATACTTTAAATTAGTTAGTACATGAATATGATTGCAGAGAGAAGTGAGAACAAAATATCCAGATAAAATCCATGGCCAGCCAATGACCTATCTCCACTCTCATTTGGGTCAATTTCCTTTATTTTATCTCTGGGTTTCATGCCAGGCTAATATATTATCCAGTGCACAGTTCTAACAGCTGCAGATTACTTTACTTTCCATAAATAAAAGCCACAAAGCCTTGTTTGCATAATTAGGAAAAATATTATTTTTGGTTCTTTTTTGGCATTTATGTTCTTTTTATCAAAAGAGTGTTGCGTGGAGATCCACTTCCTGTATAGATGTGAAATTCAGGAAATTACCGTAATACTGTGTATGTCAGCACGATGGACAGCATGATGGTAACAATTGCGTTGGGTCATATGTTACCTAATAACATTTGATTTCATAAACCTTCTTGTCACCAAGCAACTGGTGGTCTTTCGGTGCTGGGAGACTTGTGTCTTTCCTTTAACAGCCTCAATAAATGTTGCTAGGCAACCGCTATTTCTCGAAAAACTACACCGTTTTATATTAAAATGAACCAAGCCATTCACATTACTACTTTAGGGAAGAGTGTATGCCTTATGGCTGCATTTTAATGGAAATAGGTTTTATTAAAACAGTAAAAAAAAAATATAATCCAGCAAAATTCACTGATTGTTTTTTTCAGCAGAGCAGAAACGGCAATGAAAAGCAAATACAATCTCTACAGTATTCAAAAGAAAAGGGAAACGTATTATTTAATTTTTGGAAATAACACTGATTTTGCTTGGTTTTTCAGTCATTATTTTTGTCAGCTTCCTGAAAAGCTAAAAAGCTGTAAAGTTCTAAGCTGATCATTCTAATATATTATCATCATGTTGCTGCAGAGGGGCCCCAAACAGCACAACACGTATATAAAACACTCTCCGGATGACAGGTTTCTGCTGCAGTGGTACAGAAAAAAACACAAAAGATGGTGGTCTTTAGCTTTTTAGTCATTGTAGAATGTAGGAGAAAAGGGAGCAAATACTGAAGATAGGTAGAAAAGAAATAAGGACGTACAAGTGTATATGCACAAATTTGTACTCATTATCTACCTAACAACGCAAAGAAAGAATTTGCAGTCAATTGCAGTAATTTGCTTTACATTCACCAGAGAACTGCAATTAAAATAAATGTATATTTTTCTATTTTCATACTACTAAAACAGTCTTAGATTTTATTAGATGACAACACCTATTAAAGTACCACACACACGCAAGTACAAAAAAAAATTTCAATTTAGAAAAAGAAAGCAGACATGTCCTTCAAATGACAGCATCAAAACGGGGTTAGCTGCAATATTTTAAATACATAAAACTTATCCAGGATGTCCCTAGCTCTGAGAATTATAATCTTCCAGAGTATAGAATCATTATTATCAGATTCTTCTCTTACATTTTACTGTCTCAGCAGTTATAATGTACTAAATGTTAGGGCCACAAAGTATATAAGGCATCATATTAGCAGTAAGTTGGAAGAGGGCTAGAATAAGAAAGGTTTTACTATGTTTGCAGGAAATAGATCACAAGTAGCACTTTTCGTAGTGAATGAATGAAAGAAAAAAAAATAAGGAAAAAAAAAAAGGTAAATAGTTAAATCCTTCAATAGCTTCATATAGGATCTTCTGTCCCAAATAAACATTGATACATCAGTGTCAATTTTCTTGCAATTTATTTACTATTTATGTCGTTATAATATGGTTCTTTTATGATATGAACAGAATAGGGACAGATTAAAGTTTAGTCACAGTAGGTGTACCATTTTTAGGTGCCAAGGAGGTGGTTTTTTTTGTATAGTTATCTGCCAAACACTATCCTAGGCCACTATCATAGGCCAGTAAAACAAGAAAATGTTTGATGTTGTGAAAAAGTGGTGATCCTAGCAGAAACCAGCTTCAGCCACCAAGGACTGTGTGCCTTCCTGTTCCAGATTTGTAAAAAAACTTTTCAGTTTCAATACATGAACAGGAGATAACAGGATTTTAAACTGCACCTATGCCCAGACTACGGACATTGATTAATACTAAGTCGTGGTCTTACAAAAATCATGCCTCCTACTGAGTTTGATCTCAGAAATCAACAAGCTCCTTAATGGCCATCTGAATATGTCGAGCCTGAATGGTATAACTCAGGGAACCTGATGGAGCCAGGGCTGAGAGCTGCAATTACTTTCAATGGTTAGCACCACCTTAGAAAAGTGAAACTTCATAAAGCTTTATCTGGCACCTAAAAAAACAAAAAACAAAACCCTTTTTTAATGAGGAATAGTTTGGAGCTCACAAACAGCTCCTTTTCCAGGCAACAGTGACAATAACCCGTGTTTTGTCTCATGTAAACCTTCATTGCATTAGGGCTATCAAACACACAACAGACTTTAAATTAAAGCGGCCTTGTTTTTTTTGTATTGCATAGCATAGCACCACATACACGAGGCAGGTTTATCAGGGGGTGTTTGTGTGTATGTGTGTTTACAATGAACGCCACCATAGTACAATAATGTATGTGCTATATGTTGTAGTAGTGTATGTTACTACAGTACACTGATCCTCAAAGCTCAAATCTAGACAGATATACCAGACGCAAATGAATGCAATTCTGTATTTATTATTATATTTGGTTTCTTAGAGGAAGTAGCAGTACAAGGCGCCAGTCAGTTTATGTGCAGATAGAAAGGTAGAACAAAGCTCATTGCTGTGTTCCTTGTCCCTTCACATTTGAAGAGGACCTTCTGTTTTTACCACCGGGACAAAGAAGGATTCCAGGACGGAGCGGGACCCAATCAAGGACATGTCTGGTGGGATCAAAGGATCAGTGGAATAAAAGTGTGATTTAAATAAAGTGTGATTTTTTCAGTTTGGTCACAAACTGGGGATAGTCCAGGATCAGAAAACATGGGATGATTATTTCTGGCCAACAGACTGGGGACATCTAGCAGCAGAAGTACTGCTGAGAAAATTTCGGCAATTACTGCAACAAAAGCTAGTAATTGTATCAATAAATATTTTTTTATTTTTAGGCATTATTTTGGGCATGGGTTCTACTTTATGTTAAGTTTCACTAGTTGCTAACAGAATGTGGCATGTACTGTATGTTACTAATAAAAGGATATCAGGAATGTTTTTTCTACAATGCCTGCAGCTAAAATGAGAATGAGGGCCTGTAAACTTAGATCATTCACTCTCAAGAATGGCTTCCTTTAAAAATAGACCACAAAATCATATGGTGAATGAATTTCTTTAATGTTAAACTAACATATAGAAAGAAAAAAAAATAGTAATTGGTGCACCAGCAGGGTCCAGCAATTAGTGTGCAGAGATGAACATACATGACAAAGCATTACAAATATAATAGGTGTGATATGAAGGCCTGCCCACAGAGAAAAACGCATTGAAGACTGCAGTGACAAAAGCAAAAAACACCCAAGGCATGACTCATTCATATGATTACATGGATGACTTGCATCTGCACTGAAAGCCTGCAGACCATAAACATTTCCCAGATGATCTGTATGTTTATTATCACACAATGGTAGTGATGTTATGAGAAAGGACACTACAAAATAATAATGATATTGAAGCTACTGGGTTATTTTAAAACTAGAATGCAACAGAAACATGAAAATGTTCTTTTTATAAATAAACTTTGAGAAGATATAAAATAACCTAATGAAGCTCTGTATTAATACGTGCTTAAATGTGCTTTTTGTAATGCAAGCAGGGAAAGTACATGAATGACTTGTTATGAGCTTATAGCAGAAGGCTGGGGAAGAGTGAAGCAATACAAAGAGTCAATCAGTGGTACTGCAATGCAAAGAGCATGCTGATAGGATCAGAGAGCAGAAGCATGATTTTAGTGTGTTGCTTCTGCTTTCGCTTGTCACCGGCTGGAGATGGGAAGGAGACCTGTATGCGTTACCGAACTGCAGAAATTATTCTTCTTCTATCTACTAGAGCTGTGCAAATCCATACCATCCATGATCTACCTAAGAAGAAAAGGGGAAGAGCAGAGATCCAGAGAGAAAAACACATAAACACCCAAAAATGATTGAAAATGACCATGGAAACCAATTAATGCCCCAAAAATTTTAAGTGACGCATCTGTAAGCCTCTGTGAGCATGTTTTGGGTGTTAAAAAGATTTATAGGAATACGTGCTTGCTTTTTTGGCTAAGGTCTATTGGATATTATCCAATCTGCAAAAACTTATTGAATAGTATAATATCCATTGTCAGGGTAATTCCAGACCTGCTAACAAAGTAAAAATAAATCAGAGAAGACAGAGAAGCTAAAAAGGCAGCTCTTAGGAAGGAATATGACTTTTATAATGTAAGATAGATATTAGCTTTAGGTTAATACATAAAATGATAGTGATATGGATAATGATTCTAAGACTATTACTATCCGTATTATAAACTGCTGACAGCACAGAACAATCAGACGTTAGTAGATGTGGTATAAGTAAAATAGATAACGTTCAACCAACTTTCTCTGCTACTTGTGCATCACTGAGCAGTGTTGGGTCATCTTGACCTACATACAACATGGACCAGTCAGATCCTCAGTCTATAATAATATCAATTAACTGTGAAATTAGATTCAATGAAGTGAACCTGGTATGCGATGAGAATTAAATAATATATATATATATATATAATATATTAATATATAGACTATATAGTATACTATAATACATGTGCCATTCAACAACATGATAGAACACTGCTTCAGTACTTTTTTCAGGATTTCATCCCTGACATAAGTAGTGAACTGGCTCTTGGGAGGATTTTTGCAAATATCAAAATGTCTTGATGGGTGGATGTCATTTCTAGGCATGTGTCATTTGCATACCCACGTATGATACTGAGCCTCCATTATTACATAGTTACATAGTAGGTCAGGTTGAAAAAAGACATAAGTCCATAGTTCAACATTGAAGGAATAAAAGGGGTGAATCTGGCCCAATTAGTCTGAGGAAGAAGGGGGTAGATAATGCTAGCTGTCCTTGAGCCAGGAAAATAGGTGGGCTCTAACTTGCTGCAGTCACTACTGCACACTTTGATAAGCTCACAGGGTACAGTGAAACAATAAGCAGTGTTAGCCCTGGAGAGGAGCCCAAACAAACATGGAATACTGAAGGTAAGGATGGGGTGTTCCTTTAAACTCCATAGACTATTCTGCAGGTAACATCATTTACTTTCCTTTTGTTTTGCACCTTTCTAAAAAAAAAGACCCATTTTATTGTCAGATTTGAAATTGATTTTTTTTTTGCATTAAGATTTCCTAGAGCCAAAAAGAAGTTAAAGAAGTTAAATAAATATAGAGCAATCAGCTGTGTTTGAATGCATTAAAGTTTCACTGAATAATCTCCCTCACGCCTGTGCAGGAGACTCCGGCCACGCCAATCAGAATGGCCACAAGAAGGAAAAAGAGGAAGAAGATGGTGGCACCCTCTTACAGAAAGGGGACAGGTGAGTATTCAGTGGATTTATTCCCCTTTAAAATTTACATATTACAACACTAACAAATGTATCCCTGTAGTAAGACATTTGTAGATAATGACTCACATGACATGTTCACACGTGTGTAACTTTACCAAAACTTTAATAAATGCAGATTGTCAAATGGTGGGATTGATACTGGGGTGGGGGATTAGGTGAGAATGGGGCATAGTAGGCTGATAGCTAGGGGGCTGCAGCAATAACAGATATGGGAGGCAAGGGGGGAAATATTAGTGATTGGTATTACAGATTATAAGAAAGAGTTGTACTGTGTATATAGGTTACAGGTGAGATATGGGTTGTGAGCAGGAAGCTGGGACAGGGATGTAGTGTAAGCAGGGATGATGAGACCCAAATGCAACAGTCTGGACAGTAGTAATGTACCTAGGGAGGGATGTGCTGGAAACAGGGAGGGCAGAAAAGACCAACTCAGAAATGGAGAGTCTGAAACAAAATGTGGAACAAATGGGGGGTATGTCATCTGCTGTCACGTTTCCGCTGGATGGTGGGTTGACAGATGGGAGCACAAAACGCCTGTTTGGATCATCTTGGGTGAAAATCTAGCATTAGTACAGCTGGCACTTTTATTCAGTGGATAGCTAATGACCCCTATATTCTTTTAGGAAGAACAGAGTGGGGTGCTTCCCCTGCAAAGCACCAACTTTCACTGCACTATGCATAACTGAAAAATGGGCTCCCATCATCACCTGTTGTTAGGTTAGATTAAAATAATTAGTCCCAAATGGGTGGCATGAAAGTCAAAGAACATTCACTGTACAGCTAACCAGACCCAGGTATTATCACCCATTACAACATGTGCCACATGTGACTGTTGGGAAACCACTATTCAAATTACCATGGAATATGTGGAACGATCTCCTAGGTATTTTTTAGGTGGAGCTTTTGTGGGGATAAATGTTTTACTTTTATTTTACCTAAAATATGTATAACAATATTGATTTTTGTTTTTTTTTCAGTTTTTGTTTTGTAAATTCCTTCTTCTTTGCCTACCTTCACCCCACAGAATAACACTGACTAAAAGAAAAGAGCAATGCAGCACAGCTTGTAGAGATTATGAGCAGAAAAAGGCTGCAGGCTTAAGGCTGCAAGTTTGCTTAAAGTGTAACCTAAATAAGATTTTTTGCTGCTGAAAACCTTCGAACAATGTACTTGCACTAGCAGCAAATCCTGCGCTGTCTTGATTTACGTCTTCCTTCCTGATAAAATCGCCCAATCTCACACTGCAAGCAAGGAGAAAGCAAGCATCAATTTGGTCAATTAAACAGAAAGTATCTACCATGAAAATGGGCACTGGGCATATGTACTGTATAAGTAAATTGCTGCAAGCTGCAGATACTAGTAGGATAAAACAGCAACAGAGAGAAAAAAAAAGAATTTCCAATGCTTCTGCCCACAATTTGCTCTGCCTGGAGTTACAGTATAAAGCCAAACCCAAGGCAATTATCAAAAATATCTTTTATCTTAGTTATGAACCCATTAAAATTTAATTCATACATCTGCCTAGATATCTTCTATTTATAATGCCCTGCACAACAATATTCAAATTTGGGGTAAATGGATAAGCACTGTGAGCTGATACCATTTTGATCATAGATTTGCAAATGATGTGCAATGAAATATTGGGAACACGCATGCAGAGGCATAGCACACACAAATGGCCTCATTAATATCTTTCTGTTTTTTTCATTGATCAATAACAGGCTGGAATAGAAGTGATTACTAAGGATGGAGCTTCCACAGACTATACAAATGGCAGTAGTTATTTTTTTATGTGGTTTACTATGTTATGTGTGGGCATATGATCAAAATTTACCACTGGCAGCATATAAAAATGATTCTTATCTGATATATAATCTTCAGGACAAGTGACTCATTGATGATGGAGTTCCTTCAACATGGCACTGACAAAATTACCTGTACAATCTGTTTTGTAACCTAATGTACTCATAGATAATAGCTATGAAAGATGCATTGTTTGGTTGCTATGTTGATTAAACAAGGTCAAAGTGAATAATGCAATCCTTTGACAAACACCTGTTTAAGAAATACTTATTTTTTGACATGGTAATTTAAATGAAAATCAAGCTTCATAGAATTTTAAATTGTGTACATGAATAGTGTACTCATTTTTTCAGAGCAACACACATGTCATATAGAAAATATTCAGCCTTTGAAGATAAAAAACAAAAAAGGAATTACTGAATAGGTTAGAACTGTGTTGATGGGCTTTCTTTTGTTAACTTCAAATAGGTTTACCATTTTAATATATGTCAATAAAGATGCAAAATGCCAGTCAGGAGATTACCTGTCCATCAAATTTATTGTGGATCAATACATTCTAAATGAGCTTGGAAAAGCCTTACACTGATGTCAAGCTGATGTCATTGACACAAACCCAACATCCACTAACACCGGACCTCTGACTGTGTGACATTCCTGGCTCAAAGTTTTAAGGTGGAATAATAATGGTAACAGAAGACTAAAAAAATCAAATCGAACTATGTCATGAATACAGAGATGCATAATTTACAGACTAAGAAATAGCTAAAGAAAGAAGTTACAATTATGCCAAGCCCCGATTGGAAGTACACAATCACTCTAGAAACCAGACTGTCATGAGGAAAACCACATCTCCAACTTATGAAAGGCAATTGGCTCAAAGGAAATGATTTACATGAATATTTTACCTGCTTAAGGTAATTTATACTTATTGTGTTTAGAAAAGTTTTGTTACAGTCTGTCAGGCTTTTAATCCCTAACAGAAAAACTCAGAGCAAAAGAACAAGAAACAAGAAGATAGAAAGTTCCAACTTGAACAACTTTACTGGACTGGTTTTGAACTTTGAGGAATTATTTGCTCTGCAATGTCTGCAGCTGGTGGTCAGTGCCCTTTTTTCTGATCTCAGCAGAACATCTGTCTTTCTTTTGTTACCTTGCCTCTCTGTTCAGCTAATGGGAGCTAACAGATGAAGCCAAGTTTGAGACCTAAGCTGCTTCTTTACAATGACTGTGGATGCACCCACCTTTATGTGGAAATAGGTGTTTTCCTGTGTGGCCAATCTACTAGCAGCAATTCTGCCACATGGGAGAAGAATTTTTTTATTCTTTCCTGTCAGAGTCTGTGCAGCTTGGGATGGCAACAGTTAAGTGAAGTGATACTCTATGTTTGTCTTGGATTGCAAAATACAGAATTACAGAATGGCCCTCTGTGAAAAATATAATTACAATCTATTAGGTACAGGAGTGTCAGATAAAATGAAACACTTCAGTACTCCCACTACAAATGTTCAATAAATCTTGCAATTCTCGCTGATGTGCTGTATGTGTTTTAAACTACAGTGATTGATCACCACCAGTGAATATTTTTTGACTATCAATATTTGCTGTAATATGGGGAACATTTAGAATTCAGATATGATGGTGTCATCCATATACCAAGGACCTTAGCTAAACTGAACAGTGTTATCCCTGTGCTCCTGTGTATTTCTTAGGATTAATTTCATTGTCCCCAATGCAAAAACACATTGGTCAGTTAAGTGACTTTGAGAGAAATTGTCCCTACCATGTTTGTGAATTTCTATGCATTGAGCAAGGACACAACACTGTAAGCTACTAATTTATAGAATAAAAAAAATAAATGGAAAGGGAATTAGGACTGTCAACTCTGAATAGATTTCTTGAATTTAAGAACTGGGAGCCTGTGTGTATCCTCCTCTTGATCCCATAATTAAACAAGTCTGAAACAGGTAAAAAAAAAGAACTCTAATAATGAGAACTACCATTCACACTGCTACATTATTTGTCATAAACTAGTAGTTTATACAAATGCAAAGGTTTCAGGGTAACACCCCAGAACTGTAACCGTTCTCCTATTTCAATAAATGTAGGTAAAAACATCACTGTGTTTCATACCTTGCTTTATATCGTCTTCCTGTTTTATCCTTTGTCAAAATATGATCAGAACTTATCTTTTAAGTGCATTGGATACAAAAGTTTCTAAATCCTAAGTGGACACATAAAATGTATAAAACCTATTCTTGTAGATGCTGGAATTTATGTGGCTTTTCTTTTTTGTTTCTAATCTTGTTGAAACTAACTAGCATGTTATATAAGGACCCATCACTTCATATTGTTACAAGCACTTGAAGAATATAAATTGTTGCCAAAGCAGATTTTTTTTAATTGAGGGGGGTGGTTTTAGCTAATATAAAACAAACGTATTGCTGTGTACAGAAACAATATAACATACATTAAATACAAATCTGCATAGGCTTATAGCATCCTTTAGCATCCACCTGCATCCTTTATAGTGGATGGGCCGCTCACCCTATGAGTTGGTTTCCACTGGATTATTTAGATCAATGCTTTGTACTATATACTTTATATATCCTCAAATAATACCACAATGATTATGATGATTCACCTTTCTGTAATGCATGCCCCTGTGTTTTATATTTATGATGAATGGACTTTGCACTGGTAATGTCTCATTTTTCACTTTATTTTTGTTTAACTGTAATTTGTTTTCCTCTAAATAAAAACATATTGAAAAGAAAGCATATTGCCAATTGTTTATGTTCTTATCAAATGTGTGTTTTAAGTTCTGGATAATATCTAATTTTAAAATCTAAAATCTAAATCTAAATAAATCTATTTTTTTTACAGAAGACATATGAGAAGCATAGTAATGCAGGGTTATGGCTAGCTACACATTCTGTTCCTCTCTTAGGGCTTTTCTGTGGAGAGATTACTTGTGTTCCACACTAGCATAGTAGTACTTCAAGTAAAAGGCCGGCATCCCACTCAGGGAAAGATTGCCCCTGAACAGGATCCTTTTTTTGAGTTGTGAACTTCACTTAGCTTTGACACAAAAATGATGCATCACAGATGCATTAATATGTATCAATTGTATTACTTGGTTAAGTAACTGCTACAATAGATGTGTGAAAAAGATAAAGTTGTGTCCTAAACCTCCAGCTGTCCAAAACTAGAGGGAAATGGAGGCATTGATGGCACTGATCAAGGTAAGAGCAATGGGTTTGAACTCAAAAGGTCAACAGATGAGAACAACTGCAATCCCCATCTCCTCATTGTGGCGCCTGTCCCTATATCTTGGATACACCTCTTTAACTCATCCTACAGATCTGCTATGTAATAATAATCCTTACAGAACAGCTAATTCCATTCTATTCTCCATTGTCATGCCCGAATGTACTATCATGTCAACATGACAGTGGTAAATTTAGTTTTGCATGGCTTTAAAATTAAAGAATACATCCAGCTATTTTTTTGGAATGAGTGGGGAAGGAAAATAACCCCCAAACAATTATTGCTGCCTGGGCTCATTTTTGTTGTGTGTGTAAATAATTGATGTTAGCTTCCTTTTTTGCAAAAATGTCAATAATAAATACTACTATAAACCAGAATTGCTTTTTGGAAACATAGACATACTGGGCCTGATTTATTAAAGTCATCTCCTGATTGCTAGGAGAGCTTTAATATATGGGCAGACTGTATTTTTTCTAGGATGCGTTGGTCTAGGTTGAATTAGTCACACCTTTGAATGATATAATCCTATTGAATCTAGTTCATTGAGTATAGTGCCCTCTCCAAGGATCCCACAAGTCTTGTAAAGCTATTCTTGCCTAGATAAGTGCACCAGAAGTCTGGGCATAGGGTACATAGTTTTAACTTTTTTCTCTAAACTTATTTTGCTTTAATTTAGAATTTCCTAAATCAATGAGTGGTATCTAGTAAATAAGCACACCTTACACCTTTAATCATATTGACTGTATTATCAAAAAAAAAATAGCAGCTCTACAGTTGTGGGGATGCATGGTGAAGACACAAGCTACTTAGATAAATTTGCTGCCAGGCACATGAAGTATTTTCCTAACCTCAAATATAACTGCAAACAGGATAATCTTCAAGGTCCATGTGTTTCAATGGAGGTAATTGATTCTTTACCGGGGAATGCTTCAACAAATGTTGGATTCACTGCTTTATATATAAAGCCCCTTGTCTTTTATGGTATAGAAATTTGAATGAAGGCAGAACTAGCTCCATATCTAAAATTTCCAAGCAAAAAAGACAGGTGATGTCCCTTCTGCAATAAAAAATAGTTAGCTGGCTTATTATCTAGAATTGGCCAGAATAAGCCAAGTATTTTAGCATCTGCTAGAGTTGCCGGGACTGACTGTAGATCTGTTCTAATTCTGGACATTATATGTTATGCTTTTGGTGCTTCCTCTGCATACCCGGAAATAAAACCTGACAGAGATAAATTTATCTTCTTTCTATCCAAAAGTTTTGGCTGTACATGCACTTTAATCCATGTTTATTGTAATCTCATGAGACATCTATACGATGGCTGAGCAAGCTCTAATCAACAGGAAAAATACTAATAATCAACCTCTTTTGCCTCTGCAACAATAGGGAAAATGTATGTAACTCTTTTTCCCAGTTCCGCAAATGTAAATGATATTTCCAGTGTAATAGTAATTATTTATTGCTAACATACTATTGGGGCTATCATTTTCTATCTACAGGCAAGCATGCTCACATTCTATCATAAATCCCACAAATGAGTACATCTGCTTACTGTCAAGTTTTAAATTTGTAAAAACATATTGTGTCTTTCCAATTTAAGGATGGTAGTCAAGGCAACGAGAAGTCTGTCTTTTCACGCTAGATTTTTACCAAACGAGCATCATACAAAGGGATATGTCTTTCTGGCACTCACTGAGCAGCTCATGTAATTGTTCTCTGATTCAAACACTGAATCTACAAGCACGGCATATTTAATGTTTTGTAAAATGTCTAGCTGGTTTAGTAATGTGTTTTCTCAGTGCAAGCGTCTAAACACAGAAAATGTAATTACAACCTCTCTTCAAACAGAAATAAATCAGTTCTTTTTCCTTGACCTCGCATAATAAAGACAAGGTTGTGACTAAATCCAGGTACATCTACAGGCCAAATCAACAACTGATTTAATCAAGATCAGGAGAACATATCAATCTGAAACTGTCCAATAAAAACCCAGTGCAAGGTCTGATGGGAGAAATGCACTATGCCAGTACATCAATTCCCCAAACTGCTGGAACCTTCCCACATCCCCACAGATCTAGTACCAATTTTCATTTCCTTTTGTCCTTATTTAAAAAAAAACACCTGTAAGTTTGTGCCTATTAATGTGTATATTCATACGCACACCACTTTTTCTAGCCTTTTTCTTTGGCCAAATGACGGCGATCATCATGACTCGCAGTAATGCTGCACTTGCAAATACAAATAAAAAATGAAAAGGTTTCAAAAGAAAATGAAGGCATATCAAATCCGTGCTCATGAAATGGGTGAGTCTTACACCTGGAATATTGAAATATCCACATCCTTTAGTCCTGGTGACTTACGTACCCAAATGCACCGAGTTTCAGTTTGACAGCCTACTATTTTTATTTTTTACAGAAGAATGAACCAGTCTGAGCAAACAGGCATTAATCTGTGGTTGCATGACATTCTCTGACCACGCTTTAAAACCAGATTAACCAACCGTGCTCTGTTATTGTTGCAAAAAATGGCAAATCATTAGCCATGCTGACAGCTAAGTTAAGGTATACATATACAACTGTATAGTATAACCGTCCCTTCCTGAATGGAACATCTGTCACAGTAACTGTGTATATCATCCCTGCCCTAACAAATCATTCATTTTTATGCAATATATCACTGTGCTCGCAGATGTGCAAAAACAATATCTGCCCATATTCCCAGTCAGCACACGCTTCCACATACAAT
Organism: Pyxicephalus adspersus; assembly: GCF_032062135.1. Lineage (NCBI taxonomy): Eukaryota > Metazoa > Chordata > Amphibia > Anura > Pyxicephalidae > Pyxicephalus > Pyxicephalus adspersus. The sequence goes on along the minus strand of NC_092863.1, from coordinate 39,592,470 downwards.
ACAGGAAAAACAGCTTACATCGGATAGGAAGTGCTTTCTATGCATCCATTTCAGGTATTCATTCTGTACTACAATCCTGATAGCAGTGGACAGGAGCACAGCTCTATACTATCTAATATGGAAAGATCTGTTTTCACATGAATAGTTTATAAAAATATATCTTTAGAAAGATATGTAGTTTTCCATTAAATACCATGTCTATATGTCTTTCAAATATTGTCTATATTAAATTCTTAGGTATTTTGTCAGGACATTAATGGTTCACAATTCTTTAAATAACTTTTACATTGTTTGCCAGAATGAGGACCCACTGAACAGGAATAATAATACTCAAGATACAAGCAGTGTAAAGCAGAATTTTCCATGCATAATACAGTTATGGGTACTTATCCATGCATAGTTGCGAATAGTACTAGTATCATATTCATATAACTATTGTTTAGATATATTACCATAAACCTGCACCTAATAAAAGTATAGTAAGGTAAAGCTGAACCTACTTTATTTCTACTTCCTCGGCATTGTGATCTGTGGCTTCAGCTAAAGAAAAATGTAGTGCTTCTGGGTATAGAGTACAGGTAGTCCCCGGGTTACATACAAGGTAGGGACTGTAGGTTTGTCTTAATTTGTATTTACATGTAAGTCGGAACAGGTACATTATTTTGATAAATGCAATGAGGACAGATGTCTGTTTCAACATAATAGTAGGCAGTGAGGTGTGAGTTACTGTATAAAATCCTCACTGTGAGTTAATTACAAACAAAACAAAAAAAAAAACAAACAAAACAAAAAAATTTTTTAGAGCTCCACAGTTGTGGAGGTTCTTGGTTAAGGCACAGGTTGCTTAGATAAGTTTGCTGCCAGGCACCTGAGGTTTATTATGAAACCTACAGAGATTACAAACAGGATCACTATAATAACTATGATGGCCTTGTACTGCCTTGGTGCTTAAAAAACAAGTTCCATGGCCAATTGGCAGCCATCTTCCGAGTACAACTGAAAAAAACACTTTTATGGTAGACCTATACAAAATCAGAGGTGAAAGAGATTTTTTTTTTTCACACTATCAATCTCCTTCTAAGGATTTTCCAGTTGTTCTGCTGATGCAATTGTTTTAGTATCTTCTGAGTGAATGACCTGCAGACTAGCTTGCAGATTTTATTTCTGGCCTCCTTGTGATGTCATTGGTTGCATACAAGGCCCAGGTCAGTCATTTAGAAAATAATACATGAAGAGACAGACGGAACTGGAATTTGCAAAGCAAAGTTAGTGATGGCAACCAATGTGTGTCCCCAAGTACGGGTTCATTTTAAAAGTAATCTTGAGTGTGGAAGCTGCCATCACTGACTTCTTTCAAGCCAAGTTCTCAGTCACTTACTCAAAACAAATGTAAATGTCATGTGTCTAAGCTGGTGACTACGATATAGTTTGAATAAGAAAAGATCTTTTTTTGGCGCTAGCTGTAATATTGGCATACTAAGAAGTTATGTATGTTTATCCAATGCAGCTGTTGATGATCATAGCCCATCAGGGCACAAAAACATTGTAACAAGGTATAATTGCAGCTCTGTAAGCCAGCTGTTAATTACTAGAAGATCAGAGAAGTTTATAGCTTCTAGAAATCTCTGCTGGTGTGATACAATCCTCATGTCACTTAAGTAATCTTGTCTCTTGCAGTAAATCATAAGCAACAGCAAATGAATAGCAATGGTAAAACAACTGGCTAGTTAGCTCAGATGAGGATAATTGCCATAAGAGTAGGTAAATCACCTTGTAATGGTAAGTTGCTGTCCTCAAGCTTGTCCCTGTTATTCCACCATCAATTAGCAAGGAAAGATGGACAAGTAAAAGCTCTGTCCATTGAAAAACTGGGTGTAGGGTTAAATCACACTGAGTGGTCACTACTTAAAGAGGCCTTACAGCAACATCTTCTCTCTTAGACTTTATGGGCTTTCCAATGACAGGACACTAAACACTATGGCACCCAAATTTGCAAAAAGATGCTCTGGGACAGTGCAGAAGTGTCACAATATTTGGGGCATTTCCAAGATTTAACTAGGGAGCCCGACATAAACTTTGACTAAGTGCTACATTTGTAGGCCTATAAGTAAGGTAAGTATATTAATATATGGAATTAAAAGCAAGGTCTACTTTCATTTGGACTTTTAGAAGTCCTGTATTCTACCAGGACGTGGGATCTAGGATCACATTCGTCGAATCTAGGATCGATTACGTCAAATTTACTATCTTTAGTAAAAATCTTTCTGCTAAAACCTTTACTGTTTCAGTCTTGTACTGGGACTGTCTGGTCCCATTGGACTAAACTGGTTGGTTTTCACTTGTGCTGCCCAGAGGAGGATCTTCCTACATGACCATTAATCGGGTGGTCCGCCTTACTGGTTAATTGGAAAAAGCCACACTGCTTGTGTTCTTCACACTTCTCTCCTCCAAGTACTCAAATGAGTTTCCTCCCATCTTGTATAGGAGTTACGCTTACTGTGTATCTATCCTGATATCTAGTCCCAGTATTCCCAGGAGGTTTTTTTCACCTATGTCATCATTTTACAGGGTTTGTTCCTACACACAGTAGGATTTGCACAAAGTAACCTAAAACCCAATGGCTTTAACAAATTGAAATGCTGGAGGAGATATTTGTTTTCCTTTATGGAACTTCTAATGATTTGTATTGGGTGATGGTTGTCTATTTGTCCTGAATGGGATAAAATGTAATGCTGTGCCTTGATATGAGATACATTTTATACTGTTTGTAATAAAACTAATGTTCTTTATTACTCTTCTTTACATTTTTGTTATCTTAAAAGTCCTCACTGAACAATCATCTCTTTAAGTTCATTGTAATTTGTATTTGGACTTGCTAGACAATTGGACTATTTCAGATAGCACAGCCTCCTTCCTAATATCACATCATAGCCCTCTCCTATTCTGGGATTGTCTATTGTGTGGCCCAGCACATCTGCCCCTTATTCGCCTTCCAACATGAATTGTATGTGTGTAGGAAATAAAACAGAACTGGGGCTGCTGGCATTGCATGCAAGAGAGTGGCCCCTGGCACCAACCTTGAGGCTTTTGATGTCTACACAATGGTGGATAGTAAAAAATCTGAATACCTTACATAAAAAACAGTAAATGCATGCATAATATTTATGGAAGATTGTTATAGAAATGAATGGTTTAGTAACAGGGTATATATAATATAAGTAAGGCTATGTTTAGATTGGCAGGGAGTGTCCTGACAGAATAGCAGGGAGCACATGGAGATGGAACGCTGTGCAATTGGGGTCCCTGCTTTGTATTTGCACTGGAACCCATTTAGTGTGAGGATACTTTAAGAATATCATTCTCCAAGGCCACAAATGAAACAATGGCAGTCGTGACATAGAGCTGGAATGCTTTACATATGTCGTTGGCGCTTCATTTTTACCCCATTTTATCTAAAACCATCCCTGTGTGGACAGTCAATGAACGTCTTGTAAGGTGCCCAGGACACCCACCTTCTCCAGTGAAGGAATAGTAGGAGCACATAGAGCTAGAATGCCATAGAGGGCACATAGAGCTAGAATGCCATACATACTTCACATATAACCAGGGCCTTATATTGTCTATAATTGCTTGTGAGGAGAACACCTAGCAGGAAATAAATGGCTGCACACTGAGATGGTATGGGGGGCATGGTATAGGCAGTGTGACACTGACTGCCACCCCTATATGCATTGGCATAGCAACCCAACATATAGTGTAACACACACACACACACAACACACACACACACACACACACACACACACAACACAACACACACACAATGGTAGAGAGGAAGATGCTGCTGGGAGGAGGACCGGGTCACCTACCTCCTTCTTCACTGTCTTCAGAAGCCTCTGCCTGGTGTCTGCTTCTATGGGAGAAATGGAGGCGTGTTATGGCGATAATCAATCCTATAGCTGATAGATAAGCGGCCTGTGTTATGGAGGTGTAGGCTCACCTGTGCCCGTTGCCATGTTTGCAGCCTCTCCTGTCCTCTGCAGACTCGGCTCTGGCAGGCACAGCTGCTCCGGCGGGTTCACAGTGCCGCTGCGTCTAAACCCGCAACCCCCGCATCCCTTCAGATGTGCAGGAGCGGCCCCACTCAGCCAATGCTCTCCAATCTCTCAGCCAATGCTCCTCTATGGCATATGGCAAGCATACGTACCGCTGTAATCCATCCATACACACACATACTATATATACGGGGAGAATTGTGCTGCTATCTCTCACAATCACTAAAATACAATATACAATGTCAGGTGACGCTGGAAAGTCTCCATATACTGCTCCATGACATATCAGTGCAGTGCTCAGACACTGGATGGACACTGGTTTCCCATAATCCACCTGGCTCACACTGCAGACAACATGGAGGGGCCACTATGTAATATATCACAAGGGTTGTCACAGGAGACACACCAATACAATTACCGTCTCTTATTCTGCCCCTTGGCAGTGTTACAATAGCAGTGAATGAATGTTGTCATAATGTCCTTGTGCTGCAATGTTTTATAGTTCTGAGGGAACTCTTCCATCAAGACAACATGTTCACAATGTCCTGATTGGTATAGCAAGGTGTTGTCACCCTGGGAAAAATTACAGGGCCGCCACATTCAGAGACTGGTATGTACACACTGTGTATATATATATATTATGTATATCCTATGTATAGGAGTACCAGAGGTGGAATGGGCACCATGTATTTTGGAGGAAGACATGTTGCTTACCCAAAACTGAGAATTCTATATGAGAGCTACAGTAAGGCGTTATTTATGCGGTGCAATGCAATTTATTACATTGGGTCTGTTTATCAAAACTGTCCAAGACCGTAGAAGATAGGGAGATCCTGGGTGATCCAACAAACCTGGAATGGATCTAGATCCAACTAATAGCAAATCATTTTTCCGAAATGCAGGTTTTCTAGATCACCCAAGTTCAACCATGATAGTCTATCTTCTCTAGTCTCTGAGATCTTTAATAAATCATGCCTGGTCTGTATAGAAAGTTGTTTCTGGTGTGTTTTTACGATACACTGCTGCACACATTTCTGTGAATTGAGTGTTGGGATCTCCCAGGTGTGTGCGCTATAACACACAGCACGTCACTTCCTTCTAATGGGAACAAAGCCTATGGGCTTGTTCAGATGAGCAGCGGTGGGAACAGCGGTGCCATGTTGGATACAGCACTGGTGTCATATCTCCAGCCAAACTTTCTGCTTAGGAATAATCACCTTTTTATCTGTAATGGTGTGGGTCCTTTCTCTTTGGGGAGATTTCTTCTCACTTCTTGTTGGGGGAGAGGTTTTCCCAGAGAACCCCTTTTAACATAGGGGAACCCCTTAGAATAACTTTCGGGGACTCCTTCAATAAATACTATATCCACAGATCACAGTACTGCGGTGGTCAGTAGGAAGAATGCCTCTTACATTGCTGGCCAGTGGGAAGAATATCAACCTTACAGATAGCAAAATGATCATTCCTGGTTGAGATTTCCTGTGTAGTGCAAGTTAAAGTGTAATTTAAGCCCTTCATTTTTTAATGAAGTAGTTAAATCGTACCTAAACTCAAAATTTTCACTTTACATAAAGAGTAGAAAACACTTTTATGTAAACATTCTGTTTACCTAGGCAATCGAGAATGAATGGGAGCACAAAGCCTCCCAGAATACCTACGTCACGCATCCCGGGAGGCTTTTGGCTGCTCCTTCCGCGCATGCCCGCGCAGAAGGAGCCTTTACGTAAAATCAGTGTTTTTTTTCCAACCTACGTCACCTGATCTCGCTCCTGGGTCATGTGACGTGGGACGAAGAACCCGGAAGAAGAGAAGATGGCGGCACCCGGCGCGCTGGCTCGGAGACAGATACCGGGATGACACGGGACCCAATGGAAGACACCTCCGGACTGATCGACTGCGCTGCGGGATTGAAGAGATTACTTGATCTTTAAGATTTAAAATCCCTATCAGGCTATGTTTTTTTTTTATTTTTGCTGTTCCTGTTAAAGAAATGTCCCTTTACTATCTCACCTGAAGCTTCAACAGGAAATAAGAGGAATTTCCATCCCATGCCTGCTCTTCTTAGAGGCTTCCCACACAAGTAGTTTAATTCCCTATAATTCTGTGTGAGTTGATGCTGAAATATTCCCTAAATGATGAGCAAATAGGTGACAAGTGAGCAAGTGGCTGTGTGCTGCAGCCAGGGGACATGAGGGAGGAGCAGGGATCACACACCTCTAAAGGGATGCCGGGGATGTCTTCTTCTCTATAACAACAGTTGCTCCCTGTGACGTTATGCGCGCTCCCATCTTTCTGTGAACGCGCCTCCAAGGGAAACTTCTCACTCTTGTTTGTTCCAATTAATGGATAATGATGAGCAGATTGGCTTGAAAACCACGCAAATCGTACATTTGCAATTGTTTTTAATTCCTCTAGATATATGTATGCAGATTTTTTCAGTCTCCAGGGGATAATATCAGACATTTGTCTGGATTCCCAAATTGTGTGATTCTCCACAGGTTAGACAGATTTACATGGAAATATTCAGATAATTATCATGATGAATCTATTCTCTTGATTTGGTTATCCCTGAAGAGAAGTGACTTTTATTATTAAAAAACAAGTCGTGCAGTATCAAGCAAAATTATGGCATCAAAGTATTAGATTTTCTTCCAAAATTTGTACTTTTATCAAGTTCCACCAGAATCAGGTCCAAAACAATAACCCCAATGTCTATAGGTCCTGCCAATGGTCTCTTGTCCCCTTTAAATAAGTTTAGCCATTGTAGAATTGTTTCTGCTTGTAGAAGGTCGAATGCGGGTCAGATGCACCTGTCAGTGGATTATCATGAAATATGATCCCAGCTGGCACTGACGTCATGGGCATAAAGCCCATCAACTCTGCCCCAATATTATGTGGTCTCACTCGTGCCACCAAAAGAGCTCTGACCCATCAAGGCATGGGCGGCACAGGGTGTTTATTGGTATGTGGACCCAAAATGTTGGTAGCAGATGCCATGGTCACACTGTCTCTGCTGGCCTGTCCACTTCCCATGAGGGTACCTTCTCTTCTACAGATTAAAGACACACATGTACGCAGAGACCAGGGGTGTCCATTGCTCTGTGGTCCAGTTCTGGCATTTACCTGCCCATCGTAGGCACTTTTGGCATTGGACAGGTCAATATAGGCACTGACTTGTCGATGACTGCACAGACAACTTTGATGCACTGGGTATTCTAACACCTTTTTTACATGGCCAAGTTTAGAGCAATGTTTGCTACAGTAGCTTTTATGTGGGATTAGATTAGGTGGACTAGCTGTCCTCCCCACACCCGCATTATTGGCCCTTAGGCACCCATGACCCTCTCTGCAGTTGCCAGTTCTCTTTCCTTGGTACATACTACCCATTGCATACTGGGCACACCCAACAAGACACACCATTTTGGAGCTGCATTGACTCAATTGTCTTGCCATCACATTCTGGCCCTTGTCATGTTCAATTAGATTCCTAAACTTGTCCTGTTTGTAACACGTTGGGCCTGATTTATTAAACCTCTCCAAGACTGGTGAAGATAGACTATCATTGGAGAACGTGAGTGGGAATGGATCTGGACCAGGATTGAAAACCTTAACCAACTAAAAGCAAATGTTTTTGAGGCAATCCATTACAGGTCACTGGATAACCCAGGTTCTCTCATGATTGTCTATCTTCATTCTCAGAGAGCTTTAATAAATCAGGCCCATTACCTTCATGAATTGACTGTTCACTCACTGCCTAATTTATCTCATCCTCTGACAGGTACCATGATATTGAGGTAATCAATGTTGTTCATTTGATTGTGAGCCCTATTGAGGGACAGCTAGTGACATGACTATAGACTTTGTAAAGCTCTGCGTAATATGTCACTATATAAATGCTGTGTTATAATAATAATAATATTCTCTTCACCAGTCAGTGGTTTTAATATTTGGACTGATTGGTGCATATACTGTGCTGCCATTATATTCTCAGTTATATTAAATCTCGTTTCTTTATTCCCATGCAGTGTTTTTTTTCCAGTCCTTCATATTTTTCTTTTTTGAAGCCATAACTCATTGTAGTCCCAACTACTGAAGATGGCACTTGACTGACTGTCACTCGCAATTACTCACAGCCAGGAGAACAATAACAGAGTTTAAGGCCTCCAAGCTCTGCAAGTTCATTTTAGTTTATCGTATTATGTTGCCTTACAGATAATGTTGAAATATTCACATCAGCCACTAACCCAAAATCTATAACTTTTACCACAGTTTTATACACATCTAAACTCAGAAGGTCTGTTTGGCTGATTGGTATATTTAAAGCCAAACAAGTGGCTCTATCACTTCCCAATAACAAAATAAGCTGCTACACTGATTTAAAAGTGCACATGTATTCAAAGTTTGTCTAAATTCTCTGTATAGTCCCACAAATACCTGGTAAACCTGTTAATAAAGTCAACCTAACGCTGTTTAATGTGATGGTGCGGTAACAATGCTACACTGCTCGTGAATTCAGGGTTATCACTCTCATGTAGGCTGGTTCTGATTGCACTACAACATTTGTTGCAGGAGACGCAAATAATAACACTATCACTACTGATTTACGAGCCTTTAGATTATCGGTCAGTACCAGGCCACCAGGTATGATGCCCAACAGGTAAGGGTAGATCCTTTGTCAATTTTTTATTCTTGATTGTAGGAGATGCAACCCCCTTCCTCTTGGTTTGCATGGCTAACCCTTTTCAATATGAAAGAAAGTTAGGGGAAACTCAACATTTCAGTTGTCATTAAAATTATAGGTATGGCAATATTTTTCAGTGGGGGAACCTGTTTTGGGGACAGCTCTCCGGGATTAATTTTTTTTATCCTGTTATGTTTTTAGGATAGAAAGATAGAGAAAATCTCTCTAGCAGGGTGCAGGCTGTGTTTGTGTAAAGTGTGGGAAAAATCCAGTGCTCATGGATGACTGCCTGAAAATTATGCCTTCCTGATAGGGTAACTGACGGGCATCCACCATTTAAAGTAATTGTCTATGTTACCTTTCCACTTGTGGGTAATGATTGTATACTCAATCAGTGAAATCAGTTGAGATTACATCAATTGAGATTATCATACAATCTTGATGACAAAACCAACAGAACACCTTTCAATGAAAAGTGGATTTCTGTTAGGGAAGGAGAAATAGCCTATAGAAGCACTTGTGTTGGCTTGGGCCGACCCAGAAAAGTCATACATTCTACATGCATTATGAGGAGTCCTCAATCAGGACTATCCAGGAGGACTGATGTGTGTTGCTTACATCAATCAGAGTCTTAGCCCAGCATAAAACAATTATTCTGAACACAATCTGCAAATTTTGTCCTGAACTAGACTATTGTTGAAAAGCTCATTATGAAATGAAAACTGACCAAACCAGAGGTTGAGGCTCAGATTTGGAGCACTACTGCCTATTGTCATAATAATGTTTGCAATATTGAGTCAAACTTTAAATTAATTATGAGGTAGTACATGGTTTCTCAATGTCTCCAAGTGGCATTTGCTTTAGGGGATGCTCAATACTCAGTACTCTGTATCACATTTAGCCTACACTTAGGTGTTATTGGATTGGAGTGTATCAGCTTATTTGATACTGGAATTTTAATTTCCTAAGCGCTCAGTGGAAGCGCTCCTCAATCTTAAACCATCCAGCTGTGCTAAGACTCTATTGCACTTGCTAACTCACCACATTACTTCTGCAAAACTGGTACTGGCTAAGGCTTGGTTTCCCCGGATAAACATGCCTGGTTCTTTATAAATGAAAAGATAAAAGCAACCTTGTATGACTCTTTGGAGAGGTTTTAGCGGGTATAGCCTAGATTGCACACTGCCATCCCATAACTTAGTCTTCGTGCTCCAGATTTATTTACGTTTTAGTCACTGGCAGTTGACTGGGTTTCCTTCCCCCTATCCACTTTCCCCTTCTCTTCTATCTTTCCTGACCCCCCTTCCTCTTTCTACAGCTCTTTTCTTTTCTGAATTAGGCATCTATGTTAAGCGCCTATTGTGAAAGGGTGGACATTAGCTTGGGTAGTCCCCAGGTTAAGGACATCCGACATACAGACGCCTTCTAGATTTAAACGGGGCTTCCCTGCTCGCTGTGTGCAGAACCAGACTTGAAGGAGGGAGGGGGTAGTTTGCTTGACTTGCAGAAGAAGTCTTTTGCTAAACACAGCTGAGGTTGTGGGTGATTTTAGGGGGGTGAGCTCTTTCTGCAGCGTTTTGTAACTCTTTAATGACCAAGACAAACTTTGCAGTTGTTTCTTTTTGCATATCAAAGCACAGCTTGCTCCAGAAGTTAATGAATGTCTAGACTCCATGAAGATTTTTTTTCTTTGTGATTAACTCACAGTGAAGATTTTATACAGCCACTGACACCACGTTGCCTAAGAATATGTTGGGACAAACATCTGTCCTAATTGCATTTAATAAAATAATGTACCTGTTCAGACTTACATACAAATTCAACTTAAAAACAAACCTACAGTCCCTATCCCGTATGTAACTCGGGGACTTAATTTTTATACATTTCAACTTCTTGGATGGAACCTGGAATTGGCCTTGCCATCTAAGCCACAGATTCTTGACTCATTTTCTCTTGCGTTCTGCTCGTGTTGACCTTTCCCCTTGATTGCACATGATTTGTGATGGCTGAATATGGTTGTCCACCATTGGAAATTGGTTGTGTTGGCATTCTATGTTCTTATGTTGTTTTTGTTCTTAATAAAAATATAAACTAAAAACAACCTTCTTTCTTATGTTTTGAGTGTAGACAAACTTGATACTGCTGTTCACAATTAACTGTTGCTCCCTCATGTTAGACAGTAACATAGTTCTAGAGTTTGTCAGATTGAAAACAGACACCAGTCCATCAAGTTCAACCACTAGAGAAATAAGGATACTAGAAACCTGTGCATTCTAGATAGAACTATATTTACACACTTGTCTGCCGTTTACTGTTTGGGGACGTTTAAATAACCAGCATAGGCAACTGGGAATTAAGGTAACCTGTAGAAAAAGTTTCGAGCTGCGTTTTCTTTTCTTCCAACACAAATTGTCATGTTAAAGAAAAAAAAATTGTACATATATATATACCATATATATATATATATATATATATATATGTGTGTTTTTTTTTTCCTTAACCAAAAATAGATGAATTTGTACCTTTGGGAATGTGGTAGTTATGTGAATCCTTTGCTTTGCCCTGTAAAGACAAATTATATATTCATTTTTAGATCATTGTTTGTATATTCAGCAAACTATCCGGCGTTGTCCTTCATTTCACCTTAGAAACTACACAATGCTACCCTAGCTAATTATCCATTTTACTCTAGTATATTTTTTATCTTTATAAAACAGCTGTGCTATAATCCCAAAAATGGAACTAATAGTATAAATACCCTTTATTTAACTAGACATCATTACAGCCTAATAAACAAGCACAGAATTGGATCAGACACTGAGACAGAATAGGCATTTGTGAATTAAGAGGACAGTTAAGCCATCTTTCCACCTTGAAGGAACTTTAAAATAAATATTCAGATGTAGACACAGCTGAGGACACTTTTTTAGCTATTAATACATTCTCCATGTTCATTTTGTTACATTCTTTAAAAATAATGAAAGCCGTTTCAGAAAAACGTGTATGTTTTCAATACCTTTTGAAAAATTATTTCCAACATACCCAAAATAATACTGATTTCCATTGCATGTCTCCCCAAGTCACTTTCTTTACTCCATACAGCTATACTTCACTGTAGTTGCACTGTATTATAACCTAATACATAACTTTTGTCTGCAAGTGTAAAATGCTCACCCTGTGTTTTTTAACCTTAGGACTTACATTAAAAAGAAACTCGACAAATAAAACAACAGGGGGGAGACTGCTGCCCTCTTAATCTATGCCACCCTAGGCTACAATTTCTTTGGCCCTCTCCTCATATCCAAAGCTATTACAAATGACTCATTCGCATCAACAAACAATGTAGTTAGATGTCAGGAGGCAGAAGCACGTACTTTGAAAGTAGAAAATCTTTATTGGTCTGCACCGCAGCATGGTGCTTGATAATGGTTTAGCAGGGAATGGAAATGTTGTTGTGTAATGGATTAGCAAATATGTTTCTCATTTTAAACAATACAGTTACAGTTTCCTTAAAGCAGAACTATGGGTAAAATTAAAAAAAATGTTAGTCTTTTACTTGCATTATTTGCAATGTAATTATTGTCCACCCCTGTAACATAGATTTATTACTTTTTGAGCTGCTTGAATACAATGTGGATTGAAACCATCTGAATTAAAGCTGAGTAATTTAAGCAACCCCAAAAGTGTTGTTAAATTTGCCTGCATGTGAATAAGAACAAATGAATAAATACATATACACTAGTTAAAGGAATTTGTATACTGAATACTTTGATTTTACACAACACAAGAATACATTTTTTTTTTTTGTATTCTTTATTTATAGACAAGAGAATACATTTTACAGAACATCATTTTAAACAGTACATACCAGTGAAAATAAGGCAACGGGTTGCTCAATTCTTTTTAATAGGTTAGTAGTACAGGAAGAATTCAACGATTTACCAATAGCAATTCAGATAACAGGTAGAAACCCTGGGCTCCTTCACAAAACCAACAGCAAACCTCATTACAAAAACATCAAGCAGCCTAAACACTGCTTTATGGTACAGGTAGTCCCTGGGTTAAGGACATCCAACATACAGACACTTCCTACATAGGAACAGGGCTTCCCTGCTCGCTGTGAACGGGGCTTCCCTGCTTGCTATGTGCAGGATGGAGGCTTGATGGGTGTAGGGGGGCGGTTTGCATGACTTGCAGAAGAAATCTTTTGCTAAACACAGTTGAGGTTGTGGGTGCTCTTAGGGGGGTGAGCTCTTTATGCAGCCTCTTGTAACTCTTTAATGACCAAGACAAACTCTGCAGTTGTTTTTTTTGCATATCAAAGCACAGCTTGCTCCAGAAGTTATTGAAGGCCTAAGCTCCATAAAGATTTTTTTTTTGCTTTGTTAGTGATTAACTCACAGTGAGGATTTTATACAGCAACTGACACCACACTGCCTAATAATAAGTTGAGACAAACATCTGTCCTAATTGCATTCATTAAAATAATGCACCTGTTCCGACTTACATAAAAATTCAACTTAAAAACAAACCTACAGTCCCTATCTTGTATGTAACCCGGGGACTACCTGTATCTAAATCAACACAACAACAGGGGGTAAGGAGATTTAGTATTAGAATTAAAAATACAATATTTTGTTTTTACTAGAGTAATCATTTGAATTAATGTGACACCTGGAATTAACGTGGTATACAAATACTAACCATGGTTATTGGGTTTTTGCTTATGCTTTCCCCGCCTCCCTTGGCTACCCAAGGTCCAGTGAGGACATGCAGAAGGTAAAGAGAAAATACGTTTTGGTGGTTTTGTGAAAAGAGAATGTTCAAAGTTTTAAATATCCTGACTTATTACAGAAGAATTGATGGGTCATATGCAAGTACCAGAATTAGCAGCGTAAATACCACTTTATTTACTATTTAGGGTGTGTATAAACTAGAAATTTTAGTATTCATTTACTAAAGACATAAAGATAAGTATTATTGTACATTGGTCAGACAGTAAGCAAAATGCTCTTTGAGTTGGACTCCAATGCTTGATCAGTAAGAGTGAGGTTGGGCTTTATGGCCACCACTTAATACCAGGATTTCCCCTGCCCATTAAAAGGTTCCACTGGATTTTTATGTTGGAAGTTCCAATTTAAAGGGAAGCTGTTGTGCTTTGGTGTAATTCCTGCAAAATTTGAGACATTTTGCCAAAATAATTTTAATGGGAAAGGTGTTTTGAAAGTTTTCATGAGTGCAATGGGAGTTTACCTAACTCCTAAAGAAGTTTTTTTTTTGTGTGCATGTTTTTTTTTTGTTAGAGCCAAAGAGACTGAAGATGAAAGATGATGGCTGTGTTCCGTGACTTAATGAAAACTTCACCTGGACCACGGCAGAATTGCCTCAACCTGAAATGACTGAAGTCCCCTATATAGAGCCAAGTAACACTTATTGTTTTATATTTTTAAGATGTCCAATAGTAGTAGTAGTTTTGGGTTTGTTGCTTGTCTGTGCTTGTGTTGATAGATCCACTATTTACCAATGCGCCTATTTATTTCCCTTTATACCTTATTTGTGTAACTGCACATGCTCAGCACAAAGACATTTAACAGCTGGCATGCGATCACCGATTTTAAAGTGTTTCAATCTTCAATTTTCAAAGCGTGGCTTTAGTTCCACTTTAGGTTTTTATATGCTGCATTTACTGCCATAAAAAAAATTAGGCTCTGGAGGGAAATACCATTTGGGTAAATGGGTCATTGTATAACATCTTTTATTTGTGGGACCTAATATATTATATATTAATGATATAATTGGATGCCTTTTTCAATGTTTGTCAATTTTTAAATAACAAATATTGTTATTGTGTTTCTATTCATTCAGTTAAACTTTAACAATTTAAACCAAAGAACTTTTACAGTAACCTGGAAAGCTTTACATTTTCAAATTCTCCTGCAGAGGGCAATATATACCATAAACTGAACAAGAAACACTGAGCTGGTTAGTTACTCTTCTGAGAAATTAAATAAAAAAAACACCTGCTTTCAATGATAGTGTAATTAACTTTAAGTAAAGTAAAGTAAGATAACTTTTCTGGCATAAGGTTTAACAGATAATTCTTCAAATAACTTCAGTAGCCCAAAGATAGAATCCAACTAGTTACTATAACCAAGATACATTTTGCCACACATAATCCTCTTGTACTGACTCTTCATACTATTTTACCCACAAAAAAATCAATTGTCCTTCTCAGGCAAAGCCCACATACATAGCACAAAACTCTGTACACTGGTTCTCTTTTACAAGTATAAAGCATTGAAGATGATATTAAGCATCACATCACGGACGAGGCCCCTTCCTTTTTGAGGCCACAATTTTATTGGTCCTTTTTAGAAAATATATCCCTCTCTCCTCTCTATTCTTTCTCCCCAATTTCCACTCTTTCCTGTTACTATCTATTCTAATGTCTGTTATGTTATCTTTACCCAGACCTTTTTCATTTCTACCATATAAAGGAAAGTATGTTTTCTTATACCTGTGAGTAAGATTGTGCATCTCCACATGTACATGTGCGCAGGAAGTATGTTTCTTGGGTCACAAGCTTGACACTGCTCATGTATTTGTGTATTGGGGCACACATTTGTGTGTGCATGTCTCAGTGTGGTGTACATCATACTGTGTGCGGACATGTGCGTATGTCTTAGCAAGTGCGTAGGCGTGTGTGTAGGCCCATTCATTTCACCAAACAGGCATTGAAATGAGATCCTCGCAATTATCCATGCCGACATCTCTTTAGCTGTTCTTGTGAACTGTGATAATGTGGCTTGAGGTTGTGTTCCTATTAACTACACACCCCTTTTTTTTTTCTCCTGACTCGTATAAACCCCAGACTAAACCCTGCTGCATTTGTTCCCAAAATGTTTACCCTTTATCAACTTAGCTTGCTCTGATTTCTCTTCACACTGCATATAGACTGTCTGTTGCTACCAAACAGGTACATCTGCCTGCTCCTACTGTGACGGGACCACATCTGCTGATTCTGAGGTCAGCATACAAACACACCAGGTATATGCACATTCTACATCAACTATTAAATATAAATATATATATATATATATATATATATATATGCCTGCCAGGTACCTTATGACCTCTGTACTCATTATCAGAGGTTCTGGGCCAGAAGCCACATATCCATCTCTCTGGCTCCCTAGAACATGACATTATTTACAAACAACTAGATTCTTCTTGTTTTTTTCTTCAATAATTTATTATAAACCAAGCCAATGCCAGGAGTTTTTCTTTATCTCAACAGTAAAACCATTACGACAATGGCTTACATAGATAGATGTTCAGAATAGTTTAAACTTTTTCTGACACTTTTTTGTTTTTTACACTTTACAAGCACTTAACAATAAATAAATACAGTTCCATAGGATAAAAACTAGTGCAACAAAAGACATATTTATTTTTATTATTGTGGATAGTTAAAGTATATGTAAATCCAAAACTTTGTTTAGTTTTGGATAGAGCAAAGGATTACAACTACTGTCAGGTTTTACTACACGCTACATTATAAAGATTCTTTGCTTTCCTGTCTGCTAAAAGGGTTATCTTTCCTGGACAGGAAAAAAACTCTTTAGCAGCATTACAGACAGAAGTAAAAATGTTTGTTTTTAATGTTAAGTAGGGTGATCCCAGAACCTTTACCAACTTTTTATTGTTATCTGTTTCTCTGTTAGAGATTTTATCATCTCCTGTTAAAAGGTTGTCTATCTACAGCAAAAATGATGGAAAATCTCCCTAATTCATTGAAGCCCATACTATCCAAAACTAAATTTGTAAACATTTTGAAGATTGATATACTTTAAGGCAATATCTGGCTGTAATTGTACAGACAAAATTTTTTATCACGCAGTCATGGTAATGATGACACAGTGTTCAGTTTAGGAAACATACAACATGCAACAGTGTTCCCATTTTCAGGACTTCAATGAGTTTAGGGATCAGTAAGAAAGACAATCCTTTCTTACTAAAAAATATATTATAGATATTATTAGAAACATAATTATACATGACAGTGTAATAGCTTACAGATATATTAAGGTAAAACTTTTAAGGCAAACTGTGTGATACATAGGTGTATTTTTCTCATACATAATATGCAATGTGCAATCTTTACCCTTGTCATTCTTGTTCTGTGGCTTAAAGCAAAGTAACATTGGATGGACAGGTCTTTCCTTACTGACAATGATAGTTTCACAGATGCTGTCAGCTCTTATCCTTCACAAGCTGGATAAAGAATTGCACAGCCAATCTGCCTTGGAGTAGAATTAATGTGGCGAAAAAGAGTTCCTATGAAATGTTTGTTTAGGCTCCATCTGTAACTAAATGGCAGGTATAATTCATAGAATTCTGTGGACTTTATTCTCATAACTGGTCACGCAAAAGTGCAACACCTACCTGATGTAACAAAGATATTGCTAACAGACTTGTAAATCCGTCAACAAAACAATTAAATGCAATGTATTTACCTGTTACCAGTCTTTTTTATGTTGCATTGTAGCAGAAATTACTCTGCTGTGAAACGTATCTGCCTTATTTATTAATTTGTGGAGTAAGTTGGTCTGTAAGAGGTGTATGAATGGTAAGAAGCCTTCATTGACTTTACTGGCTGTGTAGAAAAGGCCAAAAAGTGTCAGATGCTGCTGTACTTTTATCACTGTGGGCAAGGCTCCTGGGCGAATCTCCTTAGGTAGGACTTCATGATAAATAGGGGGAGCATTAGACAGTTTAAATCAATGTACCTGTAAATGTTTAGAAAAGAGAATGGCCCTGATTTATTAAAGTTCTCCCAGGCTGGAGAGGATACACTTTCATCAGTGAAGCTGGGTGATCCAGCAAACCTGGAATGGAACTGGTCCAGGATTGAAGACATATAGCAAATTACTTTTAAGGAATTAATTCCAGGTTTTCTTGATCACTCAGCTTCACCTATGAAGGTGTATCCTCTCCAGCCTTGGTGAGCTTTAATAAATCAGGCTCAATAAGAGAACAAAGTGCAACTTTCCAAGAGGGGAACATGTGACTACCCCATTTTTAGAGATGGTACTAGGGAAAGTAGTTCTGGTGAATTATCCCTGGTTGAACACTCAAATGTAAGCAAGATAGAAAACCTTCTAAAGCCAACCCATGATCACTTTATTTCACCTGTGATCATTTTGTTTTGCATTAACTTGCTTTTATGGATAAAATAAAATGTAAAAAAAGAGCAGGCAAATTTTATGCAAAACAGATTTTTTGTTCAAATGCTATGGTCATCAAATGTAAGAATATGCTATGTTTAGCCATTAAAATTTATCTGTAAAGTCCCTATATAACAGACTGATCACTAACTTGTTCTAAGATGACAATGGAGAAATTGTAACCAAGTAAAAAAATTGTACCAAAGAACAGAAAAGAGAAGGATTGGTACTTTTCAAGTACTTAATAAACAACACTACTGTTTAATAAATAAAAATATAGTTTTATTAAAAACAAGGTAAAAGTATCTAACAACGCACCACTCTTTCTTGAAATACTTCCATTAGAAGGACCTCCAAGTATAGAAATATATTTATATATGACTCTCAACATCTTGACATGTTTAGCAATAGCTTCAGGTGGTACCAATCCAGAAGATCACAACTGGGAACACACAGGTGTAGATGAA
This sequence comes from Pyxicephalus adspersus, assembly GCF_032062135.1. Classification (NCBI taxonomy): domain Eukaryota; kingdom Metazoa; phylum Chordata; class Amphibia; order Anura; family Pyxicephalidae; genus Pyxicephalus; species Pyxicephalus adspersus. Next base: position 39,574,040 of record NC_092863.1, on the reverse strand, counting down.
TCCAACAGGCAAACATGCTTGTACTAGTAAAAAGGAACCAATAATGGTATTTCCTCATGTAGGAACCAAAGACCCACAAAGGATGTACCGTGGGCTGACCTACCCCAGCAGGCACCCATCAAGATGAAGTATTCACTCAATGACTGGCCCACAGAGAGCAGCTTATTGAAGACAAGGACCATATTGTTACCAAGCCATTCATAATCATTATTATACTAAAAATATTATTATTATTGTCCTTCATCCTAATAATAAAGCTATTGCAAAATGCATTGACATATAAAACTATATTTTAATATATAAAAGATAAGATAGTTAAAACTCTTTCCATATGGAAGAATTCAAGAAAGAGTGGTGAATGCTATATTATTAAAACAATGTTTTATGTACTATACAACAATATTAGGTATTGATTACGTGAAAAATGTCAACCCTCCTCTTTTTTATGTCCTTTAAGAGTGGTACTAAGGTAACTCCGTTAGGATGACCAACACAAATGACATTGTTAAGATTACAATGTTTACACAAAAAAATCCATATTTGTTTTCTTGTGCTATGGCCAATTTAGATTGATTTGTTAGGAAATACAATGGACAGTTGTGTTCTGGGGCATGGCTATGCTTCCTGGGGGAGCCTTCAAATAATTTATACTATAACAATGCCTGAAGATACACTGCTATCAATTACATATCAGATCACAAAGCAGCACCCATTATATTCTGTAACAGTGCCTTGTAGCACAATTCTATTCAGAAAATAAATGAAAAATCTCTACCAAACCACTCAGAAATACAGTTTTTAAAATGGATTGATTTACTGATGTTTATGTGGTTGAATGTATAAATTTTCACTTTGCAAATAACACCCATCATGTGCAAAGAAATGTAAAAATAATATAATTTTCATGCACATGATTGGATGGCTGAAGTTTGCAAAGCTTCACCCTATTTAAGCACAGTGAATGATACACTCCACAATACCGATAGTCTCCGGGTTACATACAAGATAGGGACTGCAGGTTTGTTCTTAAGTTGAATTTGTAAGTAAGTCGGAACAGGTATATAAATATAGAAAAGGTAAATATAAAGGTATATAAAGACCAATGTGTATATTATACAAAACCTTACAACATGTGTATATTTTTATTATTAGTTCCGATTGTTATTTCTAGGGTTCCTCCATTGTAAAATTTTAGGAACCATACTTGCTGGGGCCATAAAGCAGAACTAAAAAAACTAAGTGAGCAAACAGTCCTTTCTTTTTTCCTTTCTGAAATAAGATAAATTTACCAGCCTGATCACACTCACATGCCATCTTTACCTGGTCCTGTTCAGTCAGCTTGGCCAGGCTGGAAAGATGTAACTCCTGCATGGGAGTTCTTTTTTCCCAGTAGCCAGGGGTTTGTATAAACAGCTCAGTGTATGCCGAATAAAGGATTGTGAAAAAAAAAAAACATTTATTTTAGTGCAGAAAGAAAATTAATGTTTTGTGAGTCACAACTGAATGCTGCTTAGCTGACTAGAAAAATACTAGGGGGACTTCAACAGAAAAACTTCAAATAATCTAATTTAAGTGAATTTAATTTCTATTCACATATAATAATGTAAGCCTGTGCTATCCAAATAGTTCATGTATTGCATGTCACATGACATTCTGGGGATGTCCACAGTGAAGTAGTTTACCATATTATCATCCATCTTTTTTCCACTTAAGCACACCTTTATTGAGATTTTGTCATTGCTTGTTGGATAATGGAAGGCTAACCGGACTTAGGAGACTCTAGCATATAAACAAACTAGCCTGACTACCTGACAAGTAAAAAGGTGTTTTATGTAAGATTTCTGTAAAATTTACAAATAATCTAATTTTCTGAGCTGTAAATAGCTCCTCAGATCCCCTGTTCCTGAGCACCAGGAGACTGCTGCCGTCTTGCAAAAGACAGCTAAAAGGCTCCAGCAATCCTTTGGGCCAGCTGTTCATTGTTAGATGGCCTCACCAGTTCTCATCATCCACGTCACCTTAAGGTAGTTCCATTCACATAATGCTGCTGCAGCCACACATAGAGGTATGTGGTGCATGTTAATCCACATCTATCTTTGTGTATATCTAAGCTAATGGCTTGGTAAGATTTTGCTCTATGTTTTATAAGCAAGATAAACCTCATTGGAATGGTTCCTCTGTTTTTGTATGCATTTCAGAATTCACCTGGCTAGCTTCAAAGATTTATATTTAAATGGCACACACGTTTTAAATTTTTGTGGTCCACCCCAAGAGTTACCTCAAGAATGAGTTGAAACCTAGTTCCAGGTAGCTTAGTAGCTCTGAATGTCCATTACAATTCTTTTTCATGGCAGTTTTTTTTTTTGTTCACCTCTGGTTTACGTCTGATTTTAATGATTTTGCAGTCAATCTTGAGTCTGTAATAGTTGGGACCCTTTGAAGCTTCAAAGCATTTACCCTTCTGGAGCCTCAGGTACCATATCACCTCACCTTCTATGTGTTTCATGATGGCATGGCAGTGAATTCAATAAATGCTACCTACCTCAGGTAAATCCCTCTCCCCATGTACCTTGATATGGAGGAATCCTTTACTTTTCCATGTATTTATGATCTAGTCAAATGTGCTACAAAGGGGATAACATTTTGAGAGGTACTGTGTGAAATTAGAGTACTACAGAGGATACAGTACCATAAAGGTTGCCAACAGTAGAACATTTTACTTCAAAGATAAAAGGCACAATTTGTGTATCCCCTAACATTTCCTGAGTGTTATAGTGAAGGGTCCACTTTGTGTGCGCAAAAATTAAAATGCACAAAAGAAATAAAACAAAACTACTTTTTAAAGCAACGGTCGCCAACCGGTTGTCCGCGGCTTTGGCTGGGTCAAGAGAAGGACCCCGCTGGGAGGGTGCACCGGCCAGAGCCACAGACCATATCCCCAGTACGGATTTATATTTTGGAATGAGTGTAGTGTTTAAATCAAGATGATTTAAAACTTTACGGTCCACTTAATGCTGTGTTTGCTGCTTTGCTCTTTATTTCTGCTCAGTATATTTCAGTTTTGGGACAGGGTATTGTGACATGTTGTTTGATGCCAATTCCCAAACCTGCAGTGTGCTTCAGTTAAATGCTGACTAGTAAAGTGTCTGCAGCAGCATGTGAGCACAAAACATCCTGCTATAAATTTCCGTTCATTTCAGCAGTTTATGTCCTGCAGCACTAAACTAGCCAATTTAAAAATATAGCAAATCAAACTGTGTTTAAAAAGGTTTTAATTATATGAATTACTCTAATACAATCCAGACATTAAGTGAAAGAGAAATGATTCTCTGTGTTACTATTTCATTTATACATCTCTGCATTAACGTTAGAGGGTGTCAAAGTATTAAACTGATTTTACAATTATATGTTAAATGCATAAATGCAGGACAAATTAAAAAGTTCCATCAAATCCTCCTACAGTAATACACATTTCCACTTTTTCCACTATTATTAGAAAAATTATAAAAGAATGTTTACACAATATCACAACATTCTAAGCCAGGTTAGGACCAGGATAATGGGAAAAGGAAATGCTCTCTGTTCATTCTTGCACAGGATGGTTCTCATGGCCCCACAACTTTTATGCCAATATAATTCATTGACACAAATCTGGTCCTGTATGTAGGTTTTTTAGAGCCTATTATGTTTTAAGTAAAATGTTGATACCAGCTCTGATTATTCAGAATATATACCGTATATATATCAGAATAAAAAGCCTAGAAACTGAAATTAGAAGGTTGTCAACAATGTAAAAGTGTGAGACACAACTGTAGCCAGGGTTGGTAAAGGCGACTAATAAAAGTATGTTTATATACCAAGACAAATTGTGGAACAGAGCTAAGATTGCAAGTTAGGTCACTGTGGGGTTAGGACAGCGAAAGTTTAGGTAAAGTTTTACAAGCAGGGTCAGCAATAAAGTCATACAGCAAATAAAGCAACAGCATAAAATCAGAACCATTGGCTAGTAAATGCTACAGTGTAGAATACATTACCTTTTTAATAAGATACGTCAACACATCAGAATGTACTCATCATGAACACCTACCGGTATATAGAGCAGACATGAGAGCAAAAATTGGGAGAAACAGCACCAAGTTATGCGGAACCGGGAAAGAGAACAGTATCAGAAAAATAAGTTATTTGCCCCAGGAAAGTTCATAAAACAGAGTATGTGACAGAAAAAAAGGAGGAACTTAAAAAATACACATGTCTCCTGGAAAGTGTCAAAATCCAGAGTGTGGTAATGTACGATCTTTGCTTTAACACCTTAAAAATTGAATCATTTAGCCTTAATTATTATTGTACCCACATTACTTAGTTATTTCAACATTTCTAAATAATCTACTAGCAAGAAAAAATATTAAACATCTTAGAATTCTGATTGTCAGAAGTGTATGTGGTGAGATAGACCAGACAGCTAATGGGTTTTAACAACAGACATAAGATGTATAGTTAAAAACCCTATTATAAGAAGTCGTATGGCTGTACTGTATAATGTTAAAAAAAACACACTGCACATTAATAAACTCATTGCTTTGCTTTACAAATTTAAAATGCTTTCTGCTTGCTTGAGGACTCCAAAACAATCAGAGTACCACTGAATGAATCAAAAATATAGCTGTAAGGAGGAAAGTATGGTCACATGGCTTGTCAAACCTTACTACCTTTAAAAAATAACAAATGTGTTGAATTACTGACATCTAAAATAATACCTTTTCTATATCTTATGCTTCTATATCTCTAAACAAATGATACTGTTATTTGTGATGCATGGTTGTATATATATATATATATATATATATATATATATATACATATATAGAGAGACCTACTTTTATTGGTGAGACCCCTTTAATTAAATTACAGTAAATACCCCATGTATTAAAACTGTATAATTACAACATACATTATTTATAGTCCGAGCTAGTAAACAGAGACATTTGGTTTTCTTTTAGCTTTTGCTAGATTTGCTGTTGATCATCTTTACAGATTAACAACCAGTTTATTGGAACCATAAAAATAGTAAAGTAATGTAATTAACTGTTTTGATTACCAGCATCTGTTTTCAGTTAGCATAAGAAAGGTCATTGAGCGCTATTTAACCATACTTTGTCACCAAGCCTACAAAAATGTCCAGCATAAATTTTACACTATATCTTTATTACTAACAATGTTGTTAGTTTTTTTTATACATCCAATTTGGTAAATAATAATGATCTCTCGGTATGTTTATATTACTTTTACTTATCCGTTTACAGAGGGATGCTTAATTGGCAAGTACTTAATTTATAGTGTGGACAGTAGCTAACCCTTTTAGATTAGTTTTGCAAAAATACTCACTTGCGTCCTAATCAACATGTTATTACACTGATAGATAATATTCATCTACCTACGAAAATAAATAATGTAACAGCCTGTATACAAATAAGATGCAAAAAAAGTGCCCTAACCCTCAATAAGATGTCAGGATATTGCTTTAAAATAAGGAGGATTTTCAAAGTCTTTATGTAACATTACCTATCCTATGAATCTATTTTGCATGCAACACAATATTACGGTACAATAGCCTATACTCACAACCAATAGCTACAATAGATTACAATAGAGACATAGATACAATAGATACAATAGAGTAGATTGTGTGTGATACTAACGATGAACTTTAACACTTCATCCGTTGTCTGTTTTTTTTATTTCTGTATATTTATACTTGCCATGCAGTGTCGGGCCACACAGAAACTAATATTTGTGAACATGTAACTGTTGGACAGGAACACAATTTTTTTTTCTTTCTATTCCAACAGGGAAAAGTATACGCTGTTAACTTCGTCAAATGTAGCACCCTACTAGAAGAAGGTCCCAACCACTTACTAATCCCAATATTCTCCAGCTCTCAGCAACTTTTTGGCATAGCTGCTCCTAAAGGTAAGCACCCCAAAGCCATCTATTCACGCTCTGCAGCACTTTACATGCCTTACCGTACCTCTGCCAACCAAGATCGTTCAGTGGTCTACGATTTTACTCCTAGGGATCACCACCAGGACCACATGCAATCCAGCTTGCAATGGCCTTCCAACACATGATGACCCTTTCTTCAACAGCCCAACAAGTTCTTTTCACTTTCCAACACTAATTGGATGCTCAAAAAATTTCCAGTAGCACTGTCTGTGCAGAATAAACAATGCAGGTTGAATTAGTGAACAGAACAGGTTCTTTACTGAACAATAGTGAAATCAGGTCAGGCTTGCTCCTGTACATATCCTAAAAATTTCCAATTAACTTAGATTACTCCTGGAAAAGAATGGAAAATATCCTGCACCTCCCCAGGTGAAGTGTTTGAAACAGGGGTTACATGGGTTTTCTACTACGGTAGGAACCAAGCTCAGATTAGTAATTCCTCCCTCTTTTGTTTGTTGTTTCAACTCCTTTTATTCCTCCTTTGAAGTCAATGAGCTGATTTATTAAAGCTCTCCAAGAATGAAAAGGATAAACTATCATCCAGCAGACCTGGAATGGTTTGGTCCAGGATTAAAAACATTTCACAAATATTAGCAAATTATTTTATCATCTTCCTTTACTGATCTTGAAATATTTTTTTCCGTTACATTAGAATGTTGCTGTAAAGATTTTTCAGGGAAAGAATTCTACCTTTGCCTTGAACTACAGATCGTCTGCAATTATATGTCTTGTGGTGGCCATTTGACTATCGCTGTTGCGAATTACGTACGGCTGCTTTCTGTGATGATTCCAGTATGAACATTTGAACTGCTGAATTGGTGATTGTACTAATGTGGTTGATCATGTACGTTGTAATGATATGATACGCATAATAACATAACAATAACATAATAGTATGGAATGTGAAGGGTCTTAGGTCTCCAAACAAGCAAAGATCTGTTTTGAGACTCTTGAGAAACGTCTCAGAGCCGAGATTGCACTACTGCAAGAAACTCACTTGCCAGAAGAAGACTTCACTAGAATGTGAAAATTGTGGGTTGGCAAGGTACTGGGCTCTCCGGCTGTTGGTAGAAAAGCTGGTGTACTAATATTGCTAAGTAAAAATTTGACTTGTGAGGTTATAACCTCCTCTTGAATCAAACAGGAAGGATAGCGAATGTTATTCCTAAATTCCCAGATAAGAAGTTGTCTATTTTCAATATATATGCTCCAAATTCACCCTCTAGGATTTTCTTTCAAGAAATGACAAACTGGATTATTCTGGATCCTACAATACATTAACTGGTAGGGGTTGGGACTTTAATACTGTGATGAATGCCATTGAAGATAGGACCATTGGTATTAGGTCCTAATTGGGATGTCCCCAAGTTGTTTCTCCAAACTTACGGAGACCTTTAAGTACTGACACATTACTAGCTGAATTTACACAGACTACATATCTAATAGATTGTTGGTGCCATATATGTTCTGTACTAATTTCCTACTGAATCTTATATGTAAATCCGAGATTTATACCATAGCCCTTTTGGATCATGCACCGGTGGTTGTGTTATGGAGATTTTCTTCCTACCCAAGTAAGGATTCGGCATTTCAAGCGGAACTTAAATCCGCATGGGCTACTTTTACGGACACAAATAGCAAACATAAAGACAACCCCATTCTTTTTTTGGAAACTGGAAAGGCAAATATGAGGGGCCGTGAAATGTCTTATGTGCACTTGTGTAAAGTGAAAACCCGTGTAACATATTCAGAAGCTCCTATTGAGTTAAAACATGCACAAGGTTTTTTCACAGACAACCCCACTAGGTCGAATAAGAATACCTGTCTGGCTGCCAAAGCTTGATTTGATGCCTATTCAGGCGGGTAAATTACTGGCTAAATTGGTTCGTCCGCCATATAAGGCGGCACATATTTCTTCAATGTATACACCCTCAGGTGAGTTGACAAATGATCCCAAGTTGATTAATGAATTACTTGAGAAGTTCTATGGTGACATACACAAACTAATTAACGGAACCCTCCCAGACATCGCAATATTTCACACAGGTCCCCCTTCCTTCATTGACCAATGACCAGATCGAAATTTTTAGATGCATCTATTACTGAACAGGAATTAAGGGGTGCCATAGCTTCATTAGCCTATGATAAAGCATCGGGAACAGACGGTCCCATGGCCCAATATTACAAAATCCTCAAGTAAGATATCATAATAGATTTGGGCAGTGTATATAGTAAAATGTGGGGATCTGGGATTTACCTCCCTTCAGGAAAGGAGTCTCACATAAAAGTTCTAAAAGTCAGGAAAAGACCCCAGACAACTGGCCTCTTACCGTCCGATATCTTTAATCAGCATAGATTGCAAATTTCTTTCTTCTATATTGGCAAATAGACAAGCAAGATTTTTACCCAGTTTGATCTCACCTACTCAAGTAGGGTTTATTTGGGGCAGGTCTGTGGTGACCAATATTTGCAGAGTTTTAACGGTTCTCGAATATGCTAAACAACACCCTTTGTCTGATTTAGCTACCACGGGTATCGACGGGAAAGCGTTTGATAACGTACATATTCCTTGGCTATTTTAAACTCTGGTGACATTCCCTAAATTGTTATATCCTCTCCAGACGATACTGATGCTACTGAAACATGTGGATATTCAAACCATGTATAAATCCTTTTCCAAATTTGTATGGCAAAGTAAATGGTCTAGAATTTCTATCACAAAGCTGTATTTCTCCATAATGAATGGTGGAGTTTATTTTCCCAATCTTAGACTTTTTAAGTTAGCATGTACTCTTCGACATGTAATTGATTGGATAAACGAGACTTTGTATTATTCAAATACTACTTTTGAACAAGCATTGGTATACCCCTGATGTTTGACAACTCTTCTACATTGTAATCTCTCTCAACTACCAGTTTACTTGAAACATAATGGGTTGATACAAGATACCATACTCACCTGGCGAGAGGTCAGACATAAATTTAGTCTCCCTTTTTCTATATCCAAATACTTGCCCATAGTAGGAAACCCATTATTTTTACAAGGCATGGAATATCTGGTTTACCACCAGTGGGCGGTAAAAGGTAAAAATATGGTTAATAATTTTTATTGTGAGAGCCTTCCGAGATCCATTACACTACAAACCTTAAGGCACAAATTTAGGTTAAACGCACAAGAGGCACACCCTTTATACTCTCTTCAGTTATTGAATTTTTGTAGATCACATATATCTGACCCTGAAAAGACAATTGATCGAGATGGATTTGATAATTTAGTGGCTACGACAGCACCATCTATAGCGAATGTACGTATCTGGAGAGATTTTGATATAATTGATTTACCAAACAAAATAGTACAAGGATATCTTGGGACCGGTAGGGCAACACCCAATGAAAACTGGAGAGAAACCCAGTTAAGGATTCTCCACAGGCCCCATAAAGTATATAAGCCCATAGTGACATTGTCTCAGGCGGATCGAGTAAGAAACACACAATGCCAGAAATGTGGTGTTCTGTCGGCTATGCTTAAACATTTTTACTGGGATTGTGGTTCAGTAAAATATTTCTGGGATAATATTATTACGTATATACACAAGTTTACGAAGTTGGTGATAATATTTGAGCCATTGCTGTGACTATTTGGGTGTTGGGATGCGTATACTGTGCCCATGAAGAAGGGGACCCATCAGTGGATTTCCTTGTGTCTCTTGGCATCATGTTACATTGGATACATGCCCTACCACCTAATTTATGTATGGTTCTCAACCCTATGAGAACACTGTTTTACAGGGATCTTTAGGACGCTAACGATTCAGAAGATAAAACCGTGACAAAATTTTTTGATAAATGGTTCGCTTATATGGATTTTACTCTAGATCCATCAGAAAATACTAAATATTACATAGACATTGTTATTCCACGTGGCATAATCTCTGTTTTCCTTGATATAAAATGGTCAGAAATTTGAATCATGTGCCCCTTTTTTGGTTAAAGATGCCTGTGTATTGCATCAATAGGGAAATAAAAAATTTTGAAGCTAAAAATTAAAGTTACTGTTACGATGTTCGTGTCCTGAGCATTTTAGGGCTCCAGAAGCTTTTTCCAAAGCACAAGCAATCATCTAGGGGTACCAGCTTTAAAACTTTGCCACCAGTTTACAAACATTTCAGTAAGGAAAGGATCACTTTAGATCTTCTATGAATATGTTTTCACATCTTCTTTGAATCTTCTACATTAATAAAAGTAAAATGTAACTATAAACAGTTTAAAGAATATCCAAAATCACTATTATTATGCTATTACTAGCACTATAAAGTATCAGTACTGTTAGGAGGCGCTCTTTAGGCCCACAATCCCAGGAGATGCCCCACCGCAAGAGGGCGCACCCAGCCTATTTCCTCCGGCGGGAATTAGTGCTCTGAGGGTTGCAGCATCCCTGTTTCCCTGGGTTTTTTCCCTCGGCATCCTCTGCACTGAGGCTGCACAGCTGAAAAGAATTGGAGTTGTGTGCAGCTGATTAGCAGAGTGGTTCCTGTGTAATTCCATGCTATCATTGGCTGCTGGGGCATTAAAGTCTCTCTGTTTCCAGTTATCTGTGCTCGGTATAGCGTTTGCTGGGCTTACCTGTGTTGGAGCTATTTTGAGTGGTCTCTGTTGCTGACCATTGCTTGTTCCTGACTTTCTGTTTGAACTCTGCCTGGACCGACCTTTGCCTGTGACCCTGACTCTGCTTTTGCCCGTTCCATTGTACCTCGCTTGGTAGACTGATCTGTGTTTTGACTTGTTTCTGGATTCCGATATTTTCTTTACTGTGTATTTGTGGGCTCCTGGTCAGCTGCTGGCCTATCTCCAGACACCATTTCTTGCGCACCCTAGTCCTGGGGGCAACCGAGTGCTGGGAGATGCAACTAGTGTCCCGAGGCTGAGCAGGGGCTGCTATAGGTGAAGACTGCAGCGTTGGATTGGGGGACTGAAGTCTGGAGTATACTGGTACTGACCAGAGCCTTACAAGTACTTTTTATTTTGCTAACTAGACTCAAGAAATTTTAAACATGTGGTGTAATAAGAGTAAGAGTTATAACCCTTTTACATAGGTAAATTAAAACAGTAAAGCATTTAAATATAAAAATAACATTAAATGCATATTAACAACCTGGGCGGTTAACCCGACCTTAGTTCGGGGTAAAAAAACTTGCAGAAAGCGTTTACCCCAAACTATTCTCAGGTGGCTAAAAATAGAAACAACCGTCTCTTACCAGGTGCTGCTGTCATCATTCCGTGTGCTGTTCCATCCGAGTTATCCAGCGTTGTTCTCCAGCGTTGATCTTCGTCTCCAGCGTCGGGTGTCTGTCTTCTCCGTCGGCTTCTTCTTCCCTCGGTGTTCGCGTGTACGTGTCCCTCGGCGATCCCTGATGACATCGTCGGTGCGTGTGCCCATCAGCGGGAAATTCAAATTCACATTTTGTATTGGATTGAATACAAACTCCTGTATCCAATCCAATACAAAATAATATAAAATAAAGACAAAGTAAATAACTGGGAAATTCAAAAATTTACCACACTAGGGAGGTGTTTTAGAATAATATAGTACTATACAATATACAGAGTTATTGCATTTTCAGTATTTGCAGTATTTTTGATTTGTTTATGCATTCTTGTTCAGGCTGATTTTTGTGTTTTTTATTTATTTTATTACTAAAGTTAATTTTTTTTTACATGATTGTGTGTTTCAAACTTTATTATATTCAGGATATCTACTAGACCCTTGTTCGAACATATTTCTGTAAGTTACAGGTCTACAATTTAAAAAAAATAAATTTCATGAAAAACAGTGTACCGCTTTTGGTACAGAAATCCAGACATCAGTGAAACGCCCAGGTGGTTAAATACTACAGTAGCAATATTTAGGTTACTGCAAACATAGCTACAGTATGTCTAAATAATAAACTAATGTTAGCATTGCTGCTACAAATCTTACAATTTCAGTTGATCATGCGTAGAACAATGCAGATCTATTCCAAACCCTCCACATAGAATAAATTAACCTCCAATTAGACCTATGCAATAGGCACTGTGGAGGTGGAGAATCCCTCTTCTAGTAAACCCACCTACTGTGTCTCATTCTCCTGTCATCAGCCTTAAGACATTTCCCCTGACTTACACTTGCTCAGCTGAAATCCTGCCTTGTTTACAGGAGAGGCATCATGTCAGAGCAGAACTCCACAGCTCCTGCAGACAAACACCCCAAACAGAATGCCACTGCCCCTAACAATAACTCTTTGCCCCTTTCTCAGACTGACTCACGTGACAAATGGAGCAAAAAGATGGACTTTCTACTCTCTGTTATTGGATTTGCTGTGGATTTGGGAAATGTGTGGAGGTTCCCTTATATCTGTTATCAGAATGGTGGAGGTGAGTAATTTATTTGGTACTTGATAAAGCATGTAATTCGCAAAGTACTATATTAGACTCCATAGGGTATTATTAAGAATTTTTAGTCTTACTAAAGATATTTTTAATTTTTTATACTATGTATCTATCTAATTATGCATTTCAAAGAACCTAGCATGTAAGGGAAAATATGCACACTTTGGAAACACATGCAAAGCACAGCACTAGTTTTTGCAGGTTTTATAAAAGTATTGCATTGTTTCCATTTGTAAGTATGCAACACGTACATTGGTTATGACACAGCTCACTACATTTGCCCTTTCTAAAATATTAGTATTTGTATTATTATTAAAATATAAATAATATATATATATATATATATATATATATATATATATATATATATATATATATATAGATGTTTTTTTTTCATTTTTTTTAATCCAAAAATTAGTGGAATAACATTGATCATAGTTAAAACAGAAATACAATGTTGTAATAATATTGTGTAGAACAAATGGAACTGTCAAAAAAAAATCCATTGGGACTTTCCCATAACAATATAAAGACGGCTATTTTTCTTTTGAAAAATATATATTTTACACAATATATGTACAAAGATATTTGTGTTGGTGCAATAACATTGATAGTAGTGTGTCATGTATATGTCATGCTCTAAAGTGCTAAAATAAAACTGACTCTTACATGTTTTTTTATGCTATGAACATTTATATTGAACACATTAAAACAATTAAAAATTTGACAGAGATTCTAACAAAGAAAATACCATTTTGGCTATGCTTATACTTTGTAGAATTTTTTTTACCTGTCAAAAGTAAATTGTGATTCATTTGTATACTGTTTATTTTTTATACAAAATGTAGTCAAATGTAGGTAACCTTGCTACTACTTGTTTAATTATTGTAAAAGATTAATCCTAAAAGTATAACAGTCATTCACTTACATGTGCATGGATCATATATAAACTTTCAGTGCAGTTACCCATGATAATCATTTAGAAGAATTCACCTTACTGAGATCAGATAAGTAAAAGTGGAATTCCTATTATTAGCTTATTAAACAAGCCAGTAGCAACAAAAAAACAGTCAAAGAACAACGTGCTAATTCCTAAAGCCCAGCTCCAATAAATAATATGTCTTTACTTCCCCATGAACTGATATTTACAGTTAAAATATTTAGAAAATTGTTGTTAATACAAAAAAAAGTTTATTAAGTAGTTTTATACAGAGTATAGAAAAGTTAAAACTCATCTCAGACTACCTCCAGTGCACTAGGGAGATTTCTCTTCACATTCTAAAGACACAGTAAGTGAGAGGAAAGAGTATCCAAAGTGAAGAAATTTTTTTTACATATCTTTTTGTGTGGTAACTATAATTTACATGTATTCATTTAATCTGATCTTTCCCTGAATACAAAGTAAAAAGCCATCTTCAGTCTTGGAGAATCCAAGACTCTTTGAGGTTATGTAATACAAATGTACAAACAGGAAAATGCCTTCTTGTCTGTAGCAACACTTTGTGGACGCAGTAATCCTTTGACTGCTATTTAGTTTATTTGGTACCACCAACAGTACTAAACAATAGAATGTTTAAAGCTGCTCGTTTCATCCATTAGTTTTACACTTTGTGCCAGTGGATTGGAGTTCAGGGTAGCTACCCAACAATCTATGAGCTGTCCATGGTTCTGTGGTAGCACATACTTTTTTTAGTTTCTGAAACTCTTTAGCTGTAAAATATATGCTGAATGAAATTTCTGTTTTTTAGTTTAGTTTTAGTTTTTTTAATTTAGTGTTTACCATTGCTTTTTTAGCTTAATATATTATTTCCTCTGTGCAGTTTGCCAATTATGGTTTAATTTTACTTACTCATACATTTATAACTTAGAGAATATCCATCCTGCTTATGGCTTAGACCATATGGAGTAAGTGTGAGTATATTCATACAAATAATACAAATCACAAACATTTTCATCTAAGCCATGTATGTATTGAAGGAATAAATTACCCCTGATTTGCATTACAGTGACGTTGGAAACAGGCTTTCATTTACTCACATGATTCTTTTACAGGCATTAATTATCTTATATCTCTGGATGAATGTATTGTAACTTTATTACCATTTCAAATGCATTGTATGTATGCTATTCATTCCCATATACATTTGGCTTAACAGTAAAATTAAAATGTTTTTCACAGTTTACTATAAACTGTATATACAGTAGACTACCCCTAAAACTTCCAATTCCACAGATTTCGTCTTTCTATAGCAACCAGTGTATAACAATAAATTCTCCCCCCTTAAATAATGTCTCTCCTCCAATGGTGTGATCACAAAGATACCTTCACAACATAAACTAATTTTCACAAGATTTCTTGATCGGGGACCTGGAAATATAGGATAACAATTGTCTCCCAGTTTTGCTGCTGCATTGTCATGTGCATCTTTGACTACCAGTGTTCATATACATTTAAAAGGTGAGATGAACTCCATGCGCATACAGGGTAGTTACGTCAATCAAGATGGTAGCAGACTGGATGAGGACCAGGTTAGGATGTTGACACCAGCAATCAAAAAAGTAGGTGTGAGTTTAGTCCTGCTTTAACAATCTTTGAATAGGCTTCCAACTCACCTTAATAGGTCTAGTGCAGCACAATATATTGCAAAGTCAACCACTGTTCAGTGCACACATTTTATACTTTTGGGTGTATTTGTGTCAGGTAAACTACATTTGGGCAAATACTTCCTTTACCTAAATGCAACACAATCATCTTTACTGGCACTTGTTGTGGAGAAAACATATTTTGTTTTCTTGGAATTTTCAATAGGTCCTGTTCTGGGTCCTGGAACCTAGAGACTTTGTATAGCTGTGGGTTGAATAAAGCCCCTTTACCCCTTAAATTCACATTCTACCTGGTTGCCAACCACATTATTTTTTCAGTTCCCATTGGAATTTGTTAATTTGAACTCTGAAAACAAATAGGGATAAAAGTGAATTCATGGATTTATTTGGTTTACTAAAATTTTTTGACCTATTAAAGTAGCCACCGTTCACAGATATAACAGCCAAATACATATATAGCATTATAGAATTTTCTTCCCAACCCTTTGAAGAAGTTCACACAAATGTGTGCACTTTTTATTTCACCCTTCTGTCCAGCTCATCCTAAACCAACTTGATGTGGTCTAGGTTTAGAGATTGTGCTAGTCTTCCTATGAAGTTCTATCATAGGCTAAAGGTATTTTTGCGCCATTAACGTGCTATAGATATAACCTCGGACTAATTAAGCATAGATCAGTGATTATTACATGAACTGAAAAATAATGGTAGTTGTTTTGTTCAGGGTGCAGATCACATTATGCAAGTTGCCTACTCTGGGTCCAGCAAACCTGCCAATCCATCATGCTTCCTCCTCCAGTGTTTGACAGTCTGGGTGATTCCTGACCCAAACAAGCCTTTTACCATTATGACAGCCATTTCCAACATTTCAGCCATACACAATACAGCTTAAAGCAATCACTTTACAGGTGAACATAAGACCTGCTTACTTTAACCACTACTATTCTATATTTCAGGTTGTTGTCCTCTGAAGTGCCTACCAGCCTTTCAGACATATTCCTGACAGTTTACCCCAGTTGTTTTGACATTTTCCTCCAGAATCCTTTTTAGTGCATTTGTTGCACTAGTTGTGCCAGTTTCTTTTTTTTAATGAAGTTGCAAGATATAACAGTAGCCAAGAGCCTGCATATATATATATATATTTTTTTTTAGGCTAATCTGGGCTCTACAGTGTATTGTGGCGTATGCCTGACTATTAAAATCACTTGTTACTGGAAACAGGAAGTTCTTGTCTGGGACAGGAAAGAGTGAGTCTTTGGCAAGAGAGCTAGTTAAATTATCTGAAGTAATTCTTTTGTTGTATGATTGAATGTGTTTGTGCTTTATAAAAGACTTACTACTTCGGGACAAAAAGTGGCCTAAAAAGCTATGAATCTGATCCAATTTCTACATTTCCCATTAAATATAACAAAAGGCTGCCTCGGGTTTATAAAAATTAAGTATACACTATATTGGTTCAACACAGCATGCGCTTGTGAAACAAAAACGTTACAACCAATTGTACATTGGCAACACTACAAAAAACATTTAAAGCTCAAAAAAAAAAAAGCAAACAAACTACACTTTAGTAGGGGATACTGGAACCTCTTCTTTGTTGTTGTATTGGATTTTCCCTCACCTCCTGTCTGGTAAAATGATGTCTTGCCAGGGCAGGAAGCATAGATATAAACCTGAACCTAGGGGTTGTAACCGTTCCCTGTTCCGTACAAAAACTATATAGGTTTTTGGGTATATATGCACTTTAACATTTCATTTCCTTATTTCATTACAATCACAAAGCGACTATATGATAATATAAAGAAAGTAATAGATAATCCTAATGGAGGTATCTCCATGAATATCTCTTACTGTTCCTTATGTAGACTAGGGAACTTACTTGGCCCTTGCAAACAAGGATTGAAAGATCAGCACCCCGGGGCCCACCAACCAGGAATACAGCAAGATAGTTGATTTGTATTTTGTTCTTTTGGCAACTGCTGCAAATTTTGTAAATTTATCAACAATTGTTTATATATTGTTAAAAAAATAAATAAAAAGCTACTGCACTCTATAAATGTTGCAACCCTTCTAAACCTGCTGCTTTATATCATCATCATCATATGCCTTGAACAGACCACAGGGATGCATTCTTTAAGCAGATAGGGAATCCAACAAATGGCCCCATCAGCAATGCAGCCCATTATGTTAGTAAGGGAAGTGTATGATGTGCATCTAAGCTATGTTCTATTATTTCAGCAAAAACATTTATGGAAAGCCTGAAGCATTCTAGATAATCTATACAATACCTGTACAAAAATTAATCTTATTTGATGTATGTGTTTTGAACATATACTGTAATTTTACCATTTTAAGTTTAAGAAACATGCAATTAAATCCTTTAGATTTACCTGTTTCTTTGTAATTCCTTTCCAGAAATGATTATTATTGAAGCTGTAGATCTATCATGACCCATTTTCATTAATCACAATAATTAAAAAGTACAGGACTGCACACTTTAATATAACTTTGTATGCAACCCACTTTGAAAGAATCAATTTATTTTTTTTCCCAATGAGCCTTAGGCACACGTTAAGTATTCCCAGAAGTAAATTCTTGAAGTATGCGAAACTGCAAAGCTATCATCATCATGTATCATAATCTGATCCTTTTAATTACTACTTTGTTATTAATTATGTAAAGTGAGTTATTAAATATTTACACCAGCATTATAGACAAAGGCACAGATTTGTGTTCTCTTTTTACTTTGCACACTAAAATCACTTCAAAGTTTTTTTACTCTAGGGAATTAACCCATTTGTTACCAAAAAGCTTTGATGGTATCCTTAAAATATAGAAGCGATAATTAACATTATTAGTATTAGCATTTTGTGTGCATATATCAAAATATATATTTAGGTCATTTATTTTGCCTAAAATGCATTTTTTAACTATTGTAAGTATTAGGTGTTTGTAGGTTTTAATAGCTGAAAAAAATGCTGACAATTACTTGTTTAGGTGAAACTATAATAGTTTGGGGTTAATTTTACTGGTTTAGGGTATATATTTTTAAGCAGATGCTTTTATACCTATATTTAAAACATTTAATTAGGGTTACATCTATGGCAATGGGAGGATTAACCAATATGAACTTTTAAACCTCATATTGACATCAGAATATATTATATATTTTGTGATTATTCCCAGGGACAGATAAACAAACAAGCTCTATACATTCAAAGCCATTTTGTTCTATTGAGAGGGAAGGAAAAGCGATCAGCCCCCTGCTTGTTCCAAATAAGTCATTCATCAATCCACTAGGCTGGACTGATGTATGACATCAGGGGACTGCTCTATACCTGTCAGATCTTCATCCAAGACAAGAACAACTGTTCATCTCAGCCAACAGTCATCTGACATGTGCATATAGCTTTAGCCTCAATTTAAATGGAGGTCACATGACTAGATGTGAATCAGGAGCAGCATTTCTTGCTAACTATTAAACTACATATTTCAGCTCTACTCTTTCCAATATTTACCCATAAAAAATGTTAACTCCATGTTAGCATAAAGAATTGTTTTTTTTTTAAACATACAACCATAGATTCATGCCCAAGATCATCAGACTTGTATTGTAGGTATGTTTTCAATGGCATTTGATTGTCAGTTAAAGATAGTGTGCATCTGTTTGCAATTAAAATGTCTTTTGAGGTTTGTGTCTATGTTGATTGTTATTATTATTATTTTTAATATTAATAAACAGGATTTATAAAGCGCCAACAAAATATGCAGCACTGGAGGTGGGGGATGTATCACACAATAGGAGGGGAGATATGTAGTGGTAGGAAGTAGTGAGGGTTTTAGAAGACAGAAGAAGATGGTTTGGCATGTTTGAAAATATGGGTTTTGAGTGCTCTTTTAAATGAGAAGAAAGTAGGAGCAAGCCGAATAGGCTGAGAAATTGCAGAGGGTCGGGGCCGCTCTAGAAAAGTCTTAGAGCCACCCATTTGATGAGGTTATGAGTTAGGAAGTGATTAGTAAGTCATTGGAGGAGTGAAGAGTGGCTAGGAGAGTGTATTTTTACCAGGTGAAAAAGGTAAGTGGGACAAGAACTGTGGAGGAATTTCAAGGCAATTTGATTCTAAGGTGAAATGGAAGCCAATGAAGGGAACTACGAAGAGATGCAGCAGAAAGGGATTGGTGGGAGGAATGGATGAGTCTGGCTGCAGCATTCATAATAGATTGTAAAGAAAGTGGGGTTAGTGGAATAGCAGAGATAAAGACCCTGATTTACTAAAGTTCTCCAAGGCTGGAGAGAATACACTTTCATCAGTGAAGCTGGGTGATCCAGCTAACCTGAAATAGATTTCCTAAAAGTCATTAGATATTTGTTAGCAAATGTTTTCAATCCTGGACCAGATCCATCCCAGGTTTGCTGGATCACCCAGCTTCACTGGTGAAAGTGTATTCTCTCCAGCTTAGAGAACTTTAATAAATCAGGGCCAAAGATGTTACAGTAGTTCAGGCGAGAGATAATAGGAGCATGTACAAGGGGTTGGCAGTTCTGGGGACAGGTAGGGGTGAATTTTGGAGATGTTGCGCTGGTGGAAGTGACAGGACCTATATGGGGGGTAAATGATAGGACAGAATCAAAGATGACACTAAGACAACATGCCTGGGGGGAGATCCAACAATGTTATTAAGAGTTAGAAAAATTAGCGTTCATAATAATGTTTTTTAAGCTCTGCTGTGTGACTGCTTTACTTTCTTCTTACCTAATTCACAGTATTTATTATTCCATTTAGGAGCATTCCTGATTCCATACACCATTATGGCTCTTTTTGGAGGTGTCCCACTTTTCTTCATGGAGTTGGCCCTAGGACAGTTTCATAGAACTGGCGCTATCACCATATGGAAACGTATATGCCCTATTTTTAAAGGTAACTTTCCCTTTATTTAAATGTTTTTGTTTATGTTCTAAAAACATTCAGAGCTAGTATAAAAAGAGAAAAAAATTTGCAGGATGGAGCAATCATGATGGGTGCATTTGAGATATTAACCAATGGTGATCATAGTCCAAGTTTACTTGTTAGTTTGCTATAAATCCATCTCAAATGAAGCCTAATATACAGTTTTGTTTTGTTTTTGTGTTGGATGGAGTAGGATGGATTAAAACTGTCTTTTTGTTGCTGTTTATGTCCCATTTGAAACATCTCCCTTCACTTCCAAATGCCCAACATCAAGTGAGAGGAGATCTTTCCAAAATGAAAAGATTTCCCTTCTTAGCTATCACTGGAACACCAGCTCCCATTATAAAATGTCCTCACTTTACCTTCTGCGTTAGTATCAACTAGAACTAGAAAATGGTAGCCTGGTCACATAAAAGAGGTGAATATTTCTAGTGTTATAAAATAAGTCAAGCATACATTATGATAGTCCTAATAGTCAAAAATTGCTTTGCTGCTAATTAAACCCTTTTAAAACTTACTGATAGCTGAGCTCAATAAGTAAACCAGACCCTTAAAAATTAGAACATTTTGAACATCTATGAAAAAAGAAATGCAGAAAGGTTTTGCAGATTATAGGACTTTAGTATCGTAACTGAAGCTGCGTGTTTTTATTTTAATATAATCAAATTAGGGTAACAAGTGACAAATGTAATTACTTTATATGAATAAAAACTTGGATATCCTAATGTTTGGTATTTCTTTTGTCTAGGCATTGGATTTGCTATATGCATTATTGGATTGTATGTGTCTTTTTACTACAACACCATCATTGCCTGGGCTTTATACTATTTTTACTCCTCTTTTTCCACAACCCTTCCATGGACAAGTTGTAACAATCCTTGGAATACAGAAAATTGCACTAACTACTTTGGAAAGAGTAACATCTCTTGGAATAATTTTTCCAGATCCCCAGCTGAAGAGTTTTATACGTAAGTGCATGTAAGTGGATTCAACATAGGTGGTCTGGAGTTCATACCACTACAGTGTTTAGACTCTGAAAGTAATTTACTAAAGGTGTAAATGTTTTACATTCCTTAGTAAAGCTGCACTTAACAATTATTGTTGTGTTTTATTGTGATAATGTGTTCTTGTTCTTACTAATAACTAATATCAGAGAATGAAATAATAGACAGTCTGTCATGTTATCCTTGCAGATTGCTGGTCTAATTTTTTCCTATTTGTTTTGTTGCAGGAGGCATGTATTGGGTATACATGAGGCAGATGGCTTGGACCATGTTGGTGGCTTGCGGTGGCAGCTTCTTATCTGTTTGTTCCTCATCTTTATTATAGTGTACTTTAGTTTGTGGAAAGGAGTGAAAACATCAGGAAAGGTAAAAAATGTCTACATTTACTGCCCATGCAGATGTGTGGCTAGGACAGGGCTGCATGAGCAGAAGACAGCAAAATCAGGAAAAATCTGTGCAATTGAAGAGATAGAATAACTGAATGGTCAATACATAAAAATATTAATTAAGGAGCAAGCCCTAATTTTTTTAATGTCTTTAATGATTTTTTAAATGTCTTTAATGATTGTTTAAATGTCTGTGTGACTACAGAGTATGTGTGGAGGACATAAATAACTCTTTATACATCAGGCTTATGTAATGCAGTTGCAGGAAAATGTAATAGGCAAAATGACTCAATGACCAATTCCTATCAAATACGGCATCAGCTTGTGGGCCCTGGTGCACTCATGTACATGTTGGCATATTAGGTTTAATTTCTAGTACTTTTCTTCTGTTTATGCATTGTTTTTAAAAAAGTGTACATTTTACTTTTCTATGAAATGAAAATAAGATCACTTTTAAATATTCCTGAAATTGTAGGTATAACTTTCAGGATTCTGTACAGTTACTACATTTACAAATTAGATACAAAAGTGGAATTTATCATAGACAAGAAGTAACTGGTCAGCGGAGAACTGAAAAGTTATCTTCATGTTTGTGCCACAGAAATACTGCTATGAAGAGTGTGAACCAAAGAACAATGGTCCTGTAAAAATGTCAATTCTCCAGTCACACCCAGGGCTTTGCATTCCAGGTGGTATGGGTGACAGCAACTCTTCCCTACGTAGTCCTGTTTATACTCCTGATTCGAGGTGCCACACTACCTGGGGCTTGGAGAGGGATCCTATTCTATGTGAGGCCCAACTGGGAGAAGTTGACTGACACTGGAGTAAGTAACAAAATTATGTTTTGCTGTAACAGAATCTATACTTGTGATTAGAGCATTAGGTAAAAGGGTAAAATGCAGTCCACTGCAGCAATATTATAGGATGCAAGTAGTGTTCAATATAAAGGTGGTTAAAGGAACACATAACAGAATAAAAAATAAAGGTATAAATGATAATTCTGTATATACTGCATATATGTAAGGCATATGTTGTCCAAAAAATCTATGGGTATGGTAAAGGAAATATGGAGAGATGAATTGGTGGATAATGGGCAGCTGGATTTTAGTAAACGAACAAATTATAGTTATAGTTATTCAGGTTAAAAACTAAGCCACACATCAATTGGGTTCAGCCAAAAGACAAAATAAAATTAACTAAAGACCTGCATATAGAGAACCCTAAAACTCTTTAGATCATCTTTATAAAGCATTGCAAAATTTTCTCCAAAAATCCTTCATTAACCTTTAATGCAATAGGGTAGGTCATAGATCAAAAACCTTATATCTAATTACTATTTACTTATATTTATTTATATTACTATAGAAAATGTTAGTCCAAACCACTAAATTGCCTGGAACTACCTTTTGTAGAAGGCTAAAATACAGTGTGTAAGTGGGTAGAAAACCAGCTATCAGACCACATCCACACACAGCAGATTTGTGATCAATGGGACAATTTTAGAATGGACTAAGGTTATTAGTAAAGTAAACTAAGGTTCAGTCTTGTGACCATTACTCTTTTAAGCTGTAAACCTCCAATCTGTTTTAAAACCCAAAAAGCATTTGTTAATTTAGTAAAATATTTGTCACAGACTCTGTGAGGCAGAACGGCCCAGTGCTAGACCTCTATGCAGGGACATAGAGTATCTATCACCCCTGTGATCCCCACAGTTCTGGGGGCCCAAGGACAGAGGGCTTTGGTTCAGGAGGCTGCCAGTGTCTCTCTTACTTTTCTTTTCCTCACCTTACTGTATGTGGGAACAACAGCCTGCAGCTGCTGATGTTGGCAGAGACATGGAGCAGCATAAGAAAAAAGGAATGCTTGGCTAGTGGGGGAGTGAGAGTAGAAGCCCCCCTAGTAGTCACTAATGACCCTCCCATGAGCTATGGCACACACATATATCCAAGTTATGCTAGCAGACAACAATCCAAGTTTTGCAGGGGGTCCACTGCCTGCATGAACATTAATACACAATTAAGCAATACTTTATAGTCCAGGATCTACCCAGTTTATAACTGGACAATGAAAATCAACTGATGAAGTTATCCCTCTACTTTTTTCTCCTGTATCCCCCATGTTTGGGGAAATATAGAAAAGCTGATATTCTTACAGATTTAAGAACTGGTTTTAAGTACAAGCAATTTAATCATCAGTATTGTACTAAGCAGATTTGAGTTAACAAAATATGAAAAAACAGGCACATGTAGCAGAAGTAGAAGGCTTTACTCATCTTTACTTGATGACAAATTTCATGGTTTAGAAGAAGTTCCCCTGGGTAAATCGACCACAGAACCTACATATTATTACTTTGTGTTTTTTTAAATACTGATAGGATACATTCAATATACATTTTTATTATGTAGTAAAAAGATATCAGCCTCCAAAATCATGTGAATAAATTCAATACAGTACTGGTAGGTGTATAGGTCTTAAAATGTTTGATAAATTTTCATAGTACATATTTCAACAATTAAAAAGCATTAGGAAAAGTGCTTATCAACATGTTAAAGGTTTTATTTCACACACATAATTTTGACTTAAGATGATCTTTATCCTATGTGCAACCAGTTTGCCATATGTGAAGCATGCATGCTCAAAAATAAAATCAAAATAAACCTGTATCATCATAAAATATCATGGGGAAACTCAAGCCACCACTGTTGTATCCATCATCTACCAATGCACCAGCAGATGGATTAACATCACAGAAATGATCATATTTGCAGTCTGGAGTAGATCACAGATGTGAATAGGCAAACATCACCTTGTTATGTTTCATGTTAAAAAGACACTGGCAGAGCAATCTCTTGGAAATGTAAATGTTTCATTCAATTACACATCTCATTTTCTCCAATATTGTATTAAAGCTGCCTCATCTATTTTTTTCAAAACACTATTCATAATAGACTTCCTGTTTTTAATTACAGACCAGAGACCTTTTCAAAATTTGAAATTAAATTGCTTTTATACCTTTAAATTATAATACTAAATAGCATGATGCCAGGATTAGAGTCTTGGATAATGGGTCTAATTTGCAACAAAGGCTAATGTTCAGCTGAAAATAAATTACCTTAATTTTTAATTGTACAAATTTGACCTATTTTTAAAAAGTGCTGTAGTTTTCCTATCCGCACTTTCAGGTCATTTGACATCTATAATAAAGCATTCAATTTTTTTAATAAATTAGTCCTATGTATAACCAATATACCCAGGGTAAAAGTAAGATTGTGGTGTTGTACTTCTAATACAACTGTAACAGTAGGCATGCAGTAAACAATTATGGGTTACTATCACTGCCTAAACAATAAAATATATAGTACGTAGTCACCAAATAAATATTATGTAACCAAACATGGAAAATAATGGGACTATAAACATTAAGAAGAATTAGCCCATGAAAACTGGAAATATATTGACAATTTATTGTGACAACATTATATTTATATATACATTATATAGTGTCAAGAGGTATCCTTGGGCAGGTTGGTACAAACTTGAATGCAGTGAGAACTCCTTGCTGTTCTTGCATGTAATCCTAGACAGAAAGTTATTGGGATCATAGCTCTGGGGAGGGTAGATAATTTATTCGGATTCACTATAACAAAAGTGTGTTACCTGTTCAGCTTACATTACAGAAAAGCATTTTGTGACCATCATTCCTTCATATTTTATAATCCAGGGATGTATTCCAAGCTCATTGCTAGACTGCACCTTGGGCACCCAACCAATGATTTAATTCCACTGTAAAGAAAAAAAAAATCTTTATTAGAAAATAATTCAGCTCTTATATTTATTTACAGGTCTGGGTGGATGCTGCAGCTCAGATATTCTTCTCTCTAGGGCCCGGATTTGGGGTCCTTCTAGCACTTGCAAGCTATAATCCATTTAACAACAATTGTTACAGGTAAACTTGTTTCAAATCTTAACTGTCATTAGATATATAAATCATGTATTCTCAGCTACCTCTGAAAAAGTGCAAGGTTTAATTCTGTGGTTTAGTAGGAATTATTACCAAATGAAAGTTTCCATCTATGTAATAAAGAGCATACTCTAAATACTTACTGAAAATGCACTAAAAAAGTATACTAATTAGAATCAATATCCTGATGGCTGCATTAGTTTTTTTTCAGGTGAGGGACATTTTCAAGTAAAGATACAACTTGTTGATTAGCCCGTAAAAGCAGAGACCTTTTTTCACTTCCTGTAACTAACAGGAAGTATAAAACAATTGCATCTTCTGTAAATTTCCCATCACTCTACCTTCATGTAATGGAGATAAACATCTTTATATTCCACCCTTATTCGAAACCGTGGTTCTATTCAAAGATACAATGAAGAAGTGAGCATAGCCACCCAATACCCAAAAGTAGTTTACAGAATAGCTCAGGTGAAAATAAACAGTAAAAAAGAAAACAAATGCAGACAATGTAAAAACCAGAAGGTTGCAATATGTGGCATTTATATTTTGGGTTTAGATAACCTTCTCTATGTTTCAATATGCAGTCAGCAGGAGCAACCTGCAAAGAATTTTAGAAACCATACAGGTTCTGTAATTTCTAATTTCATGCTTTTTCAGCTTCATGCAGACAGTACACTAGGCTGTGAGTATTAATTGGCTTTTTAGAAAATCAAGAATGCATTATATATTAGTATACTAAGGTTTAGATACCAGCTGGCCATTTACACAACAAAATCTATCAAGAAGTAAACTCTCATCTCTGAGCAATAGGAAAATAATAATTTGATGCAGGAGTAAGGAAACTTCTGCAGTGCAGGTTTTAAAGGTTTATGTTCGATTTAGACATCTTTTGAGGTTTAGTTGCTATGTCTATTTTGAAACAAAGAAAAAAAAATGCTAAAATAATATGTAATTTACAGCTCTCTATGTCTATTTTGCTTCTTCCAGAGATGCCATTATCACCAGTGTGGTGAACTGTTTGACTAGCTTCCTGTCTGGTTTTGTGATTTTCACCGTATTAGGCTATATGGCAGAAATGCGAGACGTTGAAGTAGAAGATGTTGCAAAAGATAAAGGTGACCAAAACCAATTTTTTCCAATAAAATTGTCTTATATTCAGCATTACTGTAAACACATACTGATAGAGTTAAGATGCATATTTTTGATGAAAAATGTGGAGAAAACTGAAATAAAGAATATTATGTATGATAGCACAACAATCTGTGCATGAAGCAAAATGCTCTCAGTATACCTGGGGTACTTGAAATGAAGAGATTTCAGTATAAAGTAAGAGCTGTCTTAGACTCAGACCCTTCTAAGCATTCCTCAATTCCTCAATCTCACTAAGCTTGTAGGTAACAGTACCACAGTTCTCTGGATCCTGATAACATTACTTCAAAGAGATCTGTTTATACCTGGCATAATTAGGCGTATTTAATTATGTGGGTCGAAAAGTAGTAGCTTTCAGCTTTGTGAGGTCAGTTAATAAAAAGGTGATTTCTGGTTGAAGGCTGTGGGCTGTAGATGCTGCATATCATTCTCTACATTATCCTGGAAAAATATACAGATTGAACAAAGATCAGTGGCCTTGTTTTACTAAGCTGTAGTGATACTAAATTACATTAAATAGCACTAAAATAATGATAAAATAATATAAATATTTAATAAGAGGGGATATTAGCATGCTTTTGGTACATTTTAGGATGTCTAAAGTATTGATTCTAGTAGAATCGGGAATATATCTGATTGGACCAGCCAAGAAACAACTCCTGTTTGGAAATAACCTTTCTATTTCCACAGAATCACATTCACAGTAAAAAGCACACTTTCACTTTCAGATACTTCTACTTTGAGTTTCATCAGCCAATCAAATGTTTCAGGTATTATTGCAGTGGCTGATCAGTTTGGTTAATTATATCACCCCTGATTTCCTGCACTATTACTGTATTGCTGTGTAGTATTATTTAGCTTTGAGTCGGCATGATTGACAATGGATTTACACTGGTATTACATAAAATCTACTCCTGGTCACAGATTAACTGTATGTTTTTACTGTCTAACTGTGGGTAGAAAAGTTAGTAATGTACCCCTTTACCCATTCCCCTGGAGGAAAATCATCTGGTAATACCCTTTTACAGAGAGCTTACTTTCTGAACCCTCTCAACAAATCCCAACATCTGTTTAATAAACCTGATGTGGGGAAGAGACCCTGACCCCCTCAATTTTGAGGTATGGCATGTTGTCTGGTACTGTACAGGAAGGGACAACTACATGCACTCTGTTCGTCTTTCCCCGACCACCAAGACTGCATGCCCAAACAAAAAAATAGCCTTAAGGCATGACTGTGGCAAGACATAGCTAGGTCATCTTGCCTATCAACCAAAACCCCCCCCCCAACAACCAATGCTTCCCCTTCTTTCAAACTTTCCCACCAAAATCCACCCACTAAACATTTCCCGCACAAGACATTCCCACCAAACCCAATTTTTTACCTCTAAATACCCCAATCACCCTTCCTATCTTAATTCCCCCCCCCCCAACTCACCACATTGAACACACAATCGTTGCTTAAATGGCCCGCAGGCCTTTTAATAACACAATTTAGATAAATAACAAATTAAACATATTATATAACAAATAAACGAATATCAAAATATTAATCATAAATATAAATATATATAAAATATATAAACAACCATTACAAACATATAAATAATTTTAACTGAACAATTAAATATGTACTCAAAATATTGCTACAAGTTGTAGGTCCTCTGAGGTCCACCATTTTAACACCATGGACTCTGCACCTTGTAAACAAAATTGCTCCCAGCCGCCCCATAAAACCAGCTCGGGAACCCAAATGACCCTTCCTTGTGCAGAGCCGCCACCAACAATTTATATAATGTTCCCAACCAAACCGGGGACTCCATACCTTAGATGGGTACCCCCCAACATACATATCAACCAAGAATTACACTCCCCCCGAGGACCTCAACTGCCACCAACAACCACATAATACTCCCAAAAATCATCATCAAAACCAGATAAATAAAATAACAAACTAAAAGGGAAGGGAGGGCGGGAAAAACTTCACCCTTCCTGCTGTCTCTTGTGGAAAAGGACTTCACTTCCGATTCCCAACCTTTTTAACTCCTACCGTTCCTCCTATCCCCCCTTTCCCATCCCCTCCCCTTTCTTTATTTCTGCACGTACTACTTCAAATCATTAACCCTCTGCTGTCTCCCCTTCCTGTCTGCACAGTCATGCTGGGCCTTACACTACCTCCTTCCTCGTACGTTCCAGGCCTTCCTTTCCCAAGGATTTTATTGAAACTATTTGTGTATTTTTATATGAAATACCCTTTCTCTACTGTTTTTTTCTTGCATTGCTGCATGTCCCCCATGGCAGTGCTTCACCTATTAACTTTAATGCATTCTCTTTTATACTTTTGTACAGAAACGTGCAGTTTCAATTCCACTGAAATGGAATTTCTCGATTCTGCTAATTCCTACTCCTGGTATGACAGCAAATGGTGTCATGCTATGGTATTAGCAGTCCTAAGCAGGATCAAACTCCAAACTCTTCAAACAACTTTGCTGAATTAAAACCTATGCATAAACCTTTGCTGTTCTTTAGAACTTTATTTTAGAACTTTAAATTTATTTTATGTATATTTTGCTAACCATAATTAAGAAGGATATATAAAAAGAAAATGGCTAATGGTATTTCTTCTTTTTTTTATTCCTAAAGTTGTCTGTGTCACACAAAATCACACAGGATGGCCTTATGGTTCCTTTAGTAACTAATTTAGAATCACAATGAGATATCAATTTATGAGAATAATCAAAAAAATCTTTTTGAGTCTATAATAAATCTTACCAGAAAATCAGGGTATTTATGGCACATTTAGGGCTACCTTAACAGTGATACAAGATATGTCTTATTTAATATAATATAGGTAATGTTGATAATGTTCCATTAGCTACTGTATATTATATATAAATGTGAATTCCTAGACTTTGAAACGTTGGCTTATAATTTTTAACACACGCATATTTTTTTCAAAGGTCCCAGTCTGCTATTTATCACTTACCCAGAGGCCATTGCTAACATGGTTGGCTCAACATTCTTTGCAATTATATTTTTTCTGATGATGATCACGCTTGGTTTGGACAGTACAGTAAGTCAACTCAAATCCTGTCAAAATTTTATTCCTATTTTACAGAAAACAGGCCGGAACTCAAAAAATATAGTTTAATTGCATTTTATACTGACAGAACAAAAGTAAATCTTGAAGGCATATGTTTTTTCATGGGTGCACAATAGATGAGATTGGTAAATGACAAAAATAGTTTCAGCAAAATGAAATAACTCCCTATTAAAAAAATGTTTTAGTAGATCCTTGTATGTGATGCAATGGATGGCAAAAAAAAAAGTTTTTTATTATTAGGCAGTAATGGTGATACCTAGAGTTAAGTCAGCATTTTACCGTTACTGCTTCTGATTTCTTTTTGTATTCAAACAGAGCCCATTGGATTCCAAATCTGTTTACCATATTCCATTCTTTGTCTGTAAAAACAAAATTAAATCAATGCGCATACTCCTAACTTTAAAAATAATATGTAAAAATAACTTTTTTGCATTTGTACATATTTGCATGAATGTACAATTAAATATAAAAAAAGGCTCAAAATGTTTTTAGAATTCTGTTTTAAACCTAGTTGTTATATCATAACTGCTGATATAAGGTATTATTATGGACTTTTATTGCTCGCCTAATATATAAGCTTTATCTTAGTTTGGTGGCCTGGAAGCTGTCATCACTGCCATTATGGATGAATACCCACACATTCTGGGAAAGAGGAGAGAACTTTTTGTCCTAGGATTGGTGACTGTCTGCTTTACTGGTTCACTCAGCACTTTAACACATGTAAGTCTATTTACTGATACAATCACATCTTGCCCTGTACTAAATTGAAAAACACACATTGACAAACAGGGTATTACATTGTTTCTTTTACAGCTGGATGAAGTGCTCATACGGCAGCAGACATTAGGCTGTTGTCCATAAACCATCCTTTTCAATAATTTTTTAATGTAAATAAAAGTAAAATTTGTGTGCTTTGTCCATGCAGGGTAAGGCAACAGGCTAATTTTAAAAAATATCTTTAATATAAGTTGTTGATTTTATTATTTTTATCTTGTATCTCAACAGTATTAAATAAAAAGTGTCTTTGTTTTTCTTACTCTACCTACCCACCAAACCTGTCCCTAAGTTTACCTTGGCCCAGCGTCTCTGGCAGAATAACACTCACATCTTTCTGTCCACTTTTCCCCATCACACATACCCTTGGGGGGATGCAATTATAATGCATGATTGCCTTACATTACTCCAGGACTGAGCACTACAGGTCATTATGGGGGACTTCTCAGTCCAGGAGGAACATTAATCCTCCCCACAAACCCTAACTAGTGGAAGTTCCAAGGATGTCATCAAGGCAGTTAGAAGACTGCAGGTAGAATGCATATGTAGGAAAGAAAACCTGGCAAGCTTTAAGGGGGGAGGAGACAGGTGATGGGCTGAATTAACTTTTTTTTAACTTTTTTACTTTCTATCTCTCCCACTCTACATCTGTTAATTTACTGTGAGTGCATTGCTTCGTGTAAGCTACAAGAAAGTTAGGATGCTAGTAAGTCTCCAGAAATCATTTTATTTGTGCCACCTTTGCCTTCCTCTATCATAAAGAAAATGATTTCTCCCAGTAGAAATCTCTACCTCCAGGCTCTGTCCCAAACCAACATTAGAGCGAAATCCTTTCATTATAGCCATAGCAGGTATGCTTGGGAAAACAAAGCAGCAGGTATCTTAACTGGAGCTTCCTAAAGAATATATCTACCATTCACCAAAAATAAAAAATTATTATCAATATTATATAAAAGGCCCATTAACCAGTAATGGTCAGCTAATGTTCTCTATGTTTACTGGATTTCATTATTCATTTTAAATGATGCTAAATACCTGGATTGTCTTTCATTTTCTATTGTGATAAAATCAATCAGGGAGGAGCATATGTTGTAAAGCTTCTGGAGGAATTTGGGGCTGGCTGTTCTATCATCGCAGTTGTGTTTCTAGAAGCAATTGCTGTATCATGGTTTTATGGTAAGATCTGATGCAATTTGTTATCAGTTTGTCATATACTGGTAGTTGCTATGCATGTTTGTATGCATGCATTTGTATAGTTTTGTGGCATGTTTCCTTGCTAACATTTTGTACAATAGTTTGAACTATTGGAGAAGTAAAACTGTGTGGCCTTGAAGTTTCTCTACCAGTGAAGTTTGCTATATTTCAGATTTACACTTTTTAAATAGAACCGTATTGGTAATTTATAGACCATATATCTACACTAGCGAATACTCTTAAATATAGTCATTCACTCATTCACTTCATATCCAAGTGGATATCTCAGCCAATAAAGTCTGTTTGTACTATTTGATTGAATGGTTCAGAATACAGAAGGTCAGAATGCTTATTTGAGGTGAAATATTTTTTGAAGTCAGTAGAATGAGTTCTTTTTTCATACTAGAATATTAAACCTAATACTAATCTGGTTGCCTTGAACAAATCTTGTTTTTTTCTGTACATGTAAAGCAAAAGGTTATTAAGGTTTATGGATCACAACAGATTAACAAATCGACAGTAGCAGAACTAAGGCTGCATGCACACATGCAATAATTGTTGGAAATGATCTTTCACAGTCCTTTCCAATGACAAAAGACTGAATGATGCATGAATGAGCGTTACATACATTCTGCTCAATGTAGAGGGTAGGGGAGAACGGAGTGTCACCCTGCTGCGCTCTCTTCTCTTCACTTTCATCACGATCAATCTACGTTTGTCGTTTGCTTACGAACGCCAGATTTTTGTCCGATATCATTATCGGACGAGAATTATCTGACATGTGTACACAGCTTAAGTCATGGCTAGTTCTATTTTAAATCTGAATAGTTTTTTCATCTGCCTAATTTGATGTACCATGTTTTACAGTTTATTTTTCTTGACCATTAGAAAAACTGTACAAGGTGTGTTAATATGAGAAAATTAATACACAGTTGTAATGTACAAAACTCTTATGTGATTTGTTTTTTTAACAGGAATACAAAGGTTCTGTAATGATGTGAAATCTATGTTGGGATTTTTTCCGGGTATATATTGGAGAGTTTGCTGGGTAGCAATCAGTCCAGCATTTTTAGCAGTAAGTGAAACGTTTCCTTTTCAAGTTACAGAGTTGAAAAACACAGGAAATATTTTCCTTTTTAATTTTAACTAAAGTGTCCTTGGAAAAATAAACAATACATTTGGCTTCAAAAAGCTGGCATTGCCCCTTTAGCATAGATTATTTCTTGTAGGCCTTATGTATATCTGACTACCAGTCACTGAGAACTTCAAACAATTTATCTATTCAAAATTCCATAATTAGCAATGCTTCCTAAACCTAACAGCTCTTATGACATGTGCTTTGCAGGAAGATGAAGGCCACCAGGGCAGGGGTTCTATTGTAACTTATTTTAATATAACCCCCATGCATGCTGCCTTCCTAAGAATATGAAGATGGAACTGGTATCATAAACACAATTTTTTTCATGTGCCACGTGGTTTTGGAGACACATTGCTTACAAGAACTGACCCAATTTTCTATTATATATATATATAACTGTATTCTCTATCCTATCAGTTTATCATAGTGAGTTCATTCATGGATCAGCCACCTTTGATGCTATTTGATTACCGCTATCCAGAATGGACCATTTCTGTTGGATACCTCATTGGAGCATCATCCTTCATCTGGATTCCTGTTTATATGGTGTACAAACTAGTATGGACTCCAGGGTCACTCAAACAGGTGAAAGTCCTACAATTATTAGTCCTTATTTATTGCCTAAATGTGTGATTTATCCTAACACATTACTGACAGAAATTAGATTAGCAGGAAGCCAAGTATAATTGTATCCTCCCATGACCCAGGTTCCTCAAAGTACCAATATAAAATGTATATTTATTGTATCGTTTTACTTCTTACCAGCATTTTCTCTGTAAACAAACAGAGCTGTAAGAAAATACATTTGTCTAATTTTTGTGAAACTGTCTCCATTCTAGAAAATAAACATTTTTGTAAAAATCACTTGTTTACTTGGTGCTTGGCCCAGCAATGTGCAATGGGGTGAGGAAACAGTGAATAGCCCTGTGTAAGCTCCACAGCTTGCAGAAGAGAGTGGTTAGATAGTGAAGGAAAAGTAAATGGGTGCTTTTAGGGGATGGTGAGCATTAAAAAAGAACCTGCTGTTTTACCCTGTATTGTCAAAACACAGGTTTGCTTCTAGGGTAGGTTATCAGTTTTGTGTTAGGGTGGGTTATATGCACTTTTTTTGGCATTTTGTTGGGGTTAGGGTTAAGTGTTTGTAGTTAATATTAGGTCATAAAAATTAGGAGGAAGTTTAGACTTTGATTTCAAACAAAATACTCTGTGTGAACTAATGAAAGCTAGGAAAAACAATTCTGGCTACTAATATAGAACAGGGTTTATTTATTTTAACCACTCTTCCATGTTAGAAACATTTTGATCTGTATTACACTGGTGATCACTGGAAAAAGTACTGGAGGCCTGAATTGTGGTCCTTTTACATCACCAAATAGCCACTCATAACATAGAGAATATATAATGCCACCAAAGATTGTCAGATACTGCAGCCATATTACAGGAAATGGTCAGATGCTAAGCAGAAGCTTCCTGTTGTAGCCTGGTGTTATGCTTCAAAAGATAGCTGGGAGGGGCAATGTTACCTGAGACTACTAAAGATCACTGACATTAGAAGCTCCCACATCAACTATGGACTGTTGGGATCTGAGAGCTGCACAATTGCCAGTAAAGGCTTTATTTTGGGCGCTAAAGGTCTTTTTCATTGATTTAAAAAAATGTATAGTTTTTAGCTTTTATAGTAAAAATATTTCATATTTCATTTGAAGGTAAAAACAAATTAGTTGCTATGGGCAAGATTATTTTTACTGAATACCTATGCTTTTAACTCTTTCTTTTTCTCTCTCCAGAGGCTTGCAGTATGCATCCGACCTGAAAATGTAGCAAGAGATCAGCAGTCTGATTCCCTGTGCATGACGGCGGCCCCATAGTTCCTATCCTCCTACCCCAGAGGGTGGTGGAATAATATAACAGTGATAGAGAACCATTTCATGGAGCTTTCTATGGGCTCCTCACCTCCTGGGGAGGATTTACTAAGTATGGTACTAATGAGATATAGCTGCTGGAATAAGGAAAAACACTATTGTTTTATATAAATAACATTTAAAGATGATGCATCCTGTTAAAATTGTGACAATAAGCTGTAATATACAGTGTTTGTGCAGCGTATCTGCTTCCATTATGAAGAATGTGAATAGGAGGCATCAGCTATTTTTATTAGTCTGTCAATAATTCTACTATTTTCCTTCTTCAAAGTTTACGTTATCATCTATCACTGTCCACTAATGGACAACTGAGGCCAAAAGTGAACCGGCGCTCTCTTATTTTCCTTAGCCCTTTAGATGCAATTAAACACTTTGTAAATATAATGCCATGTGACTCTCACCTCCTGTCTGTCCTAATGATTGTTATAGATGGTTAGGTATTCAATGTTCTTTCACCTGAAAAAGATGACTAATTTTAGTTTGTAAATAATAAAGGAGAGATGTTATTATCAACTGATACTTAAATGTATCGGCCATTTTTATATCTCTTTTAAGTTTATGAGATCATATATAGTAGAGTACATATGTATTCTCTTCACCGTAATAAGTGAAAGCAGGTTTTTAGAAAGAAACTTTAAAAATTCCTGTGCATAAATGAGGCTGTGAGTTAGCATTTCTATGCAGTTTTACTGCTCTCTTAATCTAGATCTGTGTGACAAATCGCATTCTATAACTATATTTCATTCCCACTATACATTTATTGTTTATCCTAGGTATGTTTTATATTACACCTCCCAAAGGAAAATTATTATTGTATTGATACAAACAAAATAAAATAACAAAGTATTCTGTGTTTTCATATATTTCTGTTATTGCAAAATGTTTGGGTTTTGTGCTTCCAAAGGATAGCTGTTGTCATAATATTACTTGGTATCTTACCTGGACAGAAGCAATATCTAATACTTTGGCAAGATGCCTCTATCCCAGATCTGCTTTCAGATCTCTGCAAACGTTTAGCACTTTTAGGTCTGACAATATCCCAAAAACTGCAAGCATTAAATCAGAACCTCTCAAAACTAAAAATAAATAGAAGCAAACAGTGCAATACTTGAGTAGCCTGTAAGGGTAATCTAAAGGAAGGGGAAGAGATGGGGAACAAAGGGGAGGCAGGGGGCACAAGGGAGGAATGTGGATCTTCAACCAGCACTGCAGCAAGGGACAAAAACATCAGAAAGTTTATGATGAATGGAGTAAATACGAGTCAAAATTCAGAAATGGCTTAGTGTTGTCTGCCTGGAAAAGAAAGTGTTATTAGGGACAGGATCTCTAGTTATAGTTATACAGTGGTACCTTGGTATAAGTCCTTAACCCGTTCCAGATCCTTGGACTTATACCAAACATTTCTCATAAGAAATAAAAAGAAAATGATTAATCCGATCCCATGAAAAAAATTCTATTGTTATTGGCATATTATACATTGATGGGGCTGTATGAAATAATTTAAACACTGCCTAATACTAAAATACATAAATACAAAAGCAATTAAATGAAATAAATGAAAATGTAACCTCACTTTACAATACTGAGAATAGTCGAGTGCCTACTAGGATGGTGCTGAGAAGGGAGAAGGAGGAGATATTATGTATATCACAGAGAGTTATAGCGCGGGTTGTTCACTGAATGGTGGCAACTGGCGTAATGACACTCATGGGCAGTCGTGGCTTTGTCTTGAGAGAGGTAAATAAGGGTATCACGCGGTGTTATGACTCGTTGTGACCAATACAAGTTCTAGCACAAAGGTTGTATACCAAGCAAAGTCCAAACAGGACTTACACCAAGTTGGACTTATTCCAAAGCGGACTTATACAGAGGTACCACTGTATATATAGTTATAGAACGCTTCAACAGGTTCGCTAAAAATTATTTGCGTAAAACTAAAACTGTTTTTACTTAAAACTAGTCAAAGTTTCCCCTCTGTTCCTAAATATTTACAACACATACATGG
Organism: Pyxicephalus adspersus; assembly: GCF_032062135.1. Lineage (NCBI taxonomy): Eukaryota > Metazoa > Chordata > Amphibia > Anura > Pyxicephalidae > Pyxicephalus > Pyxicephalus adspersus. The sequence continues at coordinate 39,537,434 of NC_092863.1, read as the reverse complement.
ATAAAAAAGCATACACACCCCTGTAAAAATGCCAAGTTTTTGGAACATAAAAAATGAGACCCCAATAAATGATTTCTAAACATTTCCCACCTTTATTGTGACCCTATAACCTGTTATAACACTGCCATGCTTCACTATTCAGTCCAATATTTTAGCCATCCCCCATTTCTTCCAATATATTCTCATAAATTCAGGTCTGCTCCCACAATTCTCAGGCTGCACCTCCCCACATCAAATCCCATTACACACAACGTATAATACACCGCACCCCATTACACACAACGTATATTACACCGCACCCCATTACACACAGTGTATAATACACCACACCCCACCCCATTACACACAACGTATATTACACCGCACCCCATTACACACAGTGTATAATACACCACACCCATTACACACAACGTATAATACACCACACCCCATTACACACAACGTATATTACACAGCACCCTATTACACACAATGTATAATACACCGCACCCCATTACACACAGTGTATATTACACCGCACCCCATTACACACAACGTATAATACACATCACCCCTTTACAATGTATGTGTTTAACAGCTAGTTGGCTCTCTGCCTCAGCACCACAAAGCTGACTTCCTGTGTTCCTCCCGTCACTTCCGGTCCCCATCCCTCTGGCGATGAGGATGGAGTCAGTACCTGCTATGGCTGAGCTCCCGCTGCTTCTTATGGTCGGCCTGTCCGTGTGTGTGTGCAGTGGCCGGGCTCAGACCGACAGCACCCCGGGACCCAGTCGGCCATACAATGTCCTTCTTAAACAGAACATGGGTAAGTGCCGACCCTCCACACAGCAGGACCGGGCTGTATTCATGTGGCTGAATGAAAGGAGTGACGGGGACATCACAGCATACAATGGTATCATACGATAATACCGTGCTGAGTGTTATCGTACGATATCCTAGGTATGGTCGTGCTGTGTTATATCACTCTCTATGGGATGACAGCTGGGGGTGTTGGATCACGTGCCTATTTCGTATATCTTTATGTACATTGTATAATCTGTATATATATATATATATATATATATATATCTACATGTACGTCGTATAATCTATCTATATATATATATGTACATTGTATACTCTCTCTCTCTCTCTCTCTCTCTCTCTCTCTATATATATATATATATATATATATATATATATATATATCTATATGTACATTGTATAACCTTTATCGGTTCGGATCGGAGAGAAGATCTGTGCTGCGTCCATTCCCAGTCCGTGCCGTGTCCCATGGCCTCATCCCGTTATTTGGCACCTCCATGTCAGGGGTCTCCATAGGATTCCCATACACGGAGCGCTGCCTGTAATACACCCCATACCGACAATCCCATTTATTTGATTGGGGGTTACAGAATGTTCACCAAGTAAAATATTGTTCGTTGCTCCCAATAAATAAGGGCAAGAGCTGCTAACTTCAATCATTATTTGGTGACAGCGGCGGATTCAGAGTTGCAGTTCCAGAAAATCATGCATTGTGTTTGGAAGAATTGCCCCAAAGCTTCAACCATTGCAAGGTGTTACCTTCCGGGTGTTTGGCTGCTCCCGGGTGGGCAGTAGATTTTTCTGACACCGAGGTATGAAAGGCCCCTTGTTGGATCACCTTTGATTACAGCACACACACGTGCTGTGCTGTCATTCCCATATTCTTATCTAATATTTGTAATAACTGGTCGCCCAGATGATGGCAGGGTCTGATTGCTGCATAATGTGTTATACATTGTCTACAACATAGCTTCCCAAACTTTTTTGGGCCAGAGCCCACTTTTTCAAAGAGTGATTCAATAGCGCCCCCCCCTTGGGTGAACTACTTTTTTTTTTTGGAAAACAAGGACAGATTTTACATTTTTTTTGTTAGAAGATAATAACAATATTGATGTATTACCCAGAATATAATTAAAATAATGAATATGGTATTATTAGTGAGATGAGCTTGGTGGTAAGTGTCCAGCTACGTGTAATAGACGCCCCAACAGCTGCTCAGTCCGTCACACCGCAGCGTCAGCAGAACTGACTCCATGTGCAGTGAGCGGTACTGAGCGTCCCCCCTGAGCCAGGGTGCCATGGCATGTGGAAAGGATAACCGCAGTGCCACCTCACCCCCAGTCTGAACACAGCCTTAAAGTTTGGTGAGTAAGCAAATTTATATTTAAGACACCATAGCGCACCGACATATGGCAATACCCTAATGCTTAATGCCATGTAAGTGGCCCCGGGGGGTCCCTAATATGTAAACTCAATTTTGGGACCCTGGTCTTGAAATAGCCAATCACTACAATTTTTACTTTATATAGAAGGGTAGATAACACATTTATTTAATAAATGCCTTTTTAAAAAAAAAAAAAAAAAAAAGACAAAGTCCTTCCTATGTTAGCTATTAGGGCTGCGGCAGTTTTCTGTCATTGAAAAAAGAAAGATGGTGATCGTGCACAGGGAGATCGGCACTTTCTCGGCACTAAACTCAAAAGTCCTCCAAAACAAAAAAAATACACTTACACTTACCAGAGCAGTCAATTGGACCAGAGGTCTCTTCCATTGAGTCCCACATTGGCCGGGCATTCATCTTCGTGTTGGCGCCATCTTCGCCTTTTCTTCCTGCTTCTTTTTCCTACATCACCCCACACTGGCGCGAGATCAGTAACGTAGACGTAGAATTTGTTTTTCCTTTTTCACAAAAAGGCTCCTGAGAGCATCTCAGGCATGATCAGAAGGAGCACCTAAGAGTCTCCCGGGATGCGTGACGTAGGTATCCCGGGAGGCTTTGCGCTCCCATTCTTTCTCAATCACCTAGGCCAGGGGTTGGCAAACTTTTATGGCCCCTAGGCCATTTCAGGGGTGGGCAGTAGCACACTGGGCCAGACTCTGAGTCCCGCCCTAATGGCTCCACCCACCACCAGGGAACACCTCTGAAGTAAAATCCCTCCCCTCCGTATGCGTATACATGAAAAGGGTTGTTGTAAAATTGTGAGTTTAGGTACGCTTTAGGTTTGGTATTAGCTCTCTCTCCACATCATAACACTGCCCCCCACAGGCCCCCCCACATTATAACACTGCCCCCCACAGGCTTGGGGACTTCTCTGCCAAGCAGTGTATTCTGTGTATGTGCAAAATTGTTTGTAATTGCTGTTTTGCCATAGAATATAACTGATTGCACCTTTTGTTGTTTTGCAGTACTTCTAGGAAGCATCTTAAGTGTTTTGTTTCTTGCCATGATCGTTCTGGCTGTCTGTGTGTACAAACCAATCAGAAGACGGTAGCAAGGAATTTGGGACAACTTCTAAATGAAGAAAAAGCCTGATGCCTCCCCCCAGCATCCATACTGTTAAGATGGGGATGGTTCTAATGCTTTTGCCTTGTCAGAGCTCCATTTACCTCCTCGGTTCTATATGCTGCTTCTAATATTTTTTAACAATAGTATTATGTTTTCATACGATTGACCCTAATTTATGCTGTGATTATTTTGTAAGTGTATGTTTGTACTGGTTTAATATTAAACACTGGACCTTGCTTATGAAATCATCTGATAGAAGACTTTTTAGGCAGCTCAAAGCATTCAATAAAATTGAAAAAAAGCTTGGAAAAAAAAAACACCTGCATAGATGGTTGCAACCAGTTCAGGCAAAATCTAGGGTGGTATTTCGGCACCCAGAACACTTGCATTGAGTGTCTGAAAAATCACTTATTTATTATTGATTTTTGCAGTCAGTAAATTTATTACAGTCAGTAAATTTGCCAAATCTGAACCAAGCCTAAAATGTGTGACTCCCAAACTATTCTTTGCCTGTGAAAGGTGGAATCTGAAATGTAGGTAACAAATAACTGAATGGGGTTGTTGCCAGGCCGGATCATATAGATTTCTGAGGGCATCTGATGTTGATTCATGGATTCACTACTCGGAGGGACAAACTGGAGGAATGACCTAATATTGTCAGTGGGAAGATGAAAGGTTCTAGAAGATGCTGATTATCACAAACAGTATTATTTGGGACGTTTTCTGCCTTTTGTAGCCACATTTTTTTTGAGATCTGAAAGCCTAATTAGGACTTCACAGTCATTTAGCAGGTCCTAAAGGTTCCTCAAATGTAGTTGTCCCCATCATTATATCATAAACATCCAAAGCTGAATACCTGTACATATTGAGACCTAGTAGATTTGCTTTCTAGGGGACATCACATGCAACATTTTCTCACACAGACACAAGTAATGGTAAGGCTTTTACAGGTATGCTTCTTTGGAGGTTTTTGATTTAGCGACAAGGTCACCTAATTACAACTTATTATTTGTAAAAATATATTCAGTTACTTACAAGCTTCTTAGTGTTTTCTAATCACAGATTGGTTTTAAAAGTCTCATTGTACCATTATTCTGCCTTCAGTTCTGGATTGATTGTTGAATTGGAATTTGCTGGCATAGGAAACTCTTATAATATACACTGCAGGCCTTCAGAGAATAGCTGTCATTGTCACGGATGAGCTGCCTAGTTCACATGAAACAATGGCAATAATAAAGGGCAACTAAATGTGTGACTCCTCAATTCACGTTCTGTTGTAGGTTGGCACTATCTTACTTCCTAGCCTTGATTGGCTGTGCTGGGATGATATAACTCCTGCGCAGACACACAGCAAGCCACAATTGCCAGGTTACCCTGCGCATGTGCAATCCAGAAACATCTGACAGCTGGGCGGTGAACAGGTAGGTAAGACCGGTCATTGTAGAAGGGACAGGACCAGTGTTTGAACTTCTTACAGCAGGCAGCAGTGAACAATACTGAACCACTTACTGACACCGGTATTCATTCTGTGTAGGTAACTGTATGATCTTCACACTGCCCCTACTAAAATGTGGTGTCTCACCTGTGGAAGGACTAGGATAGGAGGAACCAGTAACCGCACCATGACCTCCCCACCATTCTGAACCATCATTTATTAGATGCCAGTGAATGAGGCATTAGTAACCCACCATAGACATTAATGTGGTGCAGTAACCTTTCTTAACTAGGTAAAATGTAATGTGGGAAAGCACTGTAATCTACATCAACCAACCTCAGATATGTTCAGTGTCTGTGTGCCCTGAGGGAAGTGAACATAGAAGGTTGCTACAAATGATTGCATTTGGTTGCATTTGCACTTTTATATCAGTGTGTCAGTCTGGATCAAACCTATTGTACAGCAGATGGAAAATGTGTTTTATATATTGTATGGATTAATGATTTTATTACCTGCTATTTATATTTGTTCTCAGAAATGCATGTTTGAATACATTAAGTTAAACAATTTCCCTTCATAGTAAAATAAAAATTGCCATTTTAAAACTGCTTGTTTATGTTGCATAAATGCTTCTGCTGTATGTTGTTATACGACAGTGTAACCTTTGCTAAATGCCCAATATTTGACAGATGCCTTGGCATAGGGTGGAATGATGTTCTGACATCATTATTAATTACAACTTCACTGACATCTTCATCTCAAATTTTAAATGTTCATTGGGTAATTATGTTCCAAGTGAGTCATTTTGGGGTCATGTGTGCAACTCTTTACAAGTAAATATTGCAGTCTTGATTGCATTATTCACAATGGAATTTAAGTATCTTGAGCTACATTTTTATAATATATATGTAAGAGTAAAAAAAAATATAAAAGTTTGCATTGCATTAAGCATATACAGAGTAAATATATTTATATTATTATTATTATTATTGATAATAATACACACAATGTACAAGTTAAATTTGTGCTCCCTCTAGTGGAGAATCTTTACATCTACATTTCTTTGTATTCAAAGAGGGAACTAAACTCAAAACTGGCAGAAAAAAAAACTACTTACCTTCAATCTAGCAGGGTAGTCCGATCCAGCTGGAGGTATCTTGCATCTGGTCCCACGTCGTTCTGGAGCCGGCCCTCCAGGCGCCGCCATCTTCTTTTCTTCCTGGTTCCTCATTCCCATTAAATGTACAGCGCTTTAAAAATCCTATTAATAATAATATTAATAATAATGTCACCCGACCAAGGCGCAAGATCGGGTGAAGTAGGATGAAAAACAAATTTGCCAATCCCACTGCACCTGCATGAGATTGGCAAATGTTTCTATTTGCACAAAAAGGTTCCTTCAGTGCAGAAGGAGCACTTCAGAGCTTTGCGCTCCCATTCATTCTCAATCGCCTAGGCAATCGAGAATTAGGGGGCGGTGCTGCACCATTTTTTTTTTTTTTTTTTTTTTAGGTGTTGCACCTAAAAAACAACAGAATTTTTACCTTACATCAGAGGTCTGCAATTTTTACTAGGCCATTTTAGGGGTAGACAGGAGCACTCTAGGCCAGACTCTCGAGTCCCGCGCTAATGGCTCTGCCAGGAACGCCCCCTGAAGGAAAATCCCTCTCCTCTGCAATTGATACGAGGAGAGGGAATGCTCCCTCTTTACCCCAGCGGCGGAAGTGTTAATGCCCGCCACGGTCAATAGGGAAGGAAGCCACCACACAAAGGCTCAAGACCCGCATTCGGCCCTGGAGCTCCGGTAGTTCTGGTTTTGTCCCAAGGTTGCCAGCCGGCGTTAGGCTAGATCGGCAAGGGGCGTTAGGCCAGAACAAACTACCGGCTAGGCAGTATCTGGCCTAAAGGCTTGAATTTGCCGACCCCTGCCTTACATAAAAGTGTTTTCTACCCTTTTATGTAAAATGAAATTTCTGAGTTTAGGTAGGCTTTAATATAAAAGAGAAAGTAAAAAGAATGCCTCATAAATTAGTTTAGGGCAGACATTGCAATTATTACCCAACATACAGCAGCTTCAGAAAGTATTTTGCTCCCCCTTTTTTTTTTTAAGTTTTGTTATGTGTAGCCTGGTGTTTCAATTCTTTTTTTTTTGCCCTCAGTAATATACACTCTGTACCCCACAATGACAAAGTTAAAACAGAATTTTAGACAAATTTGTTAAACATTTGCACCTTTGGCAGCAATTAGAACCTTGAGTCTTTTTGGATATGATGCAACAAGCTTTGCACACCTGGATTGGGAGATTTTCTTACATTCTTTTTTGCAAATCCTCTCGAGCTGAGTCAAGTTGGATGGGGACCATCGGTGAACAGCTATTTTAACATCTCTCCAAAGATGTTTGTTGTGTTGTCTTTGCATCATGTTGGAAGGTGAACCTTCTGCCCAGTCTGAGGTCCTGAACACTGGAACAGGTTTTCATTGAGGATATCCCTGTACTTTGCTCCATTCAGCATTCCTTCAGTCCTGACCAGTCTCCCAGTCCTTGCTGCTGAAAAAATACCCCCACAGATGGTGCTGTGATGCTGCCACCACCATGCTTCACTGTTGGGATGGTTTTCGGTGGTGCAATTGAGGCAAAACAGTTCAATCTTGGGTTGATTGGATCAGAGAATGGTGTTTCTTTTTTATGTAGTTTGCGCTAAGGAGAGGATTTAGTCTAACCACTGTGTTAGAGTGTTAAAGCCCAGATAACTGCAGCCCTCCACCTATGGTTGTGCTTCTGGAACTTAGTACCATCTCCACACAGAATCCTTGGAGCTTAGTTACCTCTTTCACAAAGACCCTTTCTACATTTACAAAATTGTCTAAAATGTAGCTTTCCCTTTGTAATGGGGTACGGGGTGTAGAATAATGAGAAAAAAAAAAGAATTTAAACCATTGTAGCCCAAGACAGAAACAGAACAAAATTGAAAAAAGTGAAGGGGGTCTGAATACTTTTTGAAAGCTGTGTGTGCTCACCGAAAATATAAATTCTGTACTTTCCCTGTAAAAAATCATGGCAAATTTGTGATAGGGGAAAACAAAACACTGGCACAAAATAGGCTGGTTAAAAATTTTGTACATATTCAGTTTTATTCATACACCGTGCACTCCATATACAATACAATAAATGCCCTGGACATTTCCTCCCTCAAAGGAACCTGCAACACATCTCACTCACATTTGCCTCTTAAAGCTGAACTCCAGGAAAACACCTTAGTGCAAACTTAAAATAAAAATGATATTTATAATTTATACGCGGAACTGTTGTACTTGCCAAAGATTTTGTCCTGTGATAAAGGCAGCCCTGCCAGACAGTGCAGCCAAATTCTAGACCCTGCACAGCATGGTCCAGACATGAATCCCAGCCTGCTGATTGGTTATCACTCTGCTTAACCCTTCATGTGCCATGTTCCCAGTCTGCACCTCTGCCTGGCTGCCTCCAATGATGCCCCTTCCTCATCCAGTGCTGCTGTGCAGGGACAACATAAGGCCAATATCAAGAGGTTCTGTAATAAACACACATTGCATTTTAAAAATGAATCATTTTAAATTAATATATAAATTGTGTTTTGGATCTACCTGGAATTCAGCCTAAAGTTCATTTTCTCTTCATGCGCTGGCAGGCCATTGTTATACATGGCTAGGTTTTGTAAATCAGCAGTAATGAACTTGCATATAGTTATAAATGATAAACTCTCTGTTTTACTTTGTGGAAACCAAATGAATAATACAAAAAAATATATACATGTAAGTAAGATCAGTACAATGAAATATATGTATAGAAAAATGACATTGCATTAGGTTTCATTTTTGCTCATGTGTTAAAAAAAATCTGCAATGAGAAAACATGAAAACATTATGGATTTCTAAAAATGTCAGCTGTCTGCCTGGTATTCTTTCCCCTGTTACTTTCAGGCATTATCCTGGAACAAGTATGTTCATCCTGATCTCTATTCAGTAAATCAGAAAGTACTGAAGACAGATGCTCAGCGTAACAGCCAGACAACTAATCTTTGTGCAGTGAGGTCCTCAGGAATAGAAGCCCCCTTATTTCTCTTATGACACATTTTACTTTAAGAAAGATCCACTCAGTGCTCTGTAACTGTATGACCTTCACACTGCCCCTAATAAAAGTACATCTCCCATAAAGCTGGGCAACTCCACACGATTGTAATGTAAAGGAAGAGGCTGCCCCTGTGAATGTCAGATCGATCAACATAAACAAATATAGGCAGCTGTAGATAAAACTGAACTCCAAATGTTTGTAGACTCCTCTCCTGTACTGAAATGGTTTATTGTGATTTTGCTGCACACTGTAAACTACACACTGTGTGCATAAGAAACAACAGCAAGTTCTTACTAGAGAACATCAAGCATTATCTAGCTTCCCCCCATCCCCCAAGCCTGTCACGTCTCAATCATAGAGACTCAGCATCACATATGAACATTGCAACAATGTGATCCCAAACTGAACTGTCCTGCCCTGTCCCTTCTGTTCATTGGAATTCATTCTCCAGTCATGGAGGCTCATGTGGGCATTGCAACAGTCTCCTGTTTTCACCCAGCCTGCTCCACCAGCCATGATCTGCTTACATGATGATATAAGTAGGTCTAAAGGTACGGTCTGGAAACAGAAAAATTTTATTTAACAACTCATTATCACAAAGGAAGAAAATTTGGAACCAGGGAAGGCAAACAACAAGCAAGTGAAACTTTCGCTTTACATTCCCCCCTATAACACAAGGGTGACAATGGTGGTTTTTCCTGCAGTTATAAATTATACAGCAATGCTGTCACTCTGTGAACTAGTTTTTGACAGGTATATAGTTGTATATTAAAATAAGTGGGCAGCAAACCAAATTTGTTATAATTACAGCAATTGTTTTCCTATAGGAATATGGTTCACACAAAGTGAATCATAGCAGAATGTTGAATGCACCAGTCAGTGTTATATGGTATGTACCCCATTGTCTAGACAGCTTGGCCTACAAGTTAATGTAGAGAATAGAAATAAAAAAGGAATTTATATAATCAATATTTTTGCTATAATGGCATTTTAATGTAATGCATGGTCTTATGTACAAAAAGCGATGCTTTGGGAAATGTGTGGGAATGGAATCACACCTATCTATGAGCCAATATTTTATCTTCATCTCTGACATTGGCTTTCACCGCACGTAACTGTACATTATGTTCTCCATAGGTTTAGTTTGCCCAGATTTGCAAAACATTTAATATATAGAGTCCAGCTCTTGTTATAGGCCATCTAATATACAGTGCTGTGTAATATGTTGGCGCTATATAAATCCTGTTTAACAATATTATGGCTAGGTTCACATTGATGGTTACTGGGCAGCTGATCACATAAATGAGAGATCAGAGGCAGTTTTGATGGGTGGTTGTTGGGTATTGCAGTGAATTCTGCATTCTCAGATGCTGCTTGCTGCGTCCGACAGTAGGCCATGATCATACGGGGTTGTGAAGGGGCTCTAAGCCTAGGGGCTCCTACAGATTTGTCAATGTAGCAGGAAAGAGGGTTAGCTTAAGGACAAACAGCAAGGGAAATGGGACAAACAGGCAGCAAAAGAAGCTGATCTTTATGGCTTAGGTTCATATGGGAACTTTTTTGTTTACAACCAAGACTCTCTGTGTACCATTTCTACAATAATCTGTGTTCTGTATGTGGAAATGCTACAAGTCTGTCAAATCAGCAGATTTCTCTGTATGACCTTTCCACAAGGCTGTCAAACCAATGCATTTATTAAATGTTATCTTAAGTAGGGAGCAGTTCTCAGGTTTGTGAGGAAAATTCTAACATATTGATGGATTTTGACAAGCTCAGCATGTCAGTCTGAAAATGTACTCGCATATTACAATACAACTCCATCAACCTTTTAAAACCCTACACCAAGGTGTTTCTTTTCTATCTCACTTGGAATAAATATTTGACATCAAAATAAACCTGGACAGTCTTTTTGGGAATATCAGTAAGGAACTGCCACCATAGGAGGTCTGCAGTTATGTTCCAGATTTATTTGTATTACTTTTTTACCTGCAGTACAGGTTTACTTTAAAAGGTGCAATCAACTATGTTTATAGGAAATTTAACCCCCATAAAAAAAATATAGGTTTATTGTTACTAGGTTAGTTGAAAAGATCACCGTAGCACCAAAGTGTTAAAAGGACCACTAAACTTTCATTTATCTGAAAATTGTAGTTATATTACTTGCACACAAACCCTGTAAAACCTTTGGAAAAGTTTTCAGAGAAAAGTATTTATCATAGGACACAAGTTAGAAGGATATTTTAGAAGTGATAGAACAACGCAAGTTCCTACAATGGCTTTATGAAAGCTCATTCTCAAGGCTCTCTCACTTCCAGTCCTTGTTTTTTCTTGAAACCGGATCTGATCTACCATAATGTGGAAAATCACAAACCCAAGCTTGTGTGCCAGTCATATTAATGAAAGCCAAGCATATATACTAAATGTTCTTTGCTGCTTTCTTACATAAGCAATGTCTCCTTAAGTTTGGTGGCCATTTAACATACAACCAAATAGTAATTTTCCACTTACTTTTAGAAATACAAACTAGTTATTTGCAGAATCAAAAGGCTGCATGAGCAGATATAAAAACGCCACAAATAAAAGACAAAGAATGAGCATCCTCTGTATACAAGTAATCTTAAAAAGAATGCAATGACTGGGCCAATCTGATCAAATCTGAGCAGCTCTGCATGCATCATAATCAAATATTAATAATTATATCTCCAAGGAGTGATAATAAAACCACCCAAACCTGAATGAAGTGTTTACACTTAAATAAAAAGAGGCTTCCGCAGGTGGTCTCATGTACAAACTGCAGACACGGGGCAAAAAATGGACATATGACATGCTTATAAGGGCCTGCTTCCACTACAGAGTTGCAATGACCCATGCGTTAAACGTGTGTTAAACATGTATTAATAAAACCCGTGTATTACTGCATCGCACTTCACCTGCCTTTGTGGTGTCGCCATTCATTTTCCAAGACAACCCAAATGTACCTTCCCAGCACACTGCAGCAAAAACACAGCAAGCACAAACTTTCCTGTACTTTGTGGTACATTGAGTAGCCTGTCCAAATACCAACATAAACATCAACCAAAACACTGCACAACACCATAGTGGGAACAAGCTGAAAAAAAAATAAAATAAATTTATTCAGCAGTTTAGCTCACCATTTTACTTTTCTTCATTCACCATTTGAAGTCACTTGTTTTGTAACCGTTTTTAAAATAAACTGGTAAAGGTTTCTACTTTTACTGTACTAGAAGTTCTTTATCAAATGGTATACATCAGTAGTTTTATTACAGTTTGCTTATTTTATTCTCTGTAACAGCAGGTTCATTTCATTTGGCCACTTTCTCCTGCTTTTACGTCCACCATTTTTTTGGCCTTTGCAAATATGGCTGGTGGCAAGCATGACAACTCTGGCAGAAGATTGATCCTTAAAAGTAAACCCCTATGGGAAGAGGTTGACCATCATGTGACAGGTTAGGAAATAAAAACTAATCTACCAATAAGATGTTGTTCTGTTCATTTTTTTCTGCTTTTACCACTGGAAATCTGGACTTTTTTTTGCAGTAGTAACCTACTGCAAGCACATCACTAACCTAGCTACAACTGGCTTCTAAACTAACTTGTGTGAATAGTTGTTCTGGTTTTCAGTGTTTGCCCCTGGCTCTGCATTACAAAAAACTCAGGCGCAACTGAGTGATAAGAACTTTCAAAAGTGATTGCCAACTGGCTACTATGAGCTGTGGCACTTTACCTTTTTCTGGTATAGCTAAACTACTGGGAATGAAATTCAATAAGTTATTACATAAGAAGACTGTAAGAAGTAGCTATCTTTACAAAATGCTACTTGCTTTAATAAGATGTATGCAGATGGAGCCTGTAGGATCTGCATATTTGTTCTGGGCCAATTACTCAAAAAGCATGATGATGCTTGGATCAGAAACTAGTATTTCCAGGAGTTATCAGCTAAGTTTCCTTTAAAGAACTCAAGCCATGATAAAAGGTAGATGGCCTTTCCATAGGAATAGATGTATTTTGTGGCTAACATGTAGGCAGAAAATCAGCCTCTTGAATAGTGGAACCGTTTAGTAAAAAGGCTACAGGAGCTGCACAGCAAGGCTCTCATAGGAGCAAGGTCAGGTAGATATAAGAATAAAAGAGGTGCTGGGAGCATGACTAGATCTAATGATGACACGGTTACTAGAAATACATTTATCCTTTATTGATACACCACACTTTTAAAAGGGCATACATTAGTGAAACTTATAGAAGTCTGGATCAGCACGAAACTGATGCTGCCATTATAAATGGTTGCTGGTGTGCTGAATCACCAACTTGTAAATGCAGCATAAAGTATGCAGCATTGCAGCAGTGACATTATCATATTGGCATTTCTGGCCCTGACTTCATTTTCACTATGCAGCTTAATTCTCTGAAATAAATATCAGGTAGTGTGGAATGACTAAAATATCAGTTTCAGGAGGACTGATTCTTTAAACAATTCTGTTGTACATATAAATTAGGGAAAGTAAATACCTATGAAGAGGGGATAGTTCCACATTTTCTTACCAGATCAGAACACTGTAAACAGTCTTCAATACAGATCTGATGGTGTTAGCAATGTAACAGTCCCAACATTTTTTCCACCTGCAGACATATCCTGTGACTTACCAACACACAACACTCTCTGTCAGGCACCCAGTATAAAGCGTTCATGAGCAAAGGTTCTATGTTTATATAAGGTAAGAATACACTTGTGATTCATTGACTGATAAAAAGAGAAGGGAAAAATAAAATCTGTGTAACAAAACAAAATCCATTTACATCCTGAATGTTGGATCTCTTTCAGTTAGGCTTTGTTCATTGAAAACTTGCTGACATTTGCACAGCTAAAAAAATCAGCAAGGTGGAGGCAGAGTCCCCGGTGTGCAAGTCCTAAAAGCAAAAAAAGGGAAAAAAATTAAATAAAAAAAAATATCAAAAAAGTACTGTTCTTTGGTAGATACAGAGTCTGTGAAGTGATCTTTTGGCCCTCGCAGACGGTGGAATCACTGCTGGTAGTAGGCGAGGGCTAGACCCGTATCATAGGAGGCTCTTTTGCCAGAGCAGGTCAACCAAACAACATAGCTTATTTTTCTGTGAGAGAAAGCCGCAGGATTTCTTCGAGCTCTGCTTCTTCCTGTAGTCGTCGCTTCTCCTGCTCCTCCTGTTCCTTGGCAGACAGTTCCATAGCAAACTGTAAGTCCTTGTCGAAGCTTTGAGAGTGGCTGCTAAGACTGGATTGGGCACTTATAGAGTTGGCTAGAAGGCTTTCCTGCAAGGCCCTGCAAGGTATGAAAATGCATTTTTTATATAGGTAAAACATATTTTATATGCATCTCATAATGTGGGTAAGAAAGAAAGGTGAAAAAAAGATAAAAAGAGTTTAGAGCGAGAGAGGTCAGGGCAGGGGAAAGAGATTGAGATAGATATATAGAGATAGAAATTAGTTACATATAGCCATCTTTACAGGTAGTTCTCGGGTTTTATACGAGATAGGGACTGTAGGTTTGTTCTTAAGTTGAATATGTATATAAGTCAGAACAGGTACATTACTTTATTAAATGCAATTAGAACAGATGTTTGTCTCATTATATTATTAGGCAGAGTGGTGTCAGTTACTGTATTAAAACCCCACTGAGAGTTAATCACAAACAAAGCAAGAAAAAAAATAAAAATTAAATTTAGGAGCTTAGACATTCATTAGCTTCTGGAGCAAGCTGTGCTTTGATGCAAAAAATAAACTGCAGTTTGAGTTTGTCTTGGTCATTAAAGAGTTACAAGAGTCTTCAGAAGAGCTCAGTCCTTAAGATTACCCACAACCTCAGCTGTGATTAGCAAAAGATTTCCTCCACATGTCATGCAAACTGCCCCCTCCCCCCATCAAGCCTCTGTCCTGCACACAAGCAAGCAGGGAATCCCGGTTCCTATGTAGGAGTTGTGCGTATGTTGGATGTCCCTAAATCGAGGACTACCTGTAATGTTTTATTTTATAGGCATGTATTTCAAACATAGATATATTATTACCTTTCATACTGAGCATCAAATCCCTGATTTGATGAGATGCTTCCATTAGATTGGCTAGGAGACAGTGGCTATAGAGAAAAAAAAGAAGGAAGTAAGGCTACCACTAACTTTACCAGATAATTATTGGACCAAGGTGAACAGAATTTCTAAAGCAATACTTCTCCCCCAAAGGTCTGTAAGAGCAAAACAGACAATAATGAACATTTCTGGTGTTTACATTATGTAGAAAGTGATGTAGACACTTGCTATTGGCTGTCAAGTCAGATCCTTTTGCTGAGTGGACCATAAAACTCCCTGTGACATCAGTAAGTGGGGATGAGCAGGTAACAGTGAGTGTGGTTGCCTTAGCAGTTCAGCAGTCCCTGAATCAATGTTATTTTAGAGACTTGGACAGCAGATATAGGGGAGGATAATTTAATTTTCAAGGTAAGTGATACTTCGATCCTTTGAGGTGGGTGAGTGGGAGGAAGAGCTTCCTAGTGATTGAAATGCATTACTGGACAATAAAATGGATGAGAATCACTAGCAAACAGTTTTATTTTCATTTATATAGCTCAATGCCTTTGTTTTTTGATTATTTTTTTAAAACTTTAGATAGAAGGGTGAATGGGTAGCCAGTCAGGCTTTTATCACTTTGTTCCAGTTGGGGTGGTGTTTTGACTCCCAATAAAAACATAAGGAAGAACTCTCCAAAAGCAAATATTAAAGTGGAGTACAGAGTACATCTGTTATTCCTTTTGTTGCTGCCTTTTCCACCAGTAGGAACAATGCACACACTGTCTTTACTTCCCAAAAGGAAATAAAATGAAATTTCACCAACAGACACACCAATAACTACATAAAAGGTCCCTTACCCTTTGTTCTTTTATGTTTTAGATAAAGTACACATAGTTTCTACTAAAAGCTCATTTGCACCGACTAGAGTGGAAACCAATTAGCTTTTTGAATGTGGGAGAAAATAGGTTGACCTGGAAAATTACAATGGATTGCAATGATAGAACATGCTTAAGTCTTAACCAGCAAAAGCTGTTCTGGATCCAATATGCAGGACCAACCGTCAAGGTTTTATAAACATTTGTGTGTGGCAATTGGCAGGTACATTTTATATTACTTTCATTATTACTTGGACAAAGCATTAGGAAAGTAAGCTCACCTGATTGCCACTGCATTCGAGAAGGCTCTGCTGAATGGCAAACTGCATGATTTCATCATCTTCATCCCGCATGTGAAGACTCCTCCCATTCTCCTGGATATGGTAGGATGGAGGAATCTCAAAGACTGACTGATCAACCTCAAATTTTGGAGATGCAGCAGCTGCAACTGAATAACAAAACATTAAAAAAGGCAAAACATAATTTTCTCTGGACACAAGTGTGGGATACGGTAGTAAAAAGTAAAAACATTGGTTAGATTTTTATTGGTTTGTCCTCCTGATTCTACTTTCTGTTCCAGTGATAGCATGGGGAGTATGAAAGACAATTTTGGCTGAAGTTCCATTTTAATAACAATGTTAGTAAGCAGCCCACACTTGATTAACTTTTTTCAGGGCATGTTAAAAAATCAAATTTCCCCCGCATTTGAGGTGCAAAACAGGACCTGGCACAAGCAAGCAAACGGATTAAATATTAGCACCATAAAAATGTTCCACTTTTTTACATTTGCATTATTTAGTAGTACCTTCCTCATCAGGTGTCCCTTTTGGCGTACCGGGAGAATCTTCCGCCCGGGAGCAAGAGTTCACATTTCCAAATGTAATTCTTGCATTTAAAACATGAAACAAAGGGATTTCTGTGGAAGGAAACAAACATTATATTATATACAGAAACCCAAACAATGAACACACACATACACACATTAAAATCCACAAGTGTTAATCTTCAAGACACATTAGCAAATGTATAAATGGCCCTAGATTTATACCTATCTTGACTGGGAATCCTGGTGGGAATTGTAATGTTATGAAGTCCCTTAAGTGAGCAAAATGAGAGCTTGTTCTGGCCATCAGGTCTATGATAGGGGTGACTTGTTCTGCCAAGGACAGAGGAAAGTCCTCGCACATCCACAAAGTGCCCTTAAACCTGTAAGAAGTGGAGTACATTTCAAATGCATTCATAAATATAACCGATAACCGTAGACATAGTATAGAAACATTTTCTTCTTTTTCCAAGTCAACCCTTCAAAGGTATTAGGAAAAATGTTTCAGTGAATTTCCAGCCTGATATTAAAACACTGTAAAGGATAAATTAAGCCATAGCAGAAACACTGGGAATTAATATAGTGATATACTTTATATAGCTCAAGCATGAAGATTCAGGAATATTTATACCTTCATTATAAATTAACCCATCAGTCCTAGCATTCATGAAGTGGCTTACCTGCTATTTGTCTCAGTAGAACAATGTGCTTCACCTAGGTTTCATCCTAATTTTTAGGCTTTAAACTATGCATTATAATGCATATCAATTCATGCATATTGCTTATCCATGGTTTTACAAATTGTGCCAGTTCTGTGTATGCATTGACGTGCATTATAAATTTTGTTAACGCATCAACATCCTAATGACAACAGCAAAGCTTGAAAATGCCTATAATTGCAAATGGAATTGTGTGCATCAACTTCTTGATGACAACAATAGGGCTTGAAAATGCGTGCATTGAGTCTAAAGGTACAGCTGTACTATAAAAGGGTTTAATAGGAGTGAAGTAATTTTAAAATGAGTCACATTTATCTAAGAGATTGAAACAATATTTAGTTTGTTTTCCCTAGCAAGGATATTGCTCTCTTTCCTTGTTTTTACTTGTGCTAAAAAAATATGAAAAGTAGAACCAGATTGGGTGCTAAGAGCAAGACAACTCATTCAGATGCTGATGTTCCTGGGGTACTATGTAGTTTAATGACAACATAACAAAGAACATGGATGAGCCTCTGCAAGATGAATA
This sequence comes from Pyxicephalus adspersus, assembly GCF_032062135.1. Taxonomy (NCBI): domain Eukaryota; kingdom Metazoa; phylum Chordata; class Amphibia; order Anura; family Pyxicephalidae; genus Pyxicephalus; species Pyxicephalus adspersus. Next base: position 39,519,584 of record NC_092863.1, on the reverse strand, counting down.
CTAGATCAGGTTTTTTCCCCAATATCCTATCATGTACTTCCTAACATTAGGGCCAGCATCTTTGGCTAACCAGAGATTTTGGCTAATATGAATATCAATTGATGGTGCTCATTGGCTCCTTTGGCAATAATCTGCAGTGCTCAGCTCCTTAAAAATAATAGGATTGATACTTGTACTGCGTGGAAATCATGAGTTTTGCTGCACGAAATAGACAAGTGTGAATAGGATCCTTAAGGTAAAATATGGTGCATTTCTATTTAAATAGAAAAGGGAATCTCCAAATTTTTCCTGCCAGTCTGAGATTTTCATCTGTTACTAGGGGTTTCTTTCAGTTCAAAGTGAGATTTTTATGGTTAGATCTAGTTTTAGTGAATGCAGATTCAGAATCAAGACGCTCTGCCTATACACTTACTGCAATACAGCACACATACACAAAACATTCATTCATTACTTACTTCTGAGTCCTAATGGTTAGCTCCTTGGGCCTTCCAATGTCTCTGTTTTTAAGGTCAAATTCAGGGTTAAAATACTCTTCAGGAGTTATAGCTGTAGGGTTGTTGGCGGTCGCAAACTCTGTAGTAAGATCCTATAATCAATGACAATGGTCTAATAATTAAACAATGCCAGGGTCAGATAAAGCCAAAAAAATTTTTGCAGCTTTGATGAAGTGGAAAACGGAAAGATGTTCTGTAGCTTTATTGATGTCTGTATCTACGTTCTCAGATGTTTTAACGCAGAACTAAGCTATGTGATACCCACCTGTCCCCCACATGGCACCGCCATCTTCTTTTCCTGTTGACAATCTTTTCACATCTTGATTAGCACAGTGCATACGCAGCTCAATATTGACCTGCCTGTCTTAAAAATGGAACTTAAGTAGAGGGGAAATCTTCCAATGGGGACACTTGTTCTGATGACAACAGTTTATTAGTGAATTTCCTTCAAGATATATTCTATCACTTCACTTTCTGTCTTTGGAACAGGAAGCGATGGGGATGAATAACTGTTGTGCAAATGGATGAAAAGGCATACAAAAAAAGAAAAAACACGAATGCAATATTTAAAGGGAAAAAAACACATTGCTTTGAATGTATAATTTATCCCAAGGATATATGAACTAGAGTTGCAAAATGAGTGAAGCAATGTACATGTAGCAGTCCATTTTATGACATAACAAGCCCTGTCACTTACCCCCTGAGCTCCAAACTGGTGCTCCACAGTTCCCAAGATCGACTCCAAAAAGTTTCTGTCAGCTGAAGGAAAACAAAGTACAAAATACAGATATTTTACTACACATAAGAGCATATATGTACATTTTTGCACTTTTTATCTTGTCTTCTCTAACAACATAAATGTGTAATGAACATGATATTTATCAGTGGCCTAGCAGTGCTCTATGTAGAGTCTACATGGGCTGATTTAGAACTACCTTTCTTGGCAATTTTAATGTCAGGCAGCATTTCATAAATGCACAGATTTCCTAGTAAATAAATTCCTTCTAAAACCCACCCATTATGCCAAATGGTGCAGAACATTGCAAGGATACAACATACAGGTTTTATTGCATTTAAAAGGAATATTCTATTTATTCTGATCACAAAAAAGGTCAACGATAAACCAACAGAAACATTTCAACTCCATGCATGGTTTCAATTCATTGAGAGTTGAGATTGAGAGTTCTATAAAAGCAGAGGGACTATACTTATATTTTGATGTTAGTGTATAGATTGTGGACCCTGTCTAGTCAGCCATAGTGACCTGGGGACAGATATGCTTACAACATATGAGGCACAAGTAGAAGATATTAGTCCTTCCTGCTCCAGTTAGAATAGTATTTCTGTATTTAGTACTTCAACTGCTTCTGTTTTATCTGTGGTGTCTATATATATATATATATATATATATATATATATATATATATATTGCATATCTTTTTTAATATTGAAGTGTAAACTTTATAAGGCCACATTTTACCTACATGTATTCCCTACTATTATGAATGCTCTATTAGGTCTGATTATAAAAATGCAAAGGTACTAGCATTAATGGTATAGGGGTTGTATGCAATTTTTAAAGGCAGTAACACTGAAACATAATGAGTATGCCACCCTAAATAAAAAATTAATAGGCTTAAAAAGATGGTAGGTTCTTGCAACACATAACTAATTGTAAATCTAATGTAGATCATACAATCATATTGTTAGAGCATGCATAGCATTACCTTTAACTTCATACAAGGATAGCTATCAATCTTTTATATCTTAAATTTAGTACCAATACACATGAAGTACACCCACATTGTGTGGATTGGTATCATTACTGTACAACTAGAATCTTCCTTTTATTTAAATTTAAGTCCCAAATCTGACTGGTTGACATGGAAACCCATCTACTATTAGATTTTCATGTGGGCTCATTTTAGAAATGGTGAAGAACCATTGAATAACATTAATACATAAAACTAAAGTTGAGTACTATAACAATAATACATAAAACTAAAGTTGAGTACTAGAGCACTAAAACTCAGGATTGTACAGATTTAATGAAATGCATGTTAATTACTGGACCGCACTGCCCTAAAATTACCTTTATACCGTGACTTTTCATCTTCTGTCAAATGTTCAGTCCGCGTTTTTGTGATAACGTTCACATTATTTGCAGAGTAAACCTTCAGGGAGAAGAGTACACCCAAAAATGTATAACGAAACAACAAAAAGCATCAAGCAATTGAAAACACATCCACTACATGACATTCTTACCTTTGCTTCATAACCATTTACGTTTTCTTCTTTATCAGTCCTCCAGCCCCAAAATCCTGCCTTGGTTCTTAAAAATTAAAAGATAAACAAAACAAAATGCTTAATTATTTCATCAAAATAAATCACAAAACTTTTGTCCTGACGGTAAGTCAGAGGGAGAGATAATATGCTGCACAAAACTACCAAAGAAATAGCTTTACTTTTAACTAAAAAAGTTTCAGTCTGTCCGATTTTGGCTTCCAGTCCACCATTGAAATCATTTATTCATCTTTTCCAAAAATCACATGTATGTGTGATGTTCTCCCTTAACATATGGCCAGCTTTAGAGGAACAATTCTCCACCGGGGGGGGGGCTGCCTTTACTAATTCCCTTCTGAGGATGCCAGCTGTTTTTATTATACAACTACTCAACTGGGTTCAAATGGTTTGAGTCACTGATCTGGAACAAGAATGTATTTCTGTAAAGTCAGATATCCTTATTTGCATAACTGTTTCTGGAAATGGGCATGAAGCAATATGGTAAACATGATTGCAAGGAAATATTCACAGAATATAGCTTGTTGTTTTCTTTTAAAGAGAACTTGAGCCATGCCCAAGTATACAAAGTAGCAGGTTTACAATAATAGATGCTTCACCAACTAATAACACTTGATTTTCTTTCACTTCCTAAATGCTGGTAACACAGAGACACAATGTTGACCTTACAGAGGTCTAAGGATACCCTCCTCGCCCCACATAGGTTCCTTCAGCAGCCAACGGCTAAGCAACCCCGCATACGGAAATGAGCAACTTACATGATCCCCATACCAGGAAGTACTTGGCATTTCCTTGCGCTACAGCAAATCTATATATATTTGTCAAGGTTGGCAAACTGACATAATTTCTCCTAATAATAAAAACAAGCATATAAAGCTATACCTTTCAAAGGCAATGGCTGATGTATCCAAGGAGGTGTTAATAACTGGAGAGGTGAGCCTCTTGCTAACTTCCCGCTCAGCTGGTTGCATTGAATCCAATGTAATGCCCTCTATCTCCTGCGAGATGTCAAAACGTTCCTTGGTAACTGTCCTATCGTCATGGTTGATCTCCATGAGCTCGGCCCAGTTATCTGTGGATATTGGAAAGCGACAAATTTCTCATCCAGTGTTTCTGCAATCTTTTTCTGATTATCTTTTGATAAATGCACAAAACTAAGGTATAGTCAAAGTGTACTACAATGAAGCAGGGTGGTTTGGCACTTCATGCATTACTTTTAGAACAGTAGGTGCAGTTGCTACTTAAAGCGTACCTAAACTCAGAATTTTCACTTGACATAAAAGGGTGGACAATCCTTTTATGTAAGGTAAAAATACTGGGTTTTTTTTTTTTTTTGAAGGGTGCAGCACCGCCCGCTAATTTTCAGCCGCTTAGACGGTCGAGAATGAATGGGAGAGCAAAGCCTCCTGGGATGCCTACGTCACACATCCGGGGGCAATCCTTCTGCGCATGCTCAAGCATCTCAGGCATGCACAGAAGGAGCCTTTTTGTGCGAAGAGAAAAATTCTGCCGATTTCACGCATGCACAGTGAGATCAGCAAATTTTTTTTTTTCATCCTACCTCACCTGATTTCGCACCTGGGTGACGTAGGATGAAGAACCCGGAAGAGAAGACGAAGATGGTGAAGTCTGGAGCGCTGGCTCCGGGACAGATGCCAGAATGACGTGGGACCCAATGCAGGAGACCAGAGTGTTTAGACTGCCTTGGTTTGAACTTGGATTGAAGCTTTTTTTTTTTTTTTTTTTTTTTTTAGTTCTTTTTTAACACTGATGAAAAAGTGACATGGAGAGGCTACAGACACCTGAAACACTTATATTAAACCAAGAAATGCTGACAAATAATTTTAAACCTCATAACTGCTCAGAATATATGTAATCGCTCACCTTCCTCTTTAAAAATAAAACTATGTTTTCCTCGGATCCAGCTCATGTTCTCAAATCCCAGCAGGGTGGCATCGACTCGAAGTTTAGCTCCACTCTTCCATATCCGACAGACATCGTTGGGACACACTCTTGATAAAAGAGGAACTAAAAGAGAAAAACAAAAGCAAATAGTTTCTACAGCCGAATAGTTCTGAACTTAAAAATACAACTAGAAACATAAAAACTGAAAGAGATAAATTTGAGCTCACCCCAGCTTGTAAACTCCCACTTCATCTCCACATAAAAATCAGAAGCCTGAAAAAAAGAGACATCAAAACATGATAATTATTAGGGGATAATCATGAATGCCAAATAAAAGCTCAACAGAATCTGAACACCTAGGTGTGGAAGAACATAAAACAAATATAAAATCAGCAGAAATAGAGGGTAAGTTTTAGTATTTTGAATGGTCTCCTAGGAGCTCATCTTCTTTGCTGCAAGAAACATGGTGACGCTGCAATGACAAGTTTGTCAGACAATGGTGATGATTTACTAAGAGTGGGTGCTATTTGTCCTGCAAAGTGAGTGTGAACTCTAAAAAGAGTTATTGTAACTAAATAAGATCAAACTGGTAATTTGAATAACTTTTATGTGGGGGAAATTAAAAGTATTGGGCAATCAAAATGATCGCAGCTCCAAGCTATTCACATTTACTTTTCTAGGTCAACTCATTTAGTAAAGCTTTCCCATTAGTTTCCAATACACAGCTACGTACAGGCACATTAGGACACAAGAGAAATGGATACTGGGGGGGGGTACAGTTGTTAAGCAGACCATCAGTGATTTGTGTTTATCCTCTAGGCTCAACTATGTCATGTATTTAGATGTTACATTAGAGAAATAATGCACCTGCATATGCACTCCCTAAAACATATAATACATTGTGTATTGGATATGCGTGTTTTTATTTTGTATGCCCTAATTTTTTACCTTCTGTCTGAATTGTTTGATCAAAAAAACACTATTAACAAATAAGTCTTAGAAGGACTGTGATGATGTTTCAGAGCATTTATGCCAATAATCGGCCAATGTGTGATAGACAATGCTCTGCAGAGAGAATGCTCAAGTTGAAAGACTGCTTCCAGGCAAGTAAGTTGTTCTATTATGATCAAATCTATTGTGTATCAAAATTTTGAAGTTTAGCACCCATGGCATAAGTGCTCATTTAACACACAGTCTGTTGTATTTCTGATTTTAAGAAACTCACTTTGCCAGTATATATAGTCAATTTTTGTCATAGCACAGACCTCTCGGTTATGGGACTATACTAACCAATTATTCAATGTATAGTTATACTCTAGATTTCAATTTTACTACTACCTAGAAGAGTGAGTATCAATCCTTTAGCCATTTATGGTATGAAAATACGCAAGGCATTTGCTAAAGATTCACCGAAAAAATGTATTACATTGGATCTTTATATATCTGCTACATTGCTGTTATAAAAGGAATGTGTTTATCCTACAAACAGTTATTGTAAGTAACCATGAAAGTCAGATGAAGGAAAACTGCCAAGTGATGACAAGCTATATACCAATGGTGAAGAAAGGGATATTGAAAATGCAGCTAATAATGTAAACCCCATTATTATTTTCAGATTTCAAAATAAATCATGCAGAATACAGTCACCAAGTAATATCATATTTCTCTCTACCTGAAATGTATAAACAATACACTTATTTCAAATACATGTCATTTCCTTTTCTTGGTACTAAATACACAATGACCAGTTAAAGCAAGACATAGCTGTATACACTGTACACATTAGAAAAAGTAAACTTGGAATGGACTCTCAGATCAAGGTCGAAATTTAGTAGAGTATTAAAAGTAATGCCACCCCCCCCCCCGCCAATATTTCAGGACATGCTTTCCCAGGAGATCTAGGTCAGTGCAAATTAAAAAAACAATAACATTACCGTCAATACTTACAGTGCTCCAAATACCAAACTTCAACAAGACAAATTGTAATAGATGACATGTTGATAAGTGAATATAAAGAGTGTATAAAAGCAAAGTCGTGAGTATTGTATTCTGCATTACAGCTATTTCCACTTATATCTGAATTCAGAAGCGGGACAATGAGATATGATCATGTGAAACCCGAAGTAGTAAAAAGCAATATATGTCAGACTACATTTCCCAGCATTCCTACATTACACTGGCAGCCATGTGTCTACATGAGGGTAGAAAGGACTGCACAGCAGTGCACAGGTGCACAGTTACACAGTTACAGCACGTGAGCTACATTATGGGTTCAGTTTCAAAGGGAATACATTTACTACATTTATTAAACATAATTGCTTTAGGAATTTGCCTTGTTCCGTTTTGGGTTTAGTTGAGTAGAGTTACAAATTGCTGAAAAATTACACAATATTTACTTTACTCTAAGTGTTGACCATGTGTCTTATAAATAGTCACGGGGGATATCCACATCCATAACTCCAGTGGTAACAATATTGTGGTTATTCCCAGAATCTATCTGTAGCTTTCACAATCTCATTACCAGTTTTACAGAGTAGTCGCTGCCATTCTCGGTCTACATATCTCGGCCTTATCTCTTGTGAATTAGGAGTTCATTAAAAAAAAATTTGAAAATCATATATTGTGATTTTCAAGTATTCATCAGCATCAAAAAGGAGCAATCTGATCTCCCTAGTACCCACTACTTCAACAGTTTTTAAAACCTGAAACCTACATCTCTCTGTGTGACCGTTAAAAGTAACTTTTTTGTAACCATTGTACTTTTATACTTTTTTAAACAGGTAAAACATGTAAAATTTACAAGCAAGAAAACTAACTTGTAAAGAGATCACATTAAGACAGCAACACCCTGAAAGGTACACAACTTGTGTGTTTATTGCCATGAAAGGTATACAACGTGTATAAACATGACAAGTTATGTACTGCTGGAAATCTTGTTTATGGGGAAAAGGCTTTATTTAGTACATTAGTGTTGTCTCACCTCTAGTGTTTTCTTTAGCAGTTCAGGTACACCTCCAAGAGCTGTGGATGCTTTGTGAAATTCCCGGTACTGCAGAACCATTTGAACCAACTCTGGGTCCCCTGTGCTAACTGCTTCGTGCAGAACTGGAACAAAAAATATCAATAATGCATTACACAAGTTTAAAAGTATATATATATATTTATATATATTACCTAGCAGCAATGTACAACTTAAAAAATGAGCCCAGGAGAACATTGGAGTCATTTTAATAATGACCTCAATATATTTTAGTTTTTTGCATGTGGGAAGATCAAGATGTAGAGGCAACATGCATCCAGAATCACAGGGCAAAATGTCTTCCAAAAATAGATAGAGCCATGAATTTGACCTTTACAAATTTAAAAAAAATGGAAAGACTGGAAACAATCCATTTAGCCTGCAATAGGTTCACCTATAATAAATCCAACAAATCTCATGCTGCAAGAGAACAATAGCAGCAATTTGCAGCAAACAGACACTATACAGAATATTTGGTTTAGCTGATAAGCTAAAAGAATGATAAATGACCTAGCTAAGGAATTAGAACAACACACCTAGGTTACCCATGAACCACACCATTACCTCTTTAGGTAACTTTGCCCTTTTTTTTACAAAAGTATAGAGGTTTAGGTTTATGTGCATGGTGTTTAAGGTATTTACCAGTCCACCCATCTTTATTCTCTTTAGTGACATCGGCTTTATGCCTCAGGAGGACTCGCGCAGACTCAAGATGTCCAAGGGAAACAGCCAGATGTAATGGACTCCTGCCTCTTGGATCCAGCTGTTCTATATCCTACGGTGACATAAAAATTATACAATATTAAAAAAAAAACCTCAATACCATACATGCATCCACATTCCACCAGTCCAGTTTAGGGTTTAAATAATCAGTTGGGCTACATGTACATGGCAAACTACACGAAATGCCCCAACCACTGTGCCTAAAACCTGAAACCTGCATTATAAAACAAGCTATGTCTTTAAGCTGCCACTGGGCACCAGCCAAAGCTACAGAGAAATCCTTCTGCCAGTTATGGCCAAAAGAGTGATTATTTGTGGTTAATCCGAACAATTAAAACCCATTTAATAGTAAGAGGATTACATTAAGTGGGAATATTACTTTAACAGCATACATGAAAGGAGATTTAAGGCATTTATAACACAAGTCACAGCGCACACAGTGCAAGTTTATACCTATAAAAGTAAATAAACCCAGCCTAATAAGAATGACTCAATATTCCTCAGCTCCATGCTAGTGATACAAAAAATAAATATTAATGACAAACAGATATCTGCTTAGCAGGCATGAACTCTTAATAAATATGTATTAAAACATCAATAATAATGCTTACAATAATGTCAATGTTATTGTAAGCAATACATCATTAAATCATGCCCTTGAAGATAAACAGTAGAGCCAACAGGTCCACCTACTTCCCACAGAAAGATTGAGGGGCATACAAGACCAGCCATGCTACACAAGGAGAGGTATCAGCACTGTCTGGTCTTCATAAAGGAGGCTCCTGATCAGTGAAATTGGTTGTATGAGTTGTTTAGATGGCCCTCACGTGATCTCATGGTTGTTGATCATTGCCAAAGAGAATATACAGAGATTCCAGAAATAAATAGTAACAGATAATCTTTAATACCGGTATCTCATACTTAATTAATAATTGTCACCAGATTCATCTTTAAGCCTAACAGTAGCAGAAGACACCCTGGCTGGGAATTTCTGCAAACATCAATAATCACAAAATATAGAAATTTACTATGTGCACACCAAATGCATTTGCAAACCCAGGTATAGCAGTTAAATCATTTATATTGGGCACATTGCTTTTGCAAGGTTCTGAACTCTGGGAAGGGAGGATACAAGACCAGTCACCCTACACAAGGAAGGAGAGCAGCAGTGACTGGTCTTTATTACAGGAAGTACCCGCACAAAATCAATGTTCATGTTGTGGTGTAAATACACAAGTTACACTGGGGGCTGGTTCACACCTAACGGTTCACTGCACAATTTTGCATTGCACAATGAAAGTATCTTCTTGATTTTTTTGTGCAGCACTGTGTAATGTGTCAAATGCATAATATTAAGAATACCTGGTACAGTGTTTTTAACACTTTTACTTTAGGCACTCTGCAGTCTTCATCCCAGAATTTTCTTTAGGTTGGCTGGGATAAATATGGAGATGGATGGCATCCCCTGTAGTGTGACCCAACTTTTCAGTAACCATGCAAAAACAGCCGTGTGGTTACTGAAAAGTTCCGGGCGGCGCATCTGGCTAGAAGGCATTGGGGGGGGGAAGCTTTGATAGGCAGAGACTTTCTGTATAATAATACATTGAAGAGCGTCTACTGCAAACAGGCCTGAGATGAATGTCATCTCTAGATTGGTATTTTACACATGTGGTTTCCTTCAAACTAGAGGACCTCCATAACATAGTTACATAAAATTTGTGAAAGCCACATCAACAATATGTGCGATAATTACAGAACTATCTACAAAAGCACACATGGCATTGTACAGTTTTCTTCAAGTATTTTAAACTCCTAATTACTTCTATTTCAGGCTGCTTACTTGTGTTAGAATATTTCTGGAATCCACCGAGTGATACAGTCCAAAAATATGCTCCCACTGACACCAACAATGGGGCAATAATGCTAATACTAACCGCCTATTTAATGTATACCCAGTGAGATTGACAACTGTGAGATTGACAACGGTGAAAAATCAGTCAAAAAAAATGTGTACAATCTGATTGTATCTAGCCTGGTCATTGAAAGAATGACAGACTTACAACACTTGACAAGGACAGTGGAAGGTCAAGAGCCCAATCATCCCATTGTCTTAACACCTTGTGTCCTAACTCCAACAGTACTTTGCATGCATTTGTTGCTGCTCTGCTATTTATTGTGAATGACACACCAATGAACCTCCAAAACACACGTGTCCTGCAGCCTATGTATGGGGTCCTATGAGTTCAACTAGGAATAAAACGCAACAAAACAAGTTCATTACCAGTGTAATAACTTCATGCACCAATAAAAGGTTGGCACCTATAGAAGCCTTTCCCACAAAGTTGAAGGGTGATGCACACCATACTTACTGATTATGGCTCAGACATACCTGTCCAGGACCCGTTATCGCAGAGTCCTTGGAAGGCCCAATCATCGCTGCTGGCTCCATGGCAGACTTTTAAAAAGACGATGATCCTCTTCGGCCATTGGATGGCCACATTGTCTCCGGCAGCTGCTTCCATGTCTGGCTCTAAACTACACCACACGTGTCCCATACATTATACAGCTAAAACAAAAGCCACCAGGAGCCAGGGCTTTATTTTGTTGACAAAGAGACCGCATGTCAATTATCTCTACCTCCCGGTGACATTTACCATCTTCACACACTGCCATTGTCTATAGCCTTATCTAAAGATTCCTACACCGGAGACATATTTTATACATAATGCAACCTAAATACAACTATATGAAAATATTCTGAGCACCAGCTCCATGGCTGAACGCTCTCTTAGCTGAAGTGTACACATGGCAAACACGGCTACAATATGAAGAAAACCTTAGCAAGCATGCAAACTATCTTTAACATGGTAGATGTGTGTGAGTAAGGGAATTTATTCAACAAATCAAAATAGCGACCAAACAATAACCCAATACATGAAATGTTTTCAGTGGATTTTTATTTGGCCATGGTGAAAAATGTCTGGTGTGAAGCATTCCTACCACATTGTGTGTTGCTGTATCACATGGTAAATGCCAGGCACTGCTATTCATTGTCAGAATAGGACTCTGACATATTAATATTACAACCTGTCAATGGGGCTACCCCTGGACTGCAAGGGTTGGTGCTTATTTTTGTCTTCCCTTCTCCCGCTCACCCCTCCCTTACAATACAGGACTATTAGTCCTACAATATAGGGATGACATCAGTGCCTGCAGCCTGCGGAGGTCATACAGGGATGTAGCCTGCAGAAGGGAAGGAATATGGTCAATAAAAGTGCTTTTCTCATCCACGTAGCCCTAAATGAGCATTTAACCTGTGAAGTGCGGGGTGCTGATCATTGTCACAGACAGTGCCGCTCATTGTATGGGGAGGGAAGATGGAAGGAGCAGGCATCCCGCTGTGTCCTCGCCATCAGTAGCGCTGTACAGTGATGATCAGAAAGATGGAGATGTGTTGTGTGTATGACGCTTTATCCCATGCATGCAGCGTAGTGCACAGGTGTGTGTGTGTGTTGTTTTGTGGTTTGTTATGAAAAATGGAGCAAGACCTGAATTCTCATTCATCAGCCGCCTATGTATTATAATCACAACCAGTGATGTGCATGGTGGTGGGAGCAAATCCCTGGGATCAGCTAGGCTGGATGTGAGCATATATTATTATTATATATTATTATTATATCACTGATAGTACCGAGGCTCTCACCTTCCCCTCCAGCTCTCTCTCCAGGGCTCGGTAATCATTATTCCAGACCCGGGCATGCAGGGGGTAGTCAGCCTGGTACTCTGGCTCGGTGCTCATCTTCTAGGCTTGGTTGCGGTGTCGGGCCTGGCACGGAATCTCCCCTGCAGATCACACCCCCGGCCTCGGGCCGCCCCGGAGACACCGGACTCTCCAATACAACTTTTCAAAACAGGGAAGCGACGGGCGGCTCACAAGTGACAGCTGTAGGGGTGACACAAAGCACACACTTCATTGGAAACACAGCGAAGGCGGCGCAGGCGCTATGGGGTCCGGCAGCTGCATAGCAGACATAAGACTCAGGAGGGCACCACACCCCACCCGGTACTCATCCCTTACATTACCCGCACAGCAGCGCAGCAGCTGACAAACCCCCCTGTAGGAGGCGTTGCAGATGGTGCGATCCAGGACACGGACGCAGCCATTGTCACAGGGAGGGGAGGAGCTGCCATTTTGTCACACATAATCTAGAAAACGTCATTCGATAAAGAACAGATCACGGGGTAACGTGATCATCGTGTAAATATATCTAGTGCAGCGATCATAACGGGGACACCCAGCCAATGCCAAAACCCGTCCGTACCTCGTGTTGGTATGGCCCATATCAAGGTATGCATGTTGATGCAGGTGCTTAGAGCACCGGGGCTCTCCCTGCACACTCTGAATGTGGCATGGAGCCGGCATAGGATTGGACAGGTAATGATAATGTGACTTCAGCCCACAGAGAGCAGAGCCGAACATTCATACCCGGAAATCACAACAATCTTTTGCGTTCCAAGCTCTGCGTTTCACGCCTCTCCCTGACTCCGCCCCTGCACAACGTTCTCCAGCTAATGGGAGGAGCCAGCTGACAGGCAGGTTTCGGGACACGCCCTCTCGGCTGGAAATGGTCCCCCACATATGAGACAATAAATGCCGAGTCCGCCTGTGTCGTCAGTGCGATATGACGGATGATGTACGACACACAGAATGTACATGAACACAAGCAGCTATTCACACATGGCTTACCTATAGGGAAGGGCTAATGCCACTATCAGGTTATATTTACTGTCTGTGTACCCTGGGGGAAACTCCCTTTTATTTCCGGTGTCCTAGCTACAACAGGAAGTGAGACAATACAGCCCCTGATGAGGCAGTGATCAGAATATGTTCCTCCATTGGAAGAAATAAATACAATTCTGGTAACATACATTAGTCAGGTGAAAGGATGATTATGACAAATAGAAGAGTGAATCTAGCAGGTACTGCAATGACCAATACAAACCTGAAAGGATTGCCAAATCTCACAAAATACAGAGAAATAGCTGTATGTGCACTAAATGTGATCGCTAGCAGCGCTAGGTCAGGGGATACATTATATATTACAATGCTACAGATTGGGTGGATCTTATAGGAGGTTAGCGGAATATTGTCCAAGCAGTGCCATAATATACACTGCAATGATGACAAACCATCAGCCATAATACAACTTTCATAGGGCTCTGCAATCAAACACAGGTAGTCCCCGGGTTTGTTCTTAAGTTGAATTTGTATGTAAGTCAGAACTGGTACATTATTTTAATAAATGTAATTATAACAGATGTTTGTCTCAATATATTATTAGGTAGCGTGGTGCTAGATTTTGTATAAAATCTGCACTGTGAGTTAATCACAAACAAAGCAAAAAAAAAACTTTCTGGCGTTAGGTAGTAATTGATCATAGGTAGCAATGAGGCGTTATAAGTGTTGGGCTTTTACCTGTAAGGGGTAATAGGGGTCATGGCTGTTGCAGGGGTTATAAAACAGAGACATCAAGGAAGTTTGTAGCGGTGGGTATGGGCCACAACTTGGGTGAGGTCAGGTCCTCTTTATCTTCTGTGTGTTCCCTTTAAGATCTGGGCAACTGGCAGGGGTTCCTCTCCACTCTATCTAAAACATATTATTATTATTATTATTATTAATAAACAGGATTTATATAGCGCCAACATATTACGCAGCGCTGTACATTAAATAGGGATTGCAAATGACAGACTAATACTGACAGTGATACAGGAGGAGAGGACCCTGCCCCGAAGAGCTTACAATCTAGTAGGTGGGGAAATTTCACACACAATAGGATGGGCGATATGTAGTGGTGGGGAGTAATGAGGGTTTAGCAGACAGAAGAAGATGGGTAGGCAAGTTTGAAAAAATGAGTTTTGAGCGCTCTTTTAAATGAGCAGAAAGTAGGAGCAAACTTTGTGAAATATGCAAAATGCAGAACCTGCCATTTCTTCAACCAATTCACTTTTCTAGTTTTGGATTAGAGAACAATTAGGATTGCTGCTGGATTTTTATTGTTAATGATAAAACATTTCTTCAATGAGGACAGAAATAACAAAAAACATTATTACATTTAGTAGTATGGGGAAATATTAGGAGCTCTGCATTTTCCTGTCCCAGTGAGACCCCTTCCCCTCATTTCCTGTTCCGGTGTCCCTAGGACAGCCCTATTGATATATTATCTGATAGAGAATGTAACCCTTCCCAACTCTCTGCAAAACCAAAAACAAATATTATGGCTGCAATGGACTTTAATCTTACATGAAATGTTCTCCGCAGAGATACAATGATTTATTAAGCAAATGTTATTCAATAGCTACTTTGCACTGGGCTGTGAGACAACAAATTGGACAATATATAGAGGCATTGTTTTCTATGTCCTAGAACAATTTTTATATCTGCCTTCCACTATACAAATAGAATAGGACATGCAGCAGAGTTATTTGAAAAATGCAGAAACTGCCAAAAATCACAAATAATTGTTATCTCAGTAAACGAGAAGTACAACTACGTTTTCAAAGTCTAAGTATGAGATCTAATGCAACGGCTCAGCATTGTGCAAACTCATTTCTCAGGATTACCCAAATTTTACACCCAGGCTTACCCAATATTATCAAGATATTTTTTAAAACAATGTTTTGTAAAGTGTCTATTTGT
This sequence comes from Pyxicephalus adspersus, assembly GCF_032062135.1. Classification (NCBI taxonomy): domain Eukaryota; kingdom Metazoa; phylum Chordata; class Amphibia; order Anura; family Pyxicephalidae; genus Pyxicephalus; species Pyxicephalus adspersus. The sequence continues at coordinate 39,504,445 of NC_092863.1, read as the reverse complement.
CTTCTAAATATAGGGGTATGTTGGGCGGTGGTATTTGGTGTTTCCCTGCAATACAGAATTCCAGGAAGTAATTTAGAATGCACATTTCCCTTCTGTCTTATAGCCATATATATATATATATATATATATATATATATATATCTTGGCTCTGAAAGAACACATTCCCAGCACCCTTTAGCTGTGTATGTTTTGCATGTGCAGCCCAGACACTGATACAGAAAGTAACAATCACATCTAAAGGGTGCCAGCGAAGCATTAGTTCATATTATCCTGAAAGAAGAGCAAATGTAAATCTTTATAAATGATAACATGTAATTCCTCACATCTTAAAAGACTCAGCAGGTGCAAAATGTAGCAACATGATATTCAGGGGGGAAAATTAAAGCTTGTCTCCTGAAATCAGGATGTGAGTAAAACAAGATGATTTTTTTATCCAGTGTACCGATTTATTACAGATGAAAACCAAAATATAAATAAACTTGTGTTTAATAATATTATTTCTATAAGTTTTTACCTTAACAATAAATATTTCCTTTCCTCCTCCAGTGTCACTGTCTGTATCTGTCTGTCATTTGCAACTCTTATTTAATGTACAGTGCTGCGTAATATGTTGGTCCTATATATTGTTTAATAATATTATTTATTATAGTGTTATAGTTATTATAGTTGGTCTGCTAAATATAGTATTGAAAGTGTTTTAATATATCAATGATATACCTGTTCATAGAGATAAGAATGGGGAAGGAGAAGACACTAAGGTGTTACCTTAAGGAAAACCATGCCATTGGCATGAATGGGAGCGTCTGGGACTTTAGGTGAGCCTGTGGCAGGGCAGCTGTCTGGTAAATATTATCACTTGCTAGACAGCCACTGATCACATCCACAAAGTGTCTAAATTGGTGGTTGCAGCCTTGCTCTGTGGATGTGACCTCGTAGCCCATTCAGAAGGTTGCAGTAGGTGTCCCTGCCTATGGATCCTGCCACACACCGCTAATACTACTATAGCCGCTCATCCCTGGACCCCTTTTCCCATCAATCTACACCTTTTCATTGCCTCTTATGCTGCCAAGCTTCTCCTCTTTCTCCCACCCCAGGAAGAAGTGTCCATTCTAATGGGAGAATGGGGAATGAAGTCTTATAGGAGTTTGTATTTATAGAAAGTCTTTCTATTAAAATGTATATTGCTGCTTTGCATAATCCCACAATGTGTTTGATCCTGGGTGTGGTTGAGGTTTATTGCTGATATATATTAGGAGTAGGGACATTGGAATAAACTGAGATAAAGCGAGGAATTAAAGATGGGTACACAGGTCAGATGATTGCCACCTGAGATGAACGCTCATACTTGTCCTGGGGTAAAAATATGGCACGTGTACAGCATGTCTCCCAATATCGTCCATCAATCTGCCCTGGCGGACTGATGAACAATTAATGTAAAAGCTTTGTTCTTTCCTGTAGAGCCCAGCGGTTGTCACCCATCCTCCTCTCTCCATAGAACAGATCACTGCTGTATGTACAATGCTTGTCTGTTGTCCTGTCACTGGAAGTGATCCTGAATATCTACCTATACAAAATGACGTGTCAGGCAGGCATTGGAGGAAGGGACAGGACATGTCCCCTGAATGTCTTACCTGCCTGGCTTCCCATAGGTGTGCTGGGGGGTGGATGAACTCCAATCCAAAATGGCAGAAAAAGTGAAGGGGCCCTGCGTGGGATAGTGAATAGGTGTCACGGCTTCAGCTCCCCATACCTCACAGGTCCTCTTTATTATTATGATGGCCACCCTGTAAGCTGTTCTATGCTGGGTGTCTCTGGAAAGGTCTCCCCTCCCCCCAGTCCTGACAACCCATCATCCAATGTGAAGTATAAATCTCCTGGGACACAATATCTAAACCTTGCCTATTCTCATAAAACAAGTTCTGCATTGAGTATAAAGGAAGCCCCGGGTGTGTTGTGTGGCACCAATGCCATTCCCGGCCCGCACACAGGATGCCAGCCTGCACATTCCTCTGCCTCCCAGGAGGGGGCGGGGTGCTCGTGCCAGGCGGCTGTCCGCGGGCACGTGCGCCGGGTGGAAGGGGCGTGTCTAGCTCGGAGGTGGGCGGAGCCGGGACTCTAGCCTGTCCGGGCTGTGTGTAGCGCCGCTTAGCGTCTGTGTGCCGTGCTTTGTGTGTCCCGGGACCAGAGAGTCGGCCATAGCATCCCCCCGCGGCCCATAGACACAGCGCGGGTCTGGCCCCTCGGCCCCCCGCCATCATGTCCAAGCGCCTGAAGAGCCCGGAGCTGTGCGCCGACTGCAGCCTGCCGGGTAAGCGGGGGCCTGTCAGCTGGGGGGCCGGGAATATCCCGGGGGGGGGGGACATATCTGGGTGTATTGTAGGTTAGAGGAGGTCGGTGTATTGATGGCAGGCAGGGGGCTTCCTGTGTGTAATACCCCGGGTACACTGACAGGGAGGGTCACCCCCGGCCTGTACAATGTGTCATCGATCTGTATTTGGCCGATCCGTGTATGACCGAGCCGTGCAATCCTCCATCAGGGCTCATACAACGCTGACATCCGGATTATTGGAGGCCCCATTGTGACATGGGCCCATCCACACCTATTCACAGGTGACAACGCTCACCAAGGATGAATGTGAGTTGTCACCAAAGCAGGAATATTTCAGGGGTAATTGTTGTGATCACACAGGGATGTTCCCATCACTTTGGGGGGATTTTGTGTCACGGGGTGCAGGAAATCTCCCCAATGGTGACAGATGGCGAAAACAATCATGACAGAAGTTATATTTGTTTCTTTAAACAACAAATAGACCCCCCCCCCCCATATACACAATACACCTTCTTAGGTCCAGAGAAATTGCTCCTGGCAAAGAAAGCCTTTTGTCAGAGCTCTAGGAGCGTGCAGGAGTGTGCGCTGCTAGTCCTCAGGCCGATGTCACACCCAAATAATGGTTAGTGTCATGGTAAAGCAGAGCCATGGTCCCCATTGCTGATGTAATGTCCGGCATCCTTGTCTGTGCTCGGCATTGATGGAGATGTTGGGTGACATGACTCACACGCCGGTGCCAGTTCCTGGGAAGACTCGGGTATGGCGTGTAAGGTGCGGCGTGTCTCCTCTCTAATAAGCTCACCTGGCTGCACGTTTCCAATATTAAAGGATAATTTGAACCAATCGCACTCGCCCTGGTCTGGGCACCCTAGACAGGTGCTCTTCACGTGTGTTGTGGGTGTATACCGCTCCCATGTAACATTCAGGGGGCATTACTTGGTGTGGTCATTGAGCATGAAATACCCCCCGGGGTACATACTAATGTACTTGTAGCTGTCATGTGATGGGGATGTTTTTGGGAATGAAGCGAGCCCAGAATTGTAACCCGTATGATGTGATCAGATGGCTGCTATATTGGTGGCAGTGACTTCGGGACGTTTGTTTTCAGTTGTTGATCTTTGGGGCTCTGGTAAGCCAGGTCCAGAGGAGCCATTCAGCCTACATAAGATTTAGGAAAATTCTGTCTTGTGATATTTGATTTAGGTTCAGACAGGCGCAGGGAACGTTGGTTCATGGGAGGCTCCTGGCAGTGCGCACTTTGGGCTCTCTAAAGCCCCAACCACCATGCTGCTTCTTGATGGACCCGCCTTGGCACTCAGCTGCTCATTAGCGCCCCCATTCATTTCCCATGGGCAGTTACTGGTGAGATGCTACATGTAACGTCTCTGTGCGGGAGGTAATGGCCTTTAGCGGCGGCATTACTTTCCTGTATAAAGTATACTATAGATAGAGGCCGGCATGAATATTATTGGTTCAATGATTTATTTTTATGAATAGGCCTGGACACACCGATAATAATTACAAATGGACGATTTCCCATTGCTAGTGATGGTACTTGTAGTGTCTAGCTATGGAAGCGGCTGTAGTTTGTAGGTAATTATATTTGTACGTGTCACATACACTCCCTGCTGACAAAGGATACATGTAAATGTCTGCTTGGCGTGCACCAGAAATCGTAGTGAGATAGCTACATCCTGTCTTCCTGTTTCAATACAACGTCTTTTCTTTCTTGTGCTTTGAAAGCAATAGACTGAACATTTCTAAAACCTGGATTGTTCTGTAGACTGAATGTGGCAGGAGTAGTATGTGGAATTCATATTACACTGTGCTGATGTGTAAATATCTCCAGGGAGTTATTTCTCTTGTTTAATGTGAGTTTTAGGTTAAAAAAAAGTCATATGCATCCTCTTGTTGGTCAAGACAGGAAGAGGATTGCAGAAGTTTTTTTTTCTTCGGGTACATACGTTTAGTGCTTGTTCTGAGTGAAATATTGTTCCTTTTATTTTTTTGTCTCTTCGTTCTGTTCCTTACTATAAGATCTGGCACCGGTTGGCAAGCTCAGGGAGCTCATTCCTCAAAATCTAATTTAGGACCAGCCTACTGTTTAATGTTTCCCTGGTCAGGCTTACCAGCTGTTCACACCTATAGGCTTATTTATGTGGAAGATTGTGGTGTGCAGTAACCCAGAGCAGTCAGACCATCTTATTACAAAATATTATTGATTGTAAAAATGACAGTAGGAAGCAACATGTACAAGCAGCCCAGTCTGTTCCGTGGAGAATGAATGGGGGCACCAAGCTGGGTCATGAATGAGGTTGCAGGATCACTGTTCTGACCCTCGGGCCTTTCTTCAACCTTTTTACATAGGGGGACCTTTTAAATAACTTTCATATCATAGAGAATCCCTAAGAAATTTGCTATAGCCACAGCTCACAGTATATTAGAGTTATATTTTTGGCCAGAGGGAAGAATGTCACCCTTACAGATAGCCAAAAGATCAGAAACACTGCCCTAGACTAATGATTGTGTCAAGCAAGGAAAATATGTCAGTAGTCTGAGAACCTGTAAAACCTGTCTTTGTCTATATAGTCACCCCCATTCATTAGTAAGCCTGGTTTCACACCTTCGTGTGGTAGTGCATGGTATAGGAGTGTTTTGGTGCTTTACCATTTGTCCTAAATGACATCCCTGAAGCATGCATACATACATAAAATATCCTGTAGTCAAACATTGTTACTTTTGTTCTAAAAAATTTCCTCACATTACAGTATACCACAAGGTGCATAGTGTGTGTGTGTGTGTGTGTGTAGTGAGGGAAAGAAGTATTTGATCCCCTGCTGATTTTGTACATTTGCCCTCTGACAAATAAATGACCAGTCTATAATTGTAATGGTAGGTTTATTGTAGCTGTGAGAGACAAAAGAACCCTCAAAATCCCAGTACTCAAAAGTCAGAAGGAGGAATGCCGCTTATGACACCAAGACACCATCCCCACCGTCAAACATGGAGGTGGACACATTATGCTTTGGTGGTGTTTTTCTGCTGAAGGGTATAGGACACCTTCACCGCATCCAAGGGACAATTGACGGGGCCATGTACCATCAAATCGTGGATGAGCACCTCCTTCTCTCAGCCAGGGCATTGAAAATGGGTCGCGGATGGGTATTCCAGCATGACAATGACCCAAAACACACAGCCAAGGCAACAAAGGAGTGGCTCAAGAAGAAGCACATGAAGGTCCTGGACCTAAGGACCCAAGAAGTGGCCTAGCCAGTTTCCAGACTGGTTGATAGGGGATCAAATACTTATTTCACTCATTACAATGCGCATCCTGCTCTGACTTTTGAGCACTGGGTTTTTGAGGGTTCTTTTGTTGTTATTCTGTCTCTCACACCTACAATAAACCTACCGTTACAAAATCAGCAGGGGATCAAATACTTCTTTCCCTTACTGTATGTATGTATATATATATATATATATATATATATATATATATATATAAATATATATTAATTTGGTTAAGAAAAAAGAGAAAATAGCCTTGGCTACTTATCATTTACCCTCATTTATCTTGGGTGTTACGTTCAAAAACCACCCATGATAAATGAAAATCTGCGATACTTGGATGCCTAACTTTCCCCAACTGCACAAGTAGCCAGCAACCAATCACAACTGAATCCTGGTTGTGATTGGCTGCTGTCTATTCGTGCAGTCAATTGGAATGCCCATTAATTAAATCCAAATCAATGGGGCATTCCAATTGGCCAGATTAGTTCCTCCTTTAACTCCCAGCATCACCACACAGCTTTCCAACACAACATCACGGGGTTTGCAGAAAACACAACATACCTGGACCACAATTTTCGAACTGCAATATAGAGGGGGACTACTGTGTAAGGGTAGGCGGCCCAATTTATAATGGAGGTAGTGGATTAACATTTCTTCCTTGAATCTTATGTAAGTGTGTGTGTGTGTGTGTGTATTTGCAATGCAACTGGTCAGCAGCTGATTGGCTCCTGAATTCTAAATGGTTTTGTTGAGTGCAGTATGAACACCCAAATATTATCAATATTAATATTCAGTTAGTTAAGTAACATTCCTGTGTAATATATGATGTTGATCTGCTGATAAGCTAGTAGTTTTGCAGTCTGCTGTAAGTTTCTGTTGATTCACACTTCAGTAGTGAAGTGTAGTCATCCAGAAAATGTATGTAATTGCATGTTCTGGACTGTTTTAGCATTATGTGAAATGTTAAAGCAGAATTACAGCTTGGTATAAAGTACAATACAAAACGTGTCTCCAAACTCTTACCGCCTTCCCATTTCACAGTACAGTTATTGCTGGAAGTGGCCATTATGCATGATTCAGTCATAGCCAGGATATAGTATTCAGTCGGCTATTGTGAGTTCACGTGTACACCTGAGTTTTCCTATTTGTTTATCAAGCATTTATATACATGAAACTAAGTCTGCATTCTTTAGCCACTAAATTTAAACAATTAAATTATTAAGGATGGCGCAGAGGGGAAATTTTGACAATATATCAGCAGGGTTCTCCCCAGGCACTTTTAGCTGGGCGTACCACCCGGCACTTTTCAGCACCCACCCGGCTGTTTTTAGGTGGTTACCAAAAAGTTTGTTCACAATACAGGGGCTGCCACCCACCTAAAATTTCTTCCCACCCGGCTTGAAAAAGTTTCTGGGTTGAGCACTGTATCAGCATTGAAAAATTTGATTTTGCATCTTTGCTTTAATGTTTTTTAAACACATAAGTAGCACCCAGCACATTGTCTGTAAGGTGATGACTAGTTTTGAATTAAATGCAACACTGTTAAATATCTTAAACTTTGAATCCTGAGTAGTGCTTAAAGGTGTCCATAAAATGGCAATTTTTGGGAAAGTAGAAAATTGCTTCGATTGACTCTATTGCTCCAGTGACCTTTTTGCTTCATATTGGAAAGCACGCACACAATATTTCTCTTATCATTCCCTGCTCCCAACAAACAAGCATCATTTATTCCAATTCCTCTGAGCCCAGGGCATTATTGATATATTCTCTACATATGTAAACTGGCCAGAGCTTAAAGTAGACTTTTGCTGAGAACAGCGCCTATGTCAGAATGCGGGTGACATTTTCTGCTGCATTTAGGACTGCCCATCACCAAGGAAAGATAAGAATTACTTGTATTACTTCGTCACTTGGGCAAAATACATCCATAGTGGGAGGAAAGATTGCTCAGTTTGTTGTTGCTAATCTAATGTGTTTGTATTCATGTTATTTCTTATAAGATCCTCGCTGGGCATCTATTAACAGAGGTGTCTTGATATGTGATGAATGCTGCAGTGTACATCGAAGCCTGGGACGGCACATCTCTCAAGTGAGGCATCTTAAGCACACACCATGGCCCCCAACCCTTCTACAGGTAAGGTCTTCATATTCAGTACACTGTATTTAGTTTCACACTATGTTACAGCTTTGGATGCCTAATGTAATTAGTCTTTGTCTTGAAGCTACTCTCCAGACTGCCCCTTCTACCTCCACACACACCCCTGCCATCCTCTCACTCATCCACACACATGATATGGGCACTTTCTTCCTCAGTCCAATAGTTTTCCAGCAGTGGGACCTTTTCAGGATCTAGAGCAGGGGTCGGCAAACTTTCATGGCCAATTGGCCATTTTAGGGGTGGGCGGGAGCACACTAGGCCGGACTCTGAGTCCCGCCCCAATGGCTCCGCCCACCACCAGGGAACCCCCCTGAAGTGAAATCCCTCTCCTCTGTATGCATTGTGGAGGAGAGGGATTTCCCTTCGGAGAGCTTTCCCTATTTACCAGGGAAAAGCGGAGCCGCGGGTTGCCGGCCGGCATTAGGCCGAATCGGCCAGGGGGCGTTAGGCCGGAACGAACTACCGGCTAGGCCATATCTAGCCTAAAGGCCGGAGTTTGCTGACCCCTGATCTAGAGGATAGACCATAGAAATGGTGAGGATACACCTGAAGTGTTGTAATGTTCTCTCCAACCATTAGCTGGGTGTATCACCCCAATGTTGCTGACCAAGTTATAGGGGCTACTGGATTCCTATGGTAACAACAGCTAGGGCCACTAAAGTTGCCGACTTTTTGACCTCCTGCCTACAGCTTTTCTCCACCCAGGTAAAAAAAAAAAATCTCGGTAGAGCACTGTTTTGGATTACCAACCCACCACCCCCCAAACTGGCTAGACATAGATTACTTGCTGGGTGGGTTGGGGGGTGTCCAAGGTTTTCCCCAGTAGAGTTTAAGAGTTAATCCAATGAACAACTTTTTATGATTGTGACAATTCTCCTGTGCAATTCCATTCAGTTTTTCTTTTGTCAACCTGAAGATTAATGTTTTGTTTGTTCATTCTGAGACTTCACAATAAAACAGGACTATACTTTTGAATACATTGTGAGCAGGCAGGTCACTTATTGCAGAAGGTACAGATGATGTCCATTCTTCAATACAATAAACCTACTTACCTGTTTACAATCTTTTCTTTTATGTAAGTGTAGTTCAGTGTTCTATGCTGGGTATCCTGGCAACCCCCCTGGTGAATGCACCTGGAAGTTGCATCTTTCGTGCCTGTCCATTAAGGATGGTCAAAGATCAGGAACTGGGAGGAATATTGGTTTTCACTGACTATAATTGGGCATCAGCACACATCTCTAGGAGCATAACATTATAGCCCAATCCAGCTGAAAATTATGACATTTTAACTGTCTGTTTGCACTTTTATTGTGAGTAATCCATTAACACTTGTTCTTTTGTTATTTAGATGGTTCAGACATTGTACAGCAATGGAGCAAATTCAATTTGGGAACATTCTTTGCTGGATCCTGCATCTATAATGAGTGGAAAACGTAAAGCCAATCCTCAGGATAAACTTCAGTAAGTACAGTTATTTTTCATCTGACCTGGATTTATTTTTTTCAGTGGTTAGTGTCATAATTGTTTCGATAAGTAGCAATTAATTGTTTACAATCATCTCAAGATGCTTGAAAAGAGTGGTACTCACTGGATTGCAACCAGTTCAGCTCCATTGGGGAGTGTAGCTGAAAGGCCTGAGAATATAAGGTATCCAATTTGAGGATGTGGTCACAAGAATTTGGGGATTCATGCATGGAGCTACCACAGTTCTTCATGCATATCGACATGTATGAGGGCTTAGTCTAAGGGGGTGGTGTGACAGAAAGTGTGTCATATGAGTAGATTCTTGGCCCCAAAATCCACCGACTTTTACCGACCACTAAAATCCCAGGGACACAACCCGCCCACTTCCCTGCGCCTGGGACTTGTACTGGGTACATGTTCCGCGGCTGTGGACGGTGCGTCTATCCAGCGGGGTCCTTCTGACCCCGCTCGGGGGTGCACCGGCCAGGGCTGCAGACCACCAAAATTTTCTCGCGGACCACTGGTTGGCAACCGCTGATATAATTTAATGCTTTCCGCTGTATAGTAAGTGCGTGTCTTTAAAGTCTGGGAAACATACAAATTAATTAACAATACAAATGCAAAAAATTTTTTTTCATGTTCTTCTAAAGTTCTGTATATATGTGTTAACATCAAGTAAAACCAATCATGTGAGTTGCTGTAGAATTATGTTTTTTATAAGTTAGTGCTAAAACTTTGTTCATGTCCTTTGTAAATGTTCTAGAAAGTCAGCAATTTACAGGTTGCAAATTTACAGGTTTGGTGAGTTTCTTTTGTTTAATATTGTTTTTTTTACCTTGCAGTCCAAACAAGGCTGAATTTATAAGAGCTAAATATCAAATGCTGGCATTTGTTCACCGATTACCCTGTCGAGATGATGATAGTGTTACAGCCAAAGACCTTAGCAAGGTAACATTTTATGTTCTAATTCTGCAGTGTTAAATCTAGTAAACACTTCTGTATCCCTGTTTTCTGTATAGGGATTCCATTTTCTCCTCTCCCAGTAAGTAAGGGAGATGGCCAGGCAACAGACATTAATAAAGAAGAATGTCTGTTATTGACACTAACAAAATGTTGGTGTGGATAAATTTGTTGCTGTCTGTTTTGATGGTTATTATAGGTGCACGGACAGCACTACAGTGGTTATTTATATCCCCAGTGAAGTGGGGGTTTAATATTGCTGCCACGATGACCAATGAGGTAAGGTGCTCTAATAATGGAGCTTTTTGGGAATTGGTTATAATCCTTCTATATTTGTCTTTTTCTGGTTTTATGTTACAGCCATTGCTTAATTATTAAAAGTTGTAAAAAAAAATAGACTTAAAATATGTATTTACATGGTAAAAAAGAAAATATTAGTTATCTTGATGTCATGATGTGACCTCACTTTCTGGGACGCTGACATGGGACTTGCATGTAGCCAGTGAAATTGTTACTTAAAATATACATGCATGAGTCCTGAATTAGCGGTCTAGTAAGTATTGACGTCATTAGATCAGCCTGACAGATGGGCAGCTAATGTTTTAGGAGAAACTGGCAAAAGCTGCATACGTTTCCCTGGGGAGGGGTTTACCTTAAGATACAGATAATATTTTATGTGGAAGTGAAGAAAGAATAGGCTTATGTGCACTACTAATATATTTTATCTTTATTTTGCAGCAACTTCACTCAAGTGTGAGAACTGGTAACCTAGAGACTTGTCTAAGGCTCTTATCCCTGGGGGCGCAGGCTAACTTTTTTAATCCGGTAAGCAACTGTTTATTTGAGCGTAGACACTAGGTGAAGAGCTGCCTGCTCATACCTGAAACACGAGGGGTGCATGGTCCTTTGCTCCTTGACGGTGTGAGAGTTTTGCTTGTCAGAAAACCCATTACATTCATCATATCCAGGCACCTTCCAACTGGGTACAGGTGATACCTGGAGCAGTTTTATAGGTTATAAGAAAGCATTTGTTTAATATCTGTATTCTGATTTTTTTTTTTTTTTTTTTAAACATTTGTTACCATGTTTTCTTTCACGGTCATCATGAAAAGGTGAGCAGTGGCTGCATTTTGTCGAGTTTTATAAACCTGCTAGTATGAAAAGCAGACAGAAGCTTCATAACCTGTGGGAGACATCACATATTTGAGTAATTAACCTGAAAACTGGCAAAAGTACAACTGGTGATGTGCCAACTAGTGATAATTGAAGTTCTGTTCTGCCTAATAAGTAGACACTTTGTGTAAAACGCTAATGCTTAATTGAACCATCTATGTGGAGGATTTCATCCTATTTGGCAGTTGCCTAACTAACTTATCCTTATGTCATTTACTTGTTAGTAAGCAGAATGTTAAATTTACTATATAAATACTGTTTATTATTGATTTACTTACTATTAAAAGCATTACAGCAGGATGTTGGTGGGGAAAGGGTAACTAACATTTATACAGGAAATTCACATGCATGTTCCAGCAATCCTCAAGAAGTAACTAGACAAGACTCTGGACAATGTGAGAAAGATAATTTTTGGATCTGGCACACATTGACCCTTGAATAGCACCAGGATATGCCCTGTATGCCGCATTTAATATCACCAATGCTAATTTGCCTGCTTTTTACACATACACATACCAGGTATTGCCCTCTAAGATTGTTTACAGACTTTACTCTTCTCTTGATATTGCGTGTCCTGATTGTGCCATATGCAGTACAGAATGCATTGTAGCAGCTGCACTGTGTAGGTAATATGTTTTACCTATATTTTTACCCCTGCATATATATTTTGAGTGTGTTTTTTGGGAAGACCCTGGACATCCCTTGTAAACCTCATCACACTATCTTGGGCCTTTTTAGGAGTGGAAGAAAGTTGGGGTGTACGGTGATTAAATTGTTAGGAAAATCCTTAGGGGAACAAGAAAAAAGCATTTTAATCTCAGCATTCTCTCTAAGCGTGATAATCTTTCTTTGGAAAGCCTGCAACAAGCGGCTAAAGTCCACAAAAAAAACAAAAAACATTATTGTTTTAAGTTTATTATAAATAGAATAACAAATAGGAAAAAAATAAAGAAAACGGGATCCAAAAAGTAATTTTAAATATGTTATGCAATTTTTGAAAAGAGATTATTTGTAAATCTAATTTTTTTCTGAAAATTTCAAAGGTTTGGTTATAGTTTGATCTCTCCTCCTTTAAAGTCATGATGAAAGTTGCTTTGATCAGTTAAAGTGTATTACTGTTGTTTTGTAGCTCAGTAAATTAAACCATTACTTCAGGAAATATATTTCATGATTAGTGTACAGCATTCCTCAACTGTTTCTTTTTAGAATAAAAGAATTATATCTACAAAAATGCTTCAACTTCTAATAATAATAATATTAATTACTTTTCTAACAGTGTCATATAGTATTGTAGCGTATGGCTCTATGCACAACACTTTAAATATTTGCAAGTTTTTAATTCTGTAAAACATCATATAAATGCATTGATATGATTTACAAAAATTTCCCTGATTTTTTAGACTGAGCTGTTTCAATATATATTTTTTTTTTCATAAAGGAAAAGGGAAGTACACCTCTTCATGTGGCAGCTAAAGCAGGACAAATCCTACAAGCAGAGCTTCTTGCAGTATATGGAGCAGATCCAGGCACACCTGATTCTGCTGGCAAAACACCCATTGACTATGCCAGGTGAGTGGGTAATGTCTTGTGTGTTAATTTCCCCTAGAATTTGATAAGCTACATACCAATCAAGAGGACTAGCCAGGTATAGGTGCAGAAAAATCAAATAATTAAATGCTCACATGCAGTGCTTTTTTTCACAAAATATATTTTTTTCCACATGTAATGTGCCTTTTAACATGATGAAAATTTTTAAGGATCTGGTTGCTTCTGGGGAACCATACAGAATACAAAAACAAACACACCTGGTTTTACTGGGAACAGTTTATCTGGTCTGCAGAACATCTCACACAACACAACTCCTCTCCTACAACAATAACATTTATACTCTATCCTCACTTCAAATTTTACATCCTAAAATGTGGTCATCTACCTCATAAGACTATATCCTCCTCCCACCCCCATCCTTTTTCTCAACTATCCCCCATTTTTCTTCCCTCCTCTCCTGTCTTTTCCTATGTCCTGCACTTAGTCTCTCCTTATTCTCTTATTATATAAAAATATTTGACTTCCAGGTGGCTTTGAGTTGTTGCCCTATTGATATTTCTCATAGTGTTCTGGAGTCAAGATCAGCACTTTTTTGGTTGTGTCTATGATACAGGATACTACTTTACTATATGTTTTTTGGTTACTTTCCTAAATATATTTGTGCCATCACACCCTGTATTAACCTGTATAATCTTTACTACAATTGGTAACATTTATTGTATAATGCTGGGTACCTAATTGTCATTAAAAAAAAAAACAAAAACAAACAACGGTCTGGAAACAGGGTCTCTTTAACAATAATTGTATATCTGTAGTTTCACATCTTCATGGACTACTCAGATGTGGTGGCTACAGAATTTCTTTAACGGGAACACATCCCATATTGCGGATTAGACATTGGCGCTAGCAAGAGTCCGAGCCCATATTTACCTAAAGATACCCTCCAGTAAAAAGTGAAATGAATACTGACCTTATATGTATAAAGAAAGCATTCTGTCCGCCCAGTCCATCAGCGTTTATACAGGAGATGCTATAACGCACCAATGCCTCCACTCCCAGTACATCAGATTACATTCTAGGACATCCACTACTTAATGTCTATCATATACAAATATGATTTCAAACCATTTTAATGTTAAACATTCTTCAGGAGGAACACGCCAATGTCTTTCCTGCTGAGCCAGTTAGATGGTCTGTGGGACTTATTTGCAGGGTGCCACAAGGATAAAAAGAAGCTGAATTTACTTTCTGATACATTGGCAATGTTTCCTGGATAGCATTAGTAGTAAGAGAGCAGCAGTATTTCCTAATCTGTTGCTTTAAATGCTTGTGATTGGATTGGGATACTGTTGCAGAGTTTAAGCTCTTGTATTTCTGTAGAATTGTACAAGAAATCCTCCTGCATTAGTCTAGATAATCACTTGTTGGTAGGCATTAAGTTTTGTGTCAGACTTGTTTAAAATGCTTGCATCCACCAGAGAATGTTACTTGAATTACATACATACATGTTGGTTGCTCATTTTTAGTGGAGTATCCCTAATAATGTTCATTGCATATTTTTAGTCTTTGTTTTTCTGCAGTACTCTCTTATGGCTATGTAGGAAAAAGAAATGTTTGATTGATTGTAGTAAACAATAAATGATTTTCAGACCATTGACTGATTATGTAGGCTGCCATTTCTCACCGGGTTCTAAAAAATACAGTTTGCCTGGATTGTGTTCCAATCCTCAGATTTAATAGTTTCAGAATCACTGACACAGAATGGGTATACAGTTCAGGTGTTCAGCTATTGCGGAGCAATCTTATATCTTTCTGGATATAAGATTATACACAATCCATATACAATATTTCATATTAAGGTAACTGAAAATAAACTTAATTTATTAAGATAGTGAACAGGCAGGTAACTATGTTTTATAGCTTTTTAGTTTTTCTGCAATTAAGACCTGCCTGCTTGAAAATTCTGCAATCAGAACTTTACTTCTGCTTTACTTTTGTACAATGGGATCTGCTTTTGTACAATGGGATATTTACTTTGAGATTTTGATTTAATGAATGGGTTTAATAACTATAGACAAATATGGAATAAGAATCTCCTGAGATCATCTTATTTACCAAATTGCCAGGGTCTAAATGTTTGTATGTTTTTAGTATATTCTGAGAAAGTGATAAACAAGAAGTCAATGTGCTCATTCCCACTCAATACAGATCACGTTTCATACACATTCTTCACGTGCCTCTTTTCTGTATTGACTGAAAAATGAGAATGCCCAACAGCTGTGCAAGATGATTGATTACATTCTCCAGTGTCACTTTTTGTGCATTAAAGCATAACATGCATCCTGGAACTGGTTTTATTTATGTTTAGTTATTGGCATTTTTCTCCATCATTAAATGCTTTTCAGATAATAGCAACTAAAAGTCTAGTCTACAGCCTCGCTGTAACTTAATTCTGTATATCTCATTACTTCAGGCAAGGTGGCCATCATGAATTAGCAGACCGTCTTGTGGAAATTCAGCATGAATTGACTGACAGATTAGCATTTTATTTATGTGGAAGGAAGCCCGGTAAGCATTCAGCCAATGCTTTTTAATATTTTCTCATCCATATTTGGCTAAAATAGCAGAAAGCATAGACCTTCATATATTGTATCTTTGTATTATAATATTGCTAAATCTGTTTTATTTTTATTTTTTTAAAGACCATAGAAATGGGCAGCACTTTATTATTCCGCACATGGCAGACAGGTGAGTTTAATTGTTTTTTAATTACATGTTTGTTTAAACAGTAGATACAATAGCAGGAAATAAAAATATTTGTGCCATGATTTATTCAGTCATTAGATATAATAATCAATAGGTGAATATTTCTACTTAGAAAATGCATTTGTTCAGTTACAATAAAAGAAAGATAATACAATTGTTTTTTGTTTTTAAAAAAATGGGTAATTGTCGCACTTTTACACAACAGTCATCATTATTAATAGCTGTTTAACTTCAAAGAGCTCACAGTGACTGTTTCAACCAGCAGTGACTTCATCTGTTATGGATCTCTTGGTTTGTACGTGATGCAAGGAAGAGACAGCTGCGAGGCAGCTGCAGGAAACCCTTGTAAATGGCATCTTTGTTATGTAGGCAGCTTTTATCATAATCTGGAAAGCTTTTATTGTGAGCAGTTTAAGTCTGCATACATCATAATTGTTAATTTTCCTTTTTATTCTGTGGCTGTACATTTGGAAAAAAAGGAGGCTGTAAGTAAAAAATACTCTTTAGTATTTTTGTTCATAAGAAACTCTATGATGTGATGGAAGATTGTAGTTTTTTAGTTTGTCCCCCCCCCCGCCCCCCTTTTTGGTGAATGTTTTGAGCAAAATGTTTTTAAATGCCCAAAGTGGTCAAAGAATATGTTTACCAAGGTGTAAGTAAAGAGTGAATGTACCAAAAGAGTTAGGTTTGACCTTTCCTCTGTAAAATATCTTGCATATATAGTGGCACATGGCCAACTGATAAAAGGATGACCATAAGATTCCTACTAAATCAGATATTACCTGCATAAAAATTAAAGAAAAAAACCCAACACATTTAATGCTGTTGTATTGAAATTAAACAAATGTTATTTTAACTACAGATTTGTATTTTATTCTATTACATTGCACTGAGCTTTCATTCTAACACAGGGCAGATATACTGCTGTTTCTTTACAACTAACTTCTGTTTAATAATCCAAACAAACAAGTACCATATCTAGTTTCTATGTGATACAGAAGTCTGCAAAGTAAATTAAAAAAAAAAAAATTACTTATCCTGACTGTACCCAGTCCTCCTGAACTTATGTTTCACACGCTCCCCTTCCAGACACTGCAGCTTGTAGTGGGAGGTTTTCATTAACAGGCAATGTCACTGTGGTATAGATGTCCAATTTATACCCTTCTCAGAAGCTGCACAATATGCCAGGGCTTTACACTAAATATAAATGATGTACATAAACTTACTACAGTTTATATAGAAGAAAAGGATGCTATGTATTGTCAAGTCTCATTCTCTCACTATATGTTTGTCTTTCTAAGAGTTCATATTGGTGACACTACTATTTCATAAAGGGAGTAGTGAGTTTCCTAACATTTGTGTCCGTTCTTAACATCCTAAAGTATTCTGAGCAATACACCAACCACTAACAGACAAATGATCAACCTAAATCTCCCAGCGCGTATTCCTTTTTTTGATGATGTACATGATGTGTGATAATTACTGATACTGACTCTCTCTCCTTGTTTGCAGCAGTTTAGATTTATCAGAACTTGCCAAGGCCGCAAAGAAAAAACTTCAGTCTGTAAGTATAATAGGTGAATGATAGCCAAAGATTGCACAAAATGTGGGGAACTAAAGCCTTTTTTTACACAATCACTTCATTTCATAGACAAAATTTTATGTGAGCAATGAGAAACAGGTTAGAGGGAGAAAAGAGAGGGGCTTCCGGCTCTTCTTTTAAGTTGTGTGTTGTTTTTAAAAGCAGCTTAACAGTCTGGTGTCATACATCAGTGCAATAGTGTGTTACATCACAAAAGATAATTCCTCATTGTAGAATCATGGGGTCTAAGCTGAACAGTTGCGTTCTAGGCTAGAAAGAAGGTGTACATGAAAAACGCTTTGTTACCAGATGTGTTTCGCCACGGGGGCTTCCTCGGGCAACAAACGTAATATATTGTCAAAAGTGAGGTGTAGATGTTGTCACAGATATGTATGACACCGATAATAAGGATAAATGTTGCTACTGATGTGGGTTTAATTGTTTGCAGATGATGCCTTGGGTTAGAATGTAGTATAGAATTTAGATGTTTCCTGGTTTTTAAATGCATGAAATGCCAAGTCCATGGATGAGGGAGGAGAGAGGTATAAAGGGAAGCATCTTGCTGGAATTGGCTATCAAAGGGTTATGGTAACGTCAGGGGTAAACCCTCTCCCCATTGGTCTAGCACTCTGTTCATCATTCACAGAGAATCCTAGGACGCTGACACTCCCTCCTATGTTAGGAAAACTTTCCCACTACCACAACCCTTTGATAGCCAATTCCAGCAAGACGCTTCCCTTTATACTTCTCTCCTCCCTAACCTGTTTCTCATACATACACAAAGAGGACGGGCTCAGATATATTCAAATTACCTTTTATGGAAAATGGAAAAGAATCTGCCCCCATACCCCTGAAATTCATTTACGACAACAGTAGCAAACCTAATCGTCATGTGAGCTGAACTCCCCATAAAAAAAGTATAAAAATCCTCCGATATTTCAGTAAATGGAGCACACAGACTGAAATATACAACTGGCAGAGGAATAAATCCCCTCATCTTGAAATGGAGACTTTAACTATTACTTCTGTTTGTTTATTAATAAAGTATGTTTGTCTTTTATTAGTTAAGCAATCATTTATTTGAAGAATTAGCAATGGATGTGTATGATGAAGTTGACAGACGAGAAACCGATGCAGGTAATTTTTCTGATTTATAAACTGTACATTTATATACAAACCTTTTGCAAATCTAGACCTTTTGCTTTCAAGTAGATATGTTACATTACAAGGGACGCATATAATTTTTTTAATTTGGCTTAGGAGTGCAGTGCTGTCTGTCCCACAACTTTCAGATAGTCTTCCATAGTCATTAAATTAATGCAGTGAAACAATGCATTATTTCATTGTATTTGCTATTTTATTCATATATAATTCATACATTCATATATTATTCATATATCCTCACTTAGCCTTTATTTTGGGTTTGTTTATATATGTTATTTTTCTTTTAAAGGTTATTATGTTTTTCTTGCTTGTATTGTTGATGACATGAGTTTGCCACAAACAAATTAATGGGCATATTGATTAGGGGGTGATTGTAGCTTTCACCAAACGTTTACAAATCACAGCACAAACTTCATCATCATGCTGTTGCACAACAGAATGAGTGCGTCGAAGCATGGCAGTGGGACTGGTGTCAATCATACACACTGTTCTGATTTAGCTGCGCATTTATGGAGCTCTCAACAGAACTCTAAGCACTTCTGAAGTATTACAAAGAATGAGTAGTATTATGAAAGTAGAGATTAAACATTAAACATTGCTTTTCCTGAAATGTACGCTTTCGCATCCACATAACGTACAAGGACAGTGTATTAGGACCCTTCATCTCATGCACCTGAGATTCAGCTGTCATGAGACAGCCAACATTTTGGAGCAGTGATCATGAGCCTGAATATTTGTCTTTTGTTATGCCAATCATTATGAGAACAAATCCTAGTGATCACTATATTAGGATCCAGGAATAGCTGCCACGTCTATTTTACCCTGTATATGTGTGAAATAGTGTTAGAGAAGGGCAATGTGGTATAAATATCTGTTAGATAAATTGTTGGTGTGTATAAGTAGACCTGGTGTGTTAATAATAAAATATTATAATTATATAAGAAAATCTTTATTTGTATAGAATAAAATTAGATTGTCAGACATATCACAGAACTGTAAAAACTTGTCTGGTAAACATAGATTTAGGTTTATTATATTGGTTCTGAAATGGTGTATTGTATGTTTAAATATCTGACCTGCTGTATGAGGAATATTTTTGTTGTTTGCAGTTTGGCTTGCCACTCAAAACCACAGCACCCTTGTTACAGAGACCACTGTCGTACCTTTCCTTCCAGTAAACCCAGAGTATTCCTCAACACGGAACCAGGTAATGGTACAGGACAAAGTGTTCGTATTACTTGTATAGGTTCATCTAACATAGGTTTTTCAGTTTGGTATGTGTATGTATAAATAGCCTACATAAATTGTACTTTTATCATATGCAGCTAATCTTTTATCTCTGCCTCTTGCTGAATGTGAATCATACACTTCTCCATTTTACTTTACAGCTAGAAGTAATGTGTGATAATGACATGAAATTTTGGTGATAGGTCCTCTTTAAGCAACGCTAGCCTTTAGACCAGTGCTATTTACTTTCATGTGGCCTGTGTGCTAAAACTTCCCTATCCTGTAGAGGCAACACTGTGGCTCCTTCGGCTAGCTTGTATGTCATGACATGGGGTACAAGCCAAGGAGAGCAGGTATTTCATACACCTGGAAGTGCACGAGCACACATTCATACATGTGCCCTCTGATTGATTATTGTCTGAATTTTCCACAAAGCAACATAGCACCACAGAATAAATCTACAAAATATATATTTAATTGGGAATGCTCTTCTCTGACAAACTGGACCTCTATTTTGTTCTTTATAATTTCAGGGAAGGCAAAAATTAGCTCGATTTAATGCTCATGAATTTGCAACACTGGTGATAGACATTTTAAGTGATGCCAAAAGAAGACAACAGGGAAGTTCAGTATCTGGATCGAAAGGTAAGTTAGAAAATATTAAAGGTATTGCTGACCTTTCTAGAGTTTGTGTTCTATTGACCCCAGTAAAGATTATTTTACAAAAGTAGAGCATGTTCACCTGGCTTAGTGGATGATGAAAAACCTTTCCTAATTAAATCATCCAGCAGAAATCCTTTTTGCTTTCTTTACAAATGAGTACATTTTTGTGATCCCTTATATCTAGTTTTGTCAACCTGCTTTATACAGGCCATAAAGTAAGTAATATGCTATATGACATCACAAGGGACTGCTTACATATTTCCATATAGTTATAGTATATAACTTAATGTAGCATTAGATAGGTTTACACAGTGCTCCTTTTTACTTTAGAAGAGTGTACAAACCTAAATCTGGCATCATCCAGAGTCCACTTTTACTTCTCCAGCTGAGTTATTGTCTCGGGAAATTACATGATCATGTAAAAATGTATGTGTAGTGTGCACACATGTTGTCTGACACAGATCCGCTCACTGCTGCTGACTTTAATTTCGAGACCTACTTCATAATACAGTGAAAACTCGGGGAAGAATAGGATGATCAATGCTTTTCTGCTGAAGACTTAGAATTCTTCCATGAGTTTTTATTGCCATGGGTTTCATCACTTTGCATGTAGCTATTGCTCATTATTTTGTCAGTCAAATAACCCCTTTTATGTAAAATAGTGTTTGTTTAAAAAGACGCTTGTTACATACCCCTTATGTCAATGTTCAATTGCAGATAATGTGGAATTAGTGTTAAAAAGTATAAGCAATCAACATAGTACAGAAAGTCAAGATAATGATCAGCCAGACTATGACAGTGTGGCATCTGATGAAGAAACAGACTTGGACAATGCTCCAGCTAAATCAAATAGAGAAAAAGTAAGTTGTCATTTTTGCAAAGTAAAGTAACAATAAAGGTAAAAACAATTTTAATGACATTACAACTTTTTGTGTTTTACATGATCTTATAGCTGACTTTAGGGCAGTTGGAGCTTTCTCTTTATTTCTTGCTTGGAACATGCCCACAAAATTGCATCTGATGTGTCAGTGAATCTAACATGTTGCTTTAGGGTAGGGGTCAGCAAACTTTTTTGGCTACTAGGCCATTTTAGAAGGTCACATTATTTAGAAGGCACACTAGACCGACCGTATCTGGCCGACCCCTGCCAGATACGGTCAAGTTATAACCTCTAGGATATGACGGCAGTGCTTCTGTGGTGTCTGAACAGTGAGAAATAACAATTTTCTGTCCTCCTTGTTTGGTGGCAAAATATCCTAAAATAAAAAGATACATTCTATAGGTTGACTAAAGTAATATATTTTAAAAAGTTCAATATACAGTTAGGTCCATAATTAATTGGACAGAGACACATTTTTTCTAATTTTGGTTCTGTACATTACCACAAATAATTTTAAATAAAACAACTTAGATGCATTTGAACTGTAGACTTTCAGCTTTAATACAGTGGGTTGAACAAAAAGATTTCATAAAAATGTGAGGAACCTAAAGCCTTTTTTCTTACACAATTACTTCATTACTTCAGGGGCTCAAAATTAATTGGACAATTGACTCAAAGGCTATTTCATGGGCTGGTGTGGGCAATTCCTTCGTTATGTCATTATCAATTAAGCAGATAAAAGGCCTGGAGTTAATTTGGGGGGGGAGAGATTCTTGTATGTGGAAGATTTTGCTGTGAACAGACAATATGTGGTCAAAGGAGCTATCCATGCAGGTGTAACAAGCCACCCTTAAGCTGTAAAAACAGAAAAAACCCATCCGAGAAATTGCTACAATATTAGGAGTGGCAAAATCTACAGTTTGGTACCTCATGAAAAAGAAACAAAGCACTGGGCAACTCAGCAACGCCAAAAGACCTGGACATTCACGGAAGACAACAGTGGTGGATGATCGCAGAATAATTTCCATGGTGAAGAGAAACCCCTTCACAACAGCCAACCAAGTGAACAACACTCTCCAGGAAGTAGGCGTATCGATATCCAAGTCTACCATAAAGAGAAGACTGCATGAAAGTAAATACAGAGGGTGCACTGCAAGGTGCAAGACACTCATAAGCCTCAAGAATAGAAAGGCTAGATTGGACTTTGCTCAAAAACATCTAAAAAAGCCAGAACAGTTCTGGAAAAACATTCTTTGGACAGATGAAACCAAGATCAACCTTTACCAGAATGATGGCAGGAAAAAAGTATGAAGAAGGCGTGGAACAGCTCATGATCCAAAGCATACCACATCATCTGTAAAACATGGCGGAGGCAGTGTGATGGCTTGGGCGTGCATGGCTGCCATGGCACTGGGACACTAGTGTTTATCCATGATGTGACACGGGACAGAAGCAGCCGAATGAATTCTGAGGTGTTCAGAGACATACTGTCTGCTCAAATCCAGCTAAATGCAGTCACATTGATTGGGAGGCGTTTCATAATACAGACGGACAATGACCCAAAACATACAGCCAAAGCAACCCAGGAGTTTATTAAAGCAAAGAAGTGGAATATTCATGAATGGCCAAGTCAGTCACTGAATCTGAACCCAATTGAGCATGCATTTCACTTGTTGAAGACTAAACTTTGGACAGAAAGGCCCACAAATAAACAGCAACTGAAAGCCGCTGCAGTAAAGGCCTGGCAGAGCATTAAAAAGGAGGAAACCCAGCATCTGGTTATGTCTATGAGGTCAAGACTACAGACTGTCATTGCCAGCAAAGGGTTTTCAACCAAGTATTAGAAATGAACATTCTATTTTCAGCTTTTTAATTTGTCCAATTACTTTTGAGCCCTGAAATGAAGTGATTGTGTAAATCACATTTTGTGCAAACTTTGTTCAACCCACTGAATTAAAGCTCATGTCTGCAGTTCAACTGCATCTGAGTTGTTTCATTTAAAATTATTTGTGGTAATGGACAGAACCAAAATTAGAAAAAAGTTGTCCCTGTCCAAATATTTATGGACCTAACTGTATAAAGCAGTGGACTAAATTCTCCAAACCTCTCTTTGGAGGCACCTAATGTTTAGTAGATTTAAAACTGTAATGCTTTCAATAACCTTTTTAGACCACAGGCCTTCCACACAATGTTCTTTGTAGAAAAAAAGTGTTTACAATTTATGTCTATCAGCTATCCATTACACTTCTTGAAATCTATTTTAGGTTTTGACAGCTTGCAAATATAACTTTAAAACATGAGTAGTTTTGATTTATTACTGTATTTGTCCTGAAAAAACGTATTCTGTTACAGAACGTAGAGTATTGTATTATACAACTTCATAGTTTCAAAACCCAATATTAAAAAATGAACTAAACCAAAATATCATAACCTTTATATTAGTCTGTTAAACTGTAGTAGTGAAGAAGTTCTGCATATGGATTGGTAGATGGTGCTGCAGGATAGTGCTGTGAAATCCCTGCATCTTCTTAGCTGTGATTATGGTTGTGGCTGGAACTGCATGTTAGGTTTATTTCTACTCTACTGTCATTCTCCTTTAAAATAGAAGGATTTCCCTGATGCCTTCCTTTTTACTAATCCATGGTTACCTCTGGCCTATTCCTTTTTTGGCATGTTGGCATCCAGCCAACATTATCAGGAGGTGGACAGTATTGAAATCCTAATGTTTGTCTTATGACAATTCTGTAACTGTTTGCCAAAATTGTATATAAAAGAATATATCTATATATATATTTTTTTTTTTAATTCACAGAGTCTGGAAGGCAGTGTGTCTGATGGGACTGTCACAGCACAAGATTTGATGGATGTGAAAAATGCCCTAGCTGCATCTGATGCTAAAATTCAACAGCTGATGAAGGTTAATAGTAATCTGAGTGATGAGCTCCGGATAATGCAGAAAAAGGTAACTGTTTACACAGATTCCAGCTTTTAGCAGCAGGTGGAATCATTGCTGACAAAAAGGTTAGAATTTGGTATGTTTTGACTTTTTTTTTGAATGTTGATGTTTCTTTTATGACTTGAAGGTATCACAACTAAATTTAAGGAAGTTTTTGAACTTACACTAAGACTTGAAAGCTGCTTCTGTCAACTTTGGCTAATGGTAGAAGTGTACATCTCCCTGTTTGAAAAGAATAATAATTCATGACCTTTACTGTACCTGCAACTTAAAGTGTGTTTGTATTGGCTTTGGGTTAATGATACATAACACAAACAGATGCCACATCACTTTTTAGATTTCCAATTTCAGGCAGACTGAGAAACTTTTCTATATGTACTATTTCTCTCTACAAGCTACTGCTGATTGTCAGAGGTCTTCTCACTTGGATACCCTGCAAATTAGTTGTTTATGTTGAGCTTCTAAGTACATGTTAGGTGACTACTGCCCAGGATAGCATTTTTGCTTCACTACAGACTGGTAAGTGAAGATCTCCGATGAGAAGTAGAGTATCCAGATTCTATTGCACTAAAGAAACCAGATCTGACTTGAAATGCCCCATAGACTTTCCATTAGTTGGAAAAGTTTGAAATTTGTATCTTCATTTTTTTTGCTTTTTAGTGAACCACTTGTGTGAATTGTAAAGATACTTTTAGGAGTTACTATAGGGGACCTTTTTTTTTTCTTTTCCTTTTTTGTTAGCCTACTTTGACAATTGAGAGTGCTATAGAGAAACAGGCAGGGGTCAGTGAGAAGAGGGCAGCCAAATAAATGTTACCTCTCTCCCTCACCAATTAGTCACCTTTGCTTAATGAACATGATCTAGAATTACAGTACACCCCAGTCCCCTTTGTGCAAGCAATCAGTGCCTGAGTTTTTTTTTTAATTCATGTCTTTGTTTGCAGTTTTGAACGCTAGCGGCCTGAGATCTGTTGCGTACCCAACGGCAAACTACTGTAAGGTCCCAATGAACAGGTTATTTACCTTGGTCCTAATAGGACACCTTGTCTACCATCTTCCCATATCTAAGAGCCTCAATGAAGTTCCCCTTGAATGTCAGAACTTGCACACCCATTTCCTGTTCCCTCATGCAGTGGACAGTGACATAGAATTGTCTTCTGCATATATATGTATATTCTAGTATTGTTGTTGTATTGAAAAGCATTTATTTCTTACAAAACATTGGGGTTATAACAGTACTGAGCTCTAAGGTAAGATGTGGCACCTTTTCTGCTATGTGACCCAAAGCATGGTTTCTATTTGGTCTACCCATGTATACTGAGAACCCGATATTGCAGCTTTGACTTTGTGTGAGTACTATTTTGTATTTGGAAAGTTGGACTGTAGAGTACCAATACAGTGTAAGTGAGAAGTTTGACTTCTGCTTTTCCTAATGGAATTTGATTTTAATCCGTGTAGTAGCCACATTTATTTTAGCATGAACAGTTCCTTTAAGCATATTCTTCTAATGTGTATAATTAGAATTGTGGAGCTGGTCATGATCAATATCTGATCTTTCACAGTTACTGGAAAAAGAGGCTAATTAAAGAAGACGAGGAGCTACTCCTGCTGTCATTATGTTCACTTCATGGATGTCATTTTATTTATAAAGTGATGGTTAAGTTTAGTACAATTCAGACTGACTAAAATAGTGGGAAAGGTTATCATATCTCTAAGTTTTCTGTGGATGGAAGAGGAGAAGCAAGAAAATCAAAACTAGAAAACTACAAGAACTTTTAGGGATTTTCATGACAGTGCAGCTCCACTTGCTATGGTCATTCTTTTTACAAACTACCTTATTTTTTACCAATTTAATGTATGGAAGTTTCTTTAATTATGTAAATACAAATTTTTAGTTTAGATACTTTTATAACTTAGTTTAATATAAAAAGAACAAGAAATTTTGGTTTGAGTAGAGAATGGTTTGTCTTGTAAGGTTTTTCTTGCCATCTGTGTCCTACTAAGGAGATTTCCCTTCACTTTGTTTGGGAGCAAAACAAGAAATTAGAAGAAGAATCTCCATATTGAGAGAAATGCCCTCCTATAGATTTCTCACTAGCATTTTCCCCATTGAAAGTTTTGGCTGATATTTTTTTCCGGTAACTTCCCCTACCTTAGGTCCTGGTAACAGTGGGCAGCAACACAATTAAATAGAGGGTAAAACTCCCTAATGGGGAACATCAGATAAAACCTGTTTAGGGATTCTAACTTCATAATTCTAAATCCAAAGATAAAAACTTAAAATAAATCAAAAACATTGAAGAATATAGATGTTCCACAGTGCAATTATGTGCATAATCAAAACATTTGATACATGCACGCTGTGGGACTGCCTAATGTTAAAGCTTGCAGAGAATTTCAGAAACTCACTATACTTCAGAACAGTGATGTGGGCATGTGATGTGACTTTTTTACGCTTAAATTTTACCCGATGTAGGCTAGCTCCATCCTAGACCTTAGGGGGCATCTAGATCTAAAATATGAAAATGTATTGCAATGCAGAATTTTTAGTGCTTTGATAGCATGTTTGCATTACTTAGCTTTGTTTATATCACTAGTAGTTTTGTGAATAACACTCTTCCCTGTCCCTGAAGGGATCGGATCTATGATTGCCACCCAGGCTGTTTTTCCAACATGTTTGCATTTGTTCATCTCCTTTACATGGAGTGTAGATATATTACTGGTTTTACCAGTATAAGATAACATTGTTTCCCATTCCAATTCATCTCGCACAAGGTGACAGGTACACTTTATTTCTGGCAAGTCAAACACAAGTATTACAGCTTTTTGGTTTCTTAAGATGGTCTGTAGCCTCTTCCTTTAGAGTTGAGTTTATTTCATTTTGAGTTTATTATTCATTCTTTCAAAGGATTCAGTAGTAGACATGGCTGGCAACGTGTAATATGCATGTCCTTACAAATTTATACATACACTGGATTCCCACAATTTACTGAATATCCGATCCTAAACTGAACCCAAACTTTTAGGCTAAGTACACACTTGCAATAATTGTCGTTGGAAAAGATCTTTCACACTGATTTCCAACTACAAACGACTGCATGATCCATGAACGAGCCCTGTACATAAAGAGCCATTGTGCTCCATGGGGAGGGAAAAGGGAGAATTATGGAGTGGCACCCGCTGTGCTCTCCCCTCCTTCACTTGTATTACGATTGTTGCTCGTCCATCGTCTGGATCCACCAGGATGGTCGTTTGGACGATAGATGATGAGCACTGTACACACACAAGATTCACGTCCGAGACTAGCCCTGAGCCTTTTATCGGACAAGAACCATTACACGTGTATATGTAGCCTTAGTTTGACAGATACAGTTTTTGTTAAAAAAAAAAAAATTGTTGATATAACTATCTTAATCTAGAAGAAAAAAAACATTTTATATAATTTGTATATTGTATATTTTACCTTTATGAAATATGGCAACTGCACTGAGGTGCACAGTATCCTAACAGTTTCCTAACTATTTTAACAAAACTGCATAAAAGATTTAGCGGAGATTGTTCTCAAAACAGTGCTCTATAGTTGTAAAATACCTAAATGACTGTTTTACACACCTGTTTCCTTTAGTTTGTTTTACCCTTATCACGTTAAACAGAGTTGGTGAGCAGCAGGTTCAGTGTATAGGTTTTTATGTTTAGTAATTAGCAGAATTCGTAAAGTCTGTATTATTTTTCAAAGGCATGAAATATTACATGTAAATTAGCCAACAAATAGCATAATTTATATGCTGATTTAGGGTAAAGTTATTTTTTCTAGTTATAGTGCATAAGTTGAACTTTAACTGAAAATTATGGAAGCTGGCTTTGCTGAACTATTTCCAATAACTACGATTTGCCTAGTTATTGTTCTGGTCATTTTGCCTTTAATACTTTTTTTAAAAACCTGACCCAGAATAAGTATATGGTTCAGGTGTTCAGCGAATCATCACCGTTATCTTCATGCTTATTTCATGTGTGACTAAAACTACTGAAGGCAATAGATCAGCTTTGCATTCATTATACTTAGTCCAGCAGTGGCAGCTTTTATAACGCTCAGTGGCAGGTCTGCTTTAATGGGTAAATCTTGAACACTGTTAGCTGAGTATCTGCATAGCAATATAGTGGGGAAATTCAGGTACCACCAGACAGTCCACTTCTTTTAAAGGTTTTTTGTAGGTTGAGATAGATTGATATTATTTGTCATTTGTGTACATATTTTGTAAGAAATTGATAATAAAATCTATTTAAACATATTTTTGTGGATTTGTTGGATGATTATTATTTATTTTTTGCATTGCTCCTATTGCTTTGCTTTGCTGCTTCATTTTTCTTTCTTGGCATCACTGCTGACGTCTGGTGGTAAATCAGTGAGCTCTAGCTGATGACAAGGACCATTTGGCATGATACAGGGAATTTAGGATGTGCCTTTTTTAACCCAAGTTAAAATGCTTACAAATTGGAGATACGTTTGGCATCTTAGCAATGACAGCTCTGCGGGTGGATCATTTTTTACGTGACCGTTTGATTTGCATATTTTCCATCTGCTATTCCATTCATACTGGAATGTGTTCTTTTTTAGTGGCAGCTTCCAGTAAATTCCAGTTTGTGCAGACCTTTATGTTTACATTTCATCAATTAGTAGAGCTGTTTGTACACCTAATCACCCTACATCTCTATTATAAATCAAATTGCAAAGTCCCACTGGTGAACATGTTTTTCAGCTCCAAACACTGCAATGTGAAAACAGCAGCCTCAGGAGACAGGCCACAACAAATCTATATCAGGTCCCCGCTGGGTCAGAGTTTGCAGACCTCGCCAACCCACCTTCCCTAAAAAGACGGCCTTCAGGACGAGGTAGCAGACCCATGTCTATGTATGAGACTGGATCAGCTCAGAAACCCTACCTCCCACTGGGGGAAGTCTCATACCCAGAAGAGGGCATTAAAAGACTGCAGCCTTTTCCACCACATGTAAGTAACCTGAGTGCTTCTCCCACTCTTTTGCATGCTTTGCTATTCCAACTAGCAGTTGTGCTGTCTGTTTTGTCTGTCATACTGTGTTATCAAAACAGCTGCAATCAGTTCACCAACAGTTATGTTTTGCATCCAAAATGGTTTACACATTTTTGTTTTAAAGAAGATGTCTTGTTTATTAATCTTCTGGTGGGTTTGGCACATTGAATCTGTCTGTACCAGTTTTTAAAGGTACTTTTCATAAAAATGTTATCATTTAAGATAAACACATATATTCATACTTGTGTTTTTTTAATAGTTTTGCAAGAGCTCTCGAATTTGTGTTTACCATTATCTTTTTTTTTTTTTTTTTTAACAATATTATGAAGCATTAACCATTTTTATTTAGGAACCTTTGAAAATTCTTTTTTAGTGTAAAGCCTCTGTTGATGCTTTTCAACCTCATTCTTAGCTTGCCATAGCACAGCAGTGGGTTGGCATTTCTGAATACGTTCCTTAATGCTCGTTTTATGTAGAACAACTGATAGAAAAAACCTAGAAGTCAGTTGTTAATGAGCTTTCTGGATGCTGAGTATCATAAAAGTGACTGTTAATATGACATATCCTGCTAAGACAAGATACTGCAATCAACCTACAACACTGCATTTGTACTACTTACATTCCTATTATGCTGCTTCTCTTAGTATATTCCACAAACTTTGATTTATTTTTTGAGAACTTAGCTGTTTATCAAAACAAATTTAGAAAAATGTTTTACTCTACCAAAACATTATAAATAGGTGAAGAAATGTAGCAATTTTCTTATCTGGTCCAAATGTTGAAGTGTTTTGGTTGAAGTTTATTTTTGGGTGTCTCGAGTGTTTTTCTTTTTCCCTTCAGATTGGGAGGAGTGCTTTTGTGACCTCCTCTTCATCCCTGCCTTCCTTCCCCTCCACGCTTTCCTGGTCAAGAGATGAAAGCACACGAAGGGTTAAGTACCTTCCAAGTTAGCTTTGCTCCTTGGAGACCTTGACTTTCTCCATGAGAGCTCTACTTCTGTCCTTTTTTGTCATTTTTGCTAACAGACCTCTTTTTCTGTGCATGAAGCAATAATGCCTCATTTGTAACCTCATTCACTGCTACCCATCCACACTCCACAGCCATGTAATGCTAGCAGCACGACAATCTGTATAACCAAACTTCACAAGAGAAAGCCTTGACTCCACTCATTCACTGTCAATAGACAACTTGATTTATGCATTTATACATTTCAAATGTGCTTTTGTATAATAATGACTCAAAGTAAGTTGTTTTCCACTATAATAGATGAAGTTGGCAGGTGATAACATGTAGAAAAGTATGCACTAAAGCTATCTTGGCTGAAGGCATTTTTTTTAGCAAAGAAAGAGAAGGGGTGTTGTGAAGAACTATAAATCGTTCTTTTCACACTTCGGTCTTCCTGACAACAGTTTCCAGCAACCCTGAAAATACACAAAGGACTGTTTGGTCTATGTGCTGTTTGTCCCTGGTGTTTTGACCCGATTTTTTTTCTCTTTTTTTTTTTTCCAAAAGTGTGATGAGAGCCTTGTGGGAAACCATGCGCCCAAATGCTATAGGGAATTCAGGGTACACTTGCTCTGTACAGTAATTTATGCTGTGCTACAAAAGCAAAGAAGGTGTTAAAAAATTTTCAAGTATAATTCAATATGATAGCATGAAGATGTTGTTCTGTGCTCTGTTGATGTACAAAAAGCCCCCCAGACATGTCATGCCTTACTTGTGTGATTGGCTCACTGATTTTATCAATGAGTTGCAAGTCACATTTTATGCATCCTCTGCAATAGGAATTTTGGTTTTGGTGAAAAGCTCCCCAAGGGTTAATTACTTCATATGGGATGCCAGAGACTGTTAAAGCATGGAAATCACACCAGCACCAAGTTTTAATGAAATGAATACCTCCATTCAGAATTACTTAGCAAAAGACATTGTGAAACAAATATATTCTTTAGAACAGAAAAAAAGAATATATATACAATAAAGTGTAATATGCTCACAATGTATATATTATTTGCCCAGAATAGACCACTTTATTATTTTTTTTCAACAAAAGTTAAGCAATCAATTGGCTGTAAAGCAAACTCAAACTGACCTCTGTAGCTGCAGGTACTATGAAAGAATTCATATCTACGTCAAAAGTATGCACCCAGTTGAGATTGGTCAGTCTGCAAGACTTGTATTCTCTCTAAGGCTGTGTTCACTAACTGCCTCCTGCTGTCATATCTGCAAATGCTGGTTCTTCAGGAACCCATGGTGCAGGCAGCTGGCAAGGTGCATGGGAATGCTCTCATCTTGCGGGATCTATGGACAACTTGTACTGGGCTACTGACAGATTTGCACCCGCATAAGATATTTATCATTTTTTGCCTGCCTAATTTTTAAATCTTGAGCTACCCCAAAGCCATTTTGTGGATGGTCTGTTATTTAAAAGCTCGTCTGATTGGCAGAACACACATTTTTGTTTTTTTAACATCCAGACATAGATTCTGGCATCTCCCAAGTATATGGCCTAGTTAGTGATCGCTACTTGTTCATTTCCCAGTAAAAGCTTTTAGCTCTGAGTATGCAAGCTTCTGATATTTGCAAGGGAACTATTTCTCGGCTGCACATATCATTGGTCTACTGCCGCCATTGTTAGAGGGCCAGTCAGAAGAACAAAAAAAACAAATCTGCTTTAAGGTAAGTGTATTTTTAACATGTAAGGATTGTCTAGTTTTTCTAGTGCAGATTTAGTATTATAGTAGAGTATAACTCTTAATTAAAATGATTATCTAGCAAGGAAAAAGTGTTTAAAGTCATTATATGAAAGGACAGCAGTCCACCAGTAATATTTATTGGCTGCAGTTCCTCAGAATAATGTTTATTATTCCTGTGATATATAAAAAAATCAGGTTATGTTTCAGACTGATATTAGTTTAGATAAGTAGGTTTTATTAAATTATCTGTCATTTATTGACAATTACCATTGTTTACTGTTCTTTTCTAATTCTGGCATGTTGTGATGTTATGTTATTCCTTGCTCACAATAGAAATGTGTACAAATGTAAAGGCAAATATGTACTCGCTTTAGGGGTCAAAAGTAGAAAAACAGTCAAGTGTGCCGGAAAGTGACTATGATAATACCGTCCATGATACAGAGCTTGAAGAAACCAGGTAAGTGCAAAAGTTTTTATGCTCATGAAGGCCTGTGCATTGTTACACACATGTATGGCTGCAGGTGCTTATGGTGGCCTTTCAGGGAGGCACTGACTACTGCAGCACGCTGCAGCTGAGAAGATAAAGCAAATAGATTGGCCATTTTTACTTCTGAAAACTCAGCACTGCAAATGTTTTGCTGGTTTGTCAATGCTGCTTTAAGACAACAAATACCATAAAATAACTATTCATATTCTAATGTTATAATTTATTATAAGATTTAATCTATATAAACCAGCTAGATCACACAACTAGATAGGAAATTGTAAATATACAAAATAAGACTTGATAATAACTAAATGAACAATATGTATCTAATACCGCAAATTCTTCTTTGTGGATCAGAAAGAGCTGGTAAATGGGAATCTTTTAATTGCCGCTTGTGTACCTTACCTTCAAATGCACACTACATATCCATCTATACAGCTTACTCTTGGTACCCTTTCTAATTATAACAGGTACCTGTGGAGCCTGCCATTGAAGTGATATGCTTTTGCATGTCCCTCAAACTCAAGTCTTCAAAATCCTTTCAACGTTCAGTAAGCCATGACATGGAAGTTCAAAGGCTGTAGTTATGACCTACTTTGTGTTGTGCTGCATTATTTAGGAAACAACATGTCATATTGAGGTGCAGGAAAAGCAAGTCAGTATTATTTGGTTAAAATTTTTAGTATAGGCAGTTATCCTTACAAGTGAACTTACGCATGCAAAAATAAAACCAGACAATGTTGAATGTTTTGTCATGCAGTTCTTTAAATGGCTTTGGTTTTATATCCATTGCTTATGGATTGGTCACGTAGGCATAAGACTTTTGTCTTTAGAAAAGATCTTTCACAATCCTTTTCAGTGACAAAAGACTGAAGGATGCAAGAACGAGGGCTTTAGATACAGCATCGTTATGCTCTATTGAGAGGGCAGGGGGGACAATGAGTGAGCGGCACCCTGCTGCGCTCTTTCTCCCCCTCACTTGCACTGCGGTAGTTCGTCATTCTTGGATCTGCCAGAGAATTTGCTTAAATTGTCAAGACTTGGATAATTAAGTAAACCATGGTAATTATTTTTACTTCATATAGCAGTACTGTAAATATTTACTGTTTTGTCCAGTTCAAGTAGAAAAGGAAGGCAGCGAAGTATACCATGGCATGGAGAAGGTTCCATTCCTGAGATGGATGATCCTGATGTTGATACGAGTACCACTCTCCCTAGCACTGAAGATGTCATCAGAAAAACTGAGCAAATCACAAAGAACATTCAGGAACTTCTGAGAGCAGCACAAGAAAACAAGCATGACAGGTATGTAATTGTTTTGGACTTGGAGAAAGCAACATGTTTGTTCAGGAAGTAGGAGTAGACCTGAAAATGTAAAATGAATGCCCAGGTAGCATTCAGGCATGTATGCATTGTGGATTAATTTTGTGTGAAACCTCAGTTACATAAATTCCAGTAACTTCCTCACTCTCCCAGAAAAATCTGACATGGTTCTGTCCACAGTGCTGTAATAGTGCTATGGAGAGTTCATATTAGGGTTAAGTGCTACCCACGTGGTTTTTATGTACAATGCTTTCCAAAGGGTCAGTGGTTTGTGTTTCTGTTGTCTGGGCTTAGGTTTGCTTTACATTTAAACCATTCCTGTCACTGTTAAGTATACTAATGTGCAATGAGTGGCAGGAAAGTAAAGTGGGCCTGCTGTCCATATATTTGAATAAAATTGGTCAAAAGTCCCTCAGTGATGAGTATACTGTGAAAAAAAGTACACTAGTGACACACATCGCCTTTTTTATATCTCTTGGCAAATAAAGAATGCTGAGATCACTTAAATGGCAGGTATATCATATGTTCACATGAACTGCTCCTGCACATGTTCCAGTTTATGCTTTGCGTCAACGCCAAAATATAGCCTGAAACCCCCTTCCAGAGATTTGTGGGTATCCTTAGACATTGTGAAATCATTACACGACTGGTGACTTGATTCATACAGACTCCAAGATTAGTTTGTGGAATGCTGTTGTGTGCTGTTATTTTTGAACTTAACAAGCAGATGCATTATTTTAATGGAAAAACTTTTGCTATATTAATGCTACTATTTTAAAAGACAACATTGCAGAAGTGACATTGGCTTCTGTGTTATGACTTGACTGTGAGAGACATAGCAAAACTATTCTTGGCGAGGTTGTGGTCCAGTGAAAGTGTGTGTATGTATGTTTAACCTTATTATTATATATATATATCCAATGCATTTTTTAAGTTACCTAGTGTAAATACATAATTTGACTTTTTCAGTCTCCTTTAAGTTCTTTGTACAGAAGCTCTAAGGCTGGGAGAAAGAGAAGTATTATTGGGAGCCGATCAAATGTGCTGCATGCAAGCATTCTGACATAGAATAGCCGAGAAAGCCGGGTGACAACCTTCTAAATATGTTGCTGCTTCTTCACCAATAAGAGACTTGGGGATAACAGATGAGCTGGCGGTAATGCACCAAAAGCCAGGTCACCATACTGGCTGTAAGCCCCCATATGTAACCCCTAAGAGATTCTAAAGTTTTTCAGCATTTAGATATATTAGGTGATTTTATTGTGTAAGATAATACATTTTTTAATATACATTAAGGGGAAAAGGGATCTGCTTGAAGTGTTTTATACACAGTTAGGTACATAAATATTTAAACAGAAACAACTTTTTTCTAATTTTGGTTCTGTACATTACAACATTGAATTTTGAATAAAACAACTCAGATGCAGTTGAACTGTAGACTTTCAGCTTTAATTCATTGGGTTTAACAAAAAGATTGCATAAAAATGTGAGGAACTAAAGCCTTTTTTTTTTTACACAATCCTTCATTTCAGGGGCTCAAAAGTAATTGGACAATTGACTCAAAGGCTATTTCATGGGCTGGTGTGGGCAATTCCTTCGTTATGTCATTATCAGTTAAGCAGATAAAAGGCCTGGAGTTGATTTGAGGGGGGAATGCTTGTATGTGGAATACTTTGCTGTGAACAGACAACATGCGGTCAAAGGAGCTCTCCATGCAGGTGAAACAAGCCATCCTTAAGCTGCAAAAACAGAAAAAGCCCAACCGAGAAATTGCTACAATATTAGGAGTGGCAAAATTTATAGTTTGGTACATCATGAGAAAGAAACAAAGCACTGGTGAACACCAAAAGACCTGGACGTCCACGGAAGACGACAGTGGTGGATGATCGCAGAATCATTTCCATGGTGAAGAGAAACCCCTTCACAACAGCCAACCAAGTGAACAACACTCTCCAGGATGTAGGCGTATAGATATCCAAGTCTACCATAAAGAGAAGACTGCATGAAAGTAAATACAGAGGGTGCACTGCAAGCCACTCAAAAGCCTCAAGAATAGAAAGGCTAGATTGGACTTTGCTAAAAAAAAAAAAAAAACGTCTAAAAAAGCCATGGCCAAACATACAGCCAAAGCAACCCAGGGGTTTATTAGAGAATTATTTTATTATTAAAAAAATGGAATATTCTTGATTAGCCAAGTCAGTCACCTGATCTGAACCCAATTGAGCATGCATTTCACTTGTTGAAGACTAAACTTCAGACAGAAAGGCCCACAAACAAAAAGCAACTGAAAGCCGCTGCAGTAAAGGCCTGGCAGAGCATTAAAAAGGAGGAAACCCAGCATCTGGTGATGTCAATGAGTTAAAGACTACAGGCTGTCATTGCCAGCAAAGGGTTTTCAACCAAGTATTAGAAATTAACTATTTATTTTCAGCTTTTTAATTTGTCAAATTACTTTTGAGCCCCTGTAATGAAGTGATTGTGCAATCAATCACTATGCAATCTTTTTGTTCAACCCACTGAATTAAAGCTGAAAGTCTGCAGTTCAACTGTATCTGAGTTGTTTCATTTAAAATCAATTGTGTTAATGTACAGAACCAAAATTAGAAAAAAGTTGTCTCTGTCCAAATATTTATGAACCTGACTGTATTTTTAAGGGCTTTTTTCTGTGTTTAGTTTGTAATGATCTATAGATGTGATTTTTCTCATTACATACTCACTCTTGTCTTTTTGCATTGCAGTGCAGCACATTGGTTGTACTTTCCTGCTCCTTCTCACATTTTAAATCTATATGTCTGGCTTATTGAAAACAGAGTATTCCCTGCCTAGCAGATATGTTATTTTAATTGTCAAGGGGAAGAATGAATTAAACAAATATCTATATTTAATGCAATATCCAAATACAAATCATTATAAAGAATTGCTTTAAGGATTATTTTTGTACATACTTTTACCCTTAAAGCCAGCCTTCTACTAATTCCAAACCTGATGAGCAAGTTTAAAGCTTTTCTGTTTCTTGCCCATTGAGCGGTACACTGCTAGCTTGTGGAGAAATGGATACTGACAACCCAAAAAATTGTAGGGCATCCCAGATAATCCCTCTTAGTAGTAGAATGCCTGTTTTATTGTATTTTCTTTTGTCCTACGGAAGTCTTTCTGTGAATCTCCTGCATGAAAGTTTCATCTAATTTTGCAATTTTTCCCACCCCTCAGTTAGATTTCATTTAGACATTCCAAACATACAAGATTTTGTTTAAAAAATATAATTTTTTTTTTATACTCCAGCTCCTCTGTTTTATGAGCATGCTCTTGGTATCGCATATTACAAACTGGGGCATGCTGGTAGCAGAAGTTATCCTGGATATCCTAAAATGATTTTTGTTTGCAGTATCTAATCCTTTTGAGAGTAGTAGAAATAGTATAACCCAAACGGTAAAGTCTTCCTGTGTCCCTCAGTGGTCTTCATAAGAGGTTTTATTATTTCATTTTTGTACTTCACCCTGTTACTTTGATATTTTACCTTCTTTCTTGTCATTGTGATAGCAGGAAAAAAAGGACATAGACAGGGACTGTAGTAACAACCTGACACTTTCCCATTTTTATTTCGATCTGTATTTCCAAATCTCCTGTTATTTTTTGTCCTGACAATGAAGATACTCCCTGCACAAAAAGATGGGTTTCAACTTCCCCCTCCTAAACTTGCACACTTTTTCTTAAGACATTTTTTGTCTTGAGCTGAGCATTAAATGTTAAAATGTGCTACCAATGCCAATAATAAGAGAAATCATCCTAAAACATATTAGAGCTGAAGTACAAGGCACTGAATTCTCTGCATCCAAAAGTTCACATCAGAAACTACAGATCTGCTGCCTGGGTTCTCGAGATTTCCCATAGACAGCTTTTAGACTGCAAATAATTGAAAGAATGCTTTTAATTGAGAACTGACACCAAAAGTACAAGTTTTTAGGTGTTTGTTTTTATTTTCTGTAGTATAGTAGTGTATTATTATATATAGTATACATTTTTCTAGTTGATTTTCTTTTCCTAATTTGAGCATTTTAACTTGAAATTATCTGTGTTATAGCTATGTAATCGTAACTACATCTCACTAAACATTTTATATATTGATTTTTTTTTTTTTTGTTTCCTGTCCGTCCCTCACTGTGACTCAGGCCCTTTGAACGTGAAGGTGTGCGCAGGCTGAGGCATAGCCTTGGCTGCTTTAGTACACTGGTTCCTTGGGCAGAGAAAGCCTCACTCCAGCCACTGAACCTCCAGCAGACTGACTCTACCGCCTGGTACTCCGGCCTCTGTCCCTGTTTTCCAGGCACAGTGACCTCTCTTCTTTCTTTGTCTTTGCCTGTCTCTCTTGCTTTTGTGTCTATTGGTGGAAGCATCCTATTTCCACATAGTCTTGATATGGCATAAATATGTCTTTAAAATGATAACAATACAATATGGCTCATCTTTCCTAATGTGCTAGCAGCCTTTAGGAGCATTATAACACCACATTAGAATAAAACCCCATACATTGTATTGGAATCATTCTTTTCTACCTCTGGTCATGCTATATTGAAAAAGTAGTGCATGCAGATAACAATCTCACTTAACTAGCTTTATAATATACTTTACACCTACTAATGGAGAGTCAGCCTCACATCCATTGATTTGATGCACAGCCTTTGCTTCATACATGCTGTTTTATGTCTCAGTAATATTTCTCACTGATTTAGAAGCTTAGGGTTTGAGGCAAATGCCATTAATGAAATAAAATGGCACAGCTTGATAATATGCTAAGATTTTGGCTTATTAAGTGAACTAATGCCAGAAGATATATTCATATAATTTTGGATGAACTATGGTAAGGTTCCTAGAAAACTGTTAGTTTGTACTACAGTTTCTTCAACTTTTGTGTCTTTATTCTAGGCCTAGTAGCAAAGCGTTTTAAAGGAATTTGATTTTGTCTTACAACACTGTAGCGAATTGGCTTCCATCTCTTTTTTTGTACATATGTAGGTCTCAAAAATTTTTTTTAGAGCCCAATGTAGACGTAGTCATGAAGTTTCAGGGCATTTACTGTTTTCCAATTTCCGGAAACTACTTCCTACTCCACTCTACCTCCCTCATTCTCCTATAGAATTAAGTACAATTGTATTGATCTTGCCATGGTAAATAATACTTTCTTTTCAAGGCCAACATTTACCTAAACATTAGTTTTAAACTTAGCTATATATGAAAGATAAATGAGCATCATTTAGAAACATGTCTGTTGACATATTGATTTTTTTGTTCTACCCGTTAATAACGGTTTCAATAGTTTCAATGCAAGTGGTGAATTTGCGTGTATCAGTCTGATTATGAATAATGTCAGAAGCTTACTGGAAGCATAACTACCTGTGTGTTTGTTTAATGTGGAGGGTCACAAACTGAAGATGATCAGAAGTGACACATTGTACTTTGTAAAATGAGTCCGTAGTGTTGCCACTTATTTTTCTTAACTGACCGTTTCTCCTCCTAAAATGTTTTCTGATGACACCTCCTTGGCTTTAATGAGACCTTGTCTCCGCATCGGTCATTTCAACAGCAGTCTATCCATAATATTAACGTGTGTTGGGCAAACTTTTTCTTGTAAAAGCTTTTTTTTCATAAACATTCAAAAGTCTTGAGACCCGCTGCACCAGCAGATGCAAATTCCTTAGAAACGCTATACCACTCTCTTTCCCTCCTCCCAAAAAAGTTATGTAGGGGGATGAGGGTGTAGGAGCTTGCCCAGTACAGTAAGGGATTTGATGCTCCTAGAAAAGAGGAGGGCTAAGATATGCGAAGAGAAAGGGGCCTGTGCTAGGGAACAGACTCTTCTGTCCAACAAGTTCAGGTGCACAATGTTAGTTGATAAATATTGTCTGCTTATGTTGATGGACCAGCTCTTTGTTAAACTGACTTGTTTTAGGTTTCTGGAGAAAAGCATCCTTTATTTTACTGGGTATTGCTTTTAAAGCAAAGGTACTGTTAGCTCTAAAAATCCACAGAATATGTTTATTCATTTTATACAGTTCGGTCAAATATATATATATATATATATTTAATATATATGGACAGATACAACTTTTTTCTAATTTTGGTTCTGTACATTACCACAATTAATTTTAAAGGAAACAATTCAGATGCAGTTGAACTGCAGAGTTTCAGCTTTAATTCAGTGGGTTGAACAAAAAGATTGCATACAAGTGTGAGGAACTAAAGCCTTTTTTTTTAACACATTCACTTCTTTTCAGGGGTTCAAAAGTAATTGGACAAATTAAAAAGCTGAAAATCAAATGTTCATTTCTAATACTTGATTGAAAACCCTTTGCTGGCAAGACAGCTGTAGTCTTGAACTCATAGACATCACCAGATGCTGGGTTTCCTCCTTTTTAATGCTCTGCCAGGCCTTTACTGCAGCCGTTTTCAGTTGCTGTTTGTTTGTGGGCCTTTCTGCCTGAAGTTTAGTCTTCAGCAAGTGAAATGCATGCTCAATTGGGTTCACATCAGGTGACTGATTTGGCCATTCAAGAATATTCCACTTCTTTGCTTTAATAAACTCCTGGGTTGCTTTGGCTGTATGTTTTGGGTCATTGTCCATCTGTATTATGAAACACCTCCCAATCAATGTGACTGCATTTAGCTGGATTTGAGCAGACAGTATGTCTCTGAACACCTCAGAATTCATTCGGCTGCTTCTGTCCTGTGTCACATCATGGATAAACACTAGTGTCCCAGTGCCATGGCAGCCATGCACGCCCAAGCCATCACACTGCCTCCGCCATGTTTTACAGATGATGTGGTATGCTTTGGATCATGAGCTGTTCCACACCTTCTCCATACTTTTTTCTTGCCATCATTCTGGTAAAGGTTGATCTTGGTTTCATCTGTCCAAAGAATGTTTTTCCAGAACTGTCCTGGGTTTTTTAGATGATTTTGAGCAAAGTCCAATCTAGCTTTTCTATTCTTGAGGCTTATGAGTGGCTTGCACCTTGCAGTGCATCTGTATTTACTTTCATACAGTCTTCTCTTTATGGTAGACTTGGATATCAATGCCTCTACTTCCCACCTCAAATCAACTCCAGGCCTTTTATCTGCCTAATTGATAATGAAGTATTGAAGAAATCTCCCACACCAGCCCATGAAGTAGCCTTTTGAGCCCCTAAACTAAAAGTCTTTAGTTCCTTTTTATACAATCTTTTTGTTCAACTCACTGAATTAAAGCTGAAAGTCTGCAGTTCACCTGCATCTGAGTTGTTTCATTTAAAATTAATTGTGGTAATGTACAGAACCAAAATTAAAAAAAAGTTGTCTCTGCCCAAATATTTATGGACCTAACTGTAGATCAGGGCTTTTGTGCTGTGCATAGCTGTGTATGCATTTTTGAAGTAGTACTGTGAAAACTTGTGTTCATTCCGTGCTTGTAATAAATAAAAGGGAGACCAGTGCTTACACTACTCAAGAGATTAGTGATTATGTACTGTGACCCTTCTCTATTGGGTGCACTTGTGGTGTTGGACCCGCAACCGGCCTAATTTAGGCTGTCTTAGCAAAGAACAGTTACAGACGTTTTGCTCACAACCACCACTTACTTTGTTTTAGACACTTTGATGCATTAAACCTAGTCCATCCAATCCTGTGCATACTCGCATTGATGCGTGAGGACCAGTCTGACTTATACTGATCTATCTCCTATCCATACATGAGAACCAGTCTGATCTTTATTGATCTATCTCATATCCATACATGAGAACCAGTCTGACTTATACTGTTCCATCTCATATCCAATCTCATATCCATACATGAGAACCAGTCTGATCTTTATTGATCCATCTCATATCCATACATGAGAACCAGTCTGACTTATACTGATCTATCTCATATCCATACATGAGAACCAGTCTGACTTATACTGATCTATCTCCTATCCAAGTTGTTTTTCTGATTAAACAAGCCGGTTAAAAGCAGAATCTCAAAGCAACAATTCATGACTTCTGGTGAGCTTTTGTTAATGAAATGATCAAATTAATGCAGGCAAACTTTTTCCTTAATTTTGTATCACACAAATGCATTTATTCTCTAACTCAACAAACAAAAAACCAATTATTAGCCATCATGAGGTTAGTTGATTTTTCATGGACAGCAGATTGCAGAAAGGCAGGAACAGTTGTGGAGGCAAACCTTGTAGCAGTACATATTGTAGGTTGTAAGGCTCTTTTGCTATGTGTGATTAACATTGTGTGTGCAGTGTTGAATTCTAATAAAATGTTTACTGCATACTTGTTTTTCTTTAGCTTGTATGTATGTAGTTTAAATACTTGTAGAGATTATATTATATATATTGGTTTATTCATTCCTAATTGTTTTATGTGTGGTGTTCAACCTCATGCACCTTTCAGATAATTGCATGGAATAAGATAAATAATGAATATTTATCTGTTATATAATATTAGATATTTATAAAGTATTTGAGAATCCCTAAATTCCAGATTATTCAATAAAATGGAAGGTTCTCTTACTCTGGCTGGACCTTATTCCCCTTCCTAAATTATTTACTATAGGTTGGTGGAAAAAAAAACAGTAAAGGTAAAAGTTATTACTATACTTTATTTACCTCCCTGTCCTCAGTCATTTTTGCATAGGTGCTGGGGACACAAGATGGGGGTAAGGTAAGTATAATTGTATCTTTATCATTTTACGTACAGTTTTTACTTACATTTGGTTGGTAAATTTCAGAGGGGTCCAGCCAAGCAAAATTGTTTGTAAATGTGTCACAAGTACATATTGATCTGTAAATGCCATTCCTAAAAGCAGACATCCTAGGACGCTTCTGCTATTCTCCCATGTGTGCCAGAAAAATTTGAGAAACTAACCAAGAAACCAAGAGTCCACAAAAATTAAATCCGGTCTTTAGCCTTGAGGTTTATTTCTTACTGACTTCAGGAACAAGTCTTAGCCATTAAATAGATGGCTGATGAATTCTACCCCTGAAGTTGGCTTCAGGTTAGGTAACACTTCCGGCAGAGATAAAAGAAACACTTGTCATTATTGAGAGGGCTAGGTTTCATGTTTTTGTTTCTCTTTTTGCAGCTATACACCATGTTCAGAAAGAATACACATTGCAGTGACAGAAATGGCAGCTCTTTTTCCAAAGGTAAGCTTCCTAATAATGTGTGGGATGTTTACCTGTTAGGTTATTTCATACAAAATATTTTAGATCTGTTTATAAATGTATTCGGTTTAAGATTTTAAAAATAGAAGTGTACTGTATAAAAAAAAAAGTACGGCTATGGTTTCTTATTACTTGTGTGTAGTTATAAATTATGTTCATTATTTAGCCATTACATTATGGATCCCTGTGTATGGACCTTCAATCTCCACAGAGGTGGTGGATGAGGTATGTGTGTCATGTGTAGAGGAATAGGTCTCTGCTTGGGGTAAGGACAGCAGGTAATGAAGAGATGAATAGGATGAAAGGTTAGAGAGATTTACATTAAGGAGGATAAGAATTGACAGATAATATGGGGATGCAAATTAGGATCGGAAAAGTGGGTTTGGAGGTGG
Source organism: Pyxicephalus adspersus (assembly GCF_032062135.1). Classification (NCBI taxonomy): domain Eukaryota; kingdom Metazoa; phylum Chordata; class Amphibia; order Anura; family Pyxicephalidae; genus Pyxicephalus; species Pyxicephalus adspersus. Next base: position 39,461,154 of record NC_092863.1, on the reverse strand, counting down.
AAGAGGGATAATATAACCTCTGATGGCCCATGCGTGGTTCTATTAATTTGAAATTGGAAGGTTCTGATTTTGATTTTATTACATTCATCCCCTACCACCACCTGGTCCTGTATTCATTATATGGTCCAGTTCATGAACCCACTCTGCATTTATTGAATTTATTTATTTATTTTTTTACCATTGTCTAAGGTGGTTGATCTGGCTGCTATGAGAAAGGGCCATATACTGCCAGGGAAAATTTTATAATGAATTCCTGCATTGTTTGTAATTGCTTAAATTCATTAGCATGGTTTCAGCTGGGCTGTGACCTTGGTGTTGTAATAGCATCTGCAGTAATCGCAAAATGTTATGGCTGTGAATGTTATCCTTTACCCTGTCCTACGATAATATTTATTAATGCAACCTATGTTTTGCTTTGTTAGAAACCCAAGTCGGATATGGTAAAAACATCTCTGCGACTCCTTACATCTAGTGCTTATCGTCTGCAAACAGAATGCAAAAAGACTCTGCCCGTGGAATCTAGTCCAAGCACGGACGTCCAACTGGTGACACAGCAAGTGATCCAGTGCGCCTATGATATTGCCAAGGCAGCCAAGCAACTGGTCACTATCACAACCAAAGAAAATACAAACTAGATGAAATTTAGTTCCCTTTTGTTTTACTAAGTGGAGGCTTGACTCCCAAGACTTTTTTATATATTAAATGGCAGGTTCCTTAATATCAGTATTACTATTTGCATGTTTTATTCTAAAGTATTTGTTTTGGACTATTAATTTAACACACTGCCTTATATGTAAAACTGCCAGTTCAAACAATAGTGTGTTATTTAATTCAGCAACATTTTATGCCCTATAAGTTTTATCATTTCTCTTTCATTTAAATCACTGTGAGAAAAGAAAATTTTTTTTCCATATTTTTTCCCACATTTTATATTGATGAATGTGGGGCATCGCCCCACCCACTCCCAATCTATTTTAGGGTTTCTGTTAAAGCAGAGTATCATTATCTAGAAATCAGTGGGATCCTTGTCTAACTTAGTAGCTTCTAAGGTCAGCTGTACATTACGCAGTGTCTGCAAAGGTCAGTAACCGACTGCCTACCTGAATTCTGGTTACAACCTGCATTTGCACTTAATTATTGCTATTTACCCTGCCTTAAAAAATAAGCTTGGTAGTCAAGTCATATATATATTGAGAGTTCTCAAGACTAGACACAGCAGTATTTTAATATCTCTGTACAACCTATTGAGAAATAACTGTCAATCTGAATTTGTAGGTCTGATATTCTGAGTAGGAAAGCAGGTTTTTTATTGACTAACATGAAATGACATTTTTAGAAAGCAGTCTGCTCCTTCGCAGATAGATACTTGCATGGCATCTTCTCCCTATGAGTTATTTAGAGGGAAACGCACATGACCTGAATCACAAGTCTCCCTTCACCAGTGCTGGCAAGTACAGGACCATGCTGGTACCCATACAGGGGTGGAACACAGCACTCTATCTAGAGTGGAACATTTCTGTTCTAACTTGTCTGGCGATTTCAGGATGTGCTGTTCTGTTCCATCTGCATTAAGGTGCTGATGATGATTATACTCTCATCTGTAAAATCTTTACCATGCAGTTACTGTATTTAAACATATCTAGGTTTTATGTATCATTCCAGGTTAACAATAAACTACAGTTCTATATTTTCAGGTTATATAAAAATAATCAAAATGGATTGATTTAGTTTGTTACCATTTTAGGACACATTTTTAAATAGACAAGTGTGTGTATGTAGCAGTCATATATTTTCATATTCCTCTATTTTCCTAGCTATTGATAACCTGAAATAACTGGCAAGAAAAAAGCAAATCAAACCTAAAGCAATGGTTTAACAGCAAACACCAAGAGCTGCCTTCACATACTGTATCTCCAGCTGTCAAGAAATCATCTCTGCATTTGGACGGTCCCAGAACACACACCAGACAAAGCATAGCTAGTTGATGAGCATCTAACAACAAGTTCAGTAGATGGGTAATCCAGTACAGTGTTGAACCCAAATTTATTTTTTAAAGGTGGGAAGAAATTGAAGGTGGGTGATGGCCCCTGTATTGTGACCCAACTGTTCTGTAACCACCCAAAAACATCTGGGTGGTGCGCCTGGCTAAAAGGATTGGGCAGAACACTACAGTAGCCAAATAGACTTTCATACAGGTGAATGTGTTGTATGTTGACATACAACACACCACAAGCTTCTGAAGCTGTCAAACATCACAACTCTAATCTGGTTTCCCTGCCATCTGTACATCATATTCATGCATTCGGAGTGTTTACTGTACAACATAGATTCAGCACACATGGATGAATGTTCACGAAAGTACAAACTCTACCTTTCTACCCCACCCCAGATTCCTGCAGCCAATGATAGGCAATAGATACAGCTGTCTTAAGACAGCTTATGTCAATGGTGGAATGGTCGTTGGTTTCTTAGGACACCAGTTATTGACCATGCACTGTGTATGTGCCTAGATCTTCACCTAGCATATTTGCAGTCTAGGTGTATTGCAGTTAAGGATATGAGGTGCGCATCGGAGGTCCAAAATTGTTTGCATAATCACAGAAATCTTTTCACAGAAAAGCAAAGGAATTACCTTGACAACTGGAGGTGCTTTTTTTCTTGTCAGTTGCCAGATTAAGTTAAAGAACATTTTACGAAATTGGATTTATACTTATTGGTGAGGAAAACGTAATATAATCCATTTCTTATACAGCTACCGGTATGTTTCCTCTCTGTATTGAGCTGCGTTGTCCAGACTTGTTATACACATGGTCATCATTCCTATAAAAACACCCAAGGAGAAAAGCAGGGGGAGGTCACTTTCTTAACTGTGCAGTACTATTCCCCCCAGGCAGGCAAATATTTGTAAGAATGAAGAAAGAAAGTGTTCTTTACTTTTCTCCATTCCTTGCTTTTTATCACCTTTGCCAATGTGAAAGCAATTCTGCTGTTGTGTCCTATTGTACTCAAAGCTTCAAAACGTCTCATGATTTAGACCTGCCTTTTTATTTTAGATTTATTCAACAGTAATTGAACATTGCTAGATTAGAATAATATGGGATTATGGTAACTGATTGACTTGTTTTGTGCAGGTGATTGGCTGGTAAAGGTATGTTATAGTCCATGAAAGAAAATTGGATTCTGGGTAACCTTTTATTTTTATTTATCTCTGTTTATGGTACAACTACTATGATCATTTTTTTTGTATCACAGAAAAGTGTTGATTCAGCAATATAAGAAGAAGGAAATGCACTGGATAGTAGGAATGCAGCCACTGCTTGCTGTATCGTGCCACCTAATAAAGCTAAACTCCAGGCAAACCTTTAAATCCACATTTAAAGTACATATAAAAGTGCAGCTGTAGTCGCCAAAGGTTTCGTATTTTCTGCCCATCCAATCCTAAAATTGCACATCCAACTTGTTGACCTTATGGTATATTTTCGATACATCCTGGTAACCTCTGCTCCCCCAGTCTCTGATTGGACAGCAAAGGTGAAGTAGCAGACTGATGAGGTCAGCATGTAGCATGGCTTAATATTTTCAAGCAGCACACCTGATTGGCTGCTAGTACTGCCGTCACGCACCTAGTCCCTTCGCTTCTATAATGCAGGGAGCTTCCAGAAACTAAACACATTTAAGCATGTAAACTAGTTAACAATACATGTAATTGATGCTTTTATTTCTGCTTGGATTTCAGCTTGTTAACTTTGGGTTGTAAATTGATTTCTTTACAATACCTAATGGCTCCTGATGGTTTAACCAAGTAAGGTTTTTTTATGGGGGAAGTACTTTGCTTTGGACCTTAGCTGTGTCCCATACACCTAATTGGTGCCTTACATTGATAATATTACCATGCAGCCAGTATTCTATATATATAATGCATTAAATCTCAACAGGGTGGCATTTAAATAAAATAATGGGTATGAAGGGTTTATAAATCCCATTGGGCTGAATGACTTTGGTAATGTTTTGATAATGTGGGAGGGGGTATTGCATGTGTTATTGTGAGATTATTGTACTAGAGCACGAGTAGGTGATCTTGGAAGGCTGCTTAATTAGTTTTTGCATTTGTTCCCCATGGGAGACATATATTGAAGCTTTGTGCAAAATATTAATTATACATGGGTTATTGTTAGGTGGATCTTTAGGATTCCTCCAGAAGTTGGTGCAGGATCTTTGCGAAATGAGCAGTTTAAGTGGCAGCAATTATATTTTTGGCTATCTGTAAGGGTGACATTCTTCCCATTGGCCATGTAGGATGCCTCTTCTTCCTACTGAGCATCAAGCTAATGTACTTTGATATCGTAATTATAGCTGGGGTTCCCTGAAGATCTAAACGTTATTTCAATGGTTCCCCCAGGCTAGGAAAGCAGCTGTAACTGAAGAAAGCTAGATCTGGGTCTTCAAATCACTGGCTCCTTCATCCCATCAAATTCCTAGACCTAGCCAAGACTTTGCTGTCTTTTCCTCATCCACCCGTTAAGGTTGCCTGATGGTGTAGTTCCCCTGTGTCATACTGAGTATTTTGCAGAGTAAATCTCCCAGTGTCATGTGACCAAGTCATGTGGTACCAACTTCCGACTGTCGTGATTTTAATATACAATTACACTTTTTTGTAACAGTGAATACCACATGGTTTTTTCCAAGTCTATAAATTCTAATAGAAGGACTGCTAATAGAACTACAATGTTTAATAGGAAATACAATATTCCTCAAAGACAATCAGAAGATGTCTATCCAAGCCAAATGTTCTTGACAACAGCTTTTAAACTACGAATCATTGGTGATGAAGTTCTTCTACAACTTACAATGTCATGTATATGGTGGTGGTGAATGTTTCTATTACACAAATAGCTGGCATAACATAACCAGTGCATTTTCTACTTCAAATGTTTTAAAAGGGTTTTTAACTGTAGTTTATGACAACTTGAGACCTGTCTTACAGTGTTTATAAGGGAATGGACTAATCTGTTTGTTTCTCATGTCATATTACATGGCATGTGAATAGCTTTAGCTATTTGGCTAAGTTCACATGATGGTTACAGTGGCAGTTGGCAGATAGTTGATGCTACTCAGCATCCTCTGCCCTTTTACTCATAAATAGGTGTTCAGAGGTGGTTTTGGATGGACTAGTATTGGCTTCCATCAGTCACACACTGTGGGTTCTGCATACCACAGACAATTGGGTTTGGGTATATGCAGTAAAGAAGCTTCACAACCCCCTGTGTGGTCTAGCTCCTACAGGAACATATGACTGCGAAATGTTTGATTTATGTTCTCAGTTACAGGGAATCCCGTACAGCTGGGATGTGGAAATGTATTGACAATTGTGGATAGGGTTTCTAAAAGAATGCAGTTCTACAATCAGTAAACTGTCTGCCAGCCTGGCTGCTCTCTCCCAGTGATTTGGAGATGTTCCTGACTTTTAGAACAAGAAAGCTATCTCCCATTTTGGTGATAGAATGGCAGGTTTGTGTTTTACCCATGAAAACAAACTGGGCAGATATGTGTTACAACTTACAATGCAATATGAAGTGTGCTGAGTGAATGAGATGAAGTTGTGCTGATGTCAATCATCCAAATATGTGCATGCAAAGAAACGTTACAGGCAGTCTTACTTTTTTAAAACTTTTATGTTTTTGTGAAGTCGCTGCTAAGTTACCTATGTGGATATCCTGTCAGTAACAACACTTCCTGTTTTATACTGATAAGGCTCAGCCAACATCTCACAGCTGCACTGTTAGCTTGATGTGCAAGCTTGGTGGCCCATTGCCTCGAAGTGACAGACCTGACGGACCTTCCCACACCCAACTCTACTTCTAACTCCAAACACATAGAGGCAGGGGACTTTGCAATACATTCAGGAACAAAAAGTATTTAAGGGAACAGTGTACAGAAAGGCAAATGCCAAAAATAAATATTTTGGGGTTTTGTATATTTAATTTTGTACACTTTTCTGGTGCACACCCAATAAAAATTGGTGTTTTGTAAGTTCATAATACATACACCAGGTTTTTAATGTTGAGTACCATAGTTCTCAGTGCTTATCATGCACTTAGACCACCATGCCCTGGCACGGTGCATTGGGATGCCATTGGAATTGAATGGCACGTGAGGTGGATTACTGTTCCCCAACACATTGAGTCAGTTCATCACTGATTTAGGATGTCTATTTATACTGAAATGGTGATCCAATAACAGATTGCCGCTTCCCTTTTTAACATCTGATCTTTGGATTTATAATGCCAGATCCTGGGCAAGGTCACATTAACTGGTTTTATAAGTGATGTGTATACAACCCATTTCAAAAGTGGTAAGCGGTGTGTTTTAAACAAAGATCACTCACTGATCTCCATTGTGGCCTGTGGCGTTTACCAGTATCATCTGTGATATATTTAGTGGCTATGCCCACTTTAGAAATATGCTGGAACTAATATGTGTCAGTAACTAATAACGATTGCCTGTTCATTCATAAAATGTGGTGATCATGTCACCAGATTGCCACTTTTATGAATATGGAGAATGCACAACATCACTTTACCAATCTAGCAGATTTATAAATCGCCCCTATGTTACAAGGTTTTTGTTCCGTTTGCAAGCAAATGTAAATGGTTCAATTGTGTTGTTCTATTGTTCTCTCTAAAAAAACAAAAACAAAATAAAGGTCACATTTTATTTTAGTAACATGCTTGGTAGGAGTTTTTATTATGCAGCCTCAAAGGAAAAGGGTGTACAATACTTCCACCACTGCAAAATAGGAAGTCATGTCACCGCAGAGCAGCACTGGCTGCCTCCTGTTTGGTGCTGAGCAAATATACAGTATTAAAAGCACTTTTCATTCTCCTCCCCAAAATTTTCTCTGGGCTTCAGAATGTTTTAAATAGGAAAAACCTTTCCTACTGTAACCACTTAAGTTGTTGTTATTACCTTCAGTGCCAAAAGCTATGAAGTGTCAGGCTGGTCGAAATAAGAAATTTTATTTTTCTAGATGTCAGGACTGGTTTGATTACTATCAAGGTGAACGGTGAATTATTGCAGCTTACCTAGTTACAAATGAACCAGAAAATTTCTTTTTAAGGATATTAAAAGTATGTTTTTATGACATAGGAAAAGTTAAATGCCTCTTGGAACTTGTATTTATGTGGTATTATTAAACCTTTTGAATATTGTATACATTGTTTATTAAGGTACACTTATGTACAATTGTGAATTTATCTTATCTTTTAGGGTTTTTTCTTTATTTTCAACTTATAGCTGTGCAATAAACAGTCTTCATGTGAACTTGTTGTGGTGTTGCTTAATTTTTATTTTTTTATGGTGGGAATAATGAAACTTCACAGAGTGCCAAAAGTGTTCAATTTTGAGTCAGTAATGTCAGTCCAAAAATAACTTCAATAGAAACTTCTTGTATCCCTAAACAATTCATTTAGACTATGCAGCATTCATAATACAGCTAGATACAATTATTACATAAAAAAAATATAGACCTGATTATAAGGCACCCTCCTTTCTGACAGTAAAGAAAAAGAATTTTCCTGGGTTGTCTTACTATATAATAAATGTATTTTTTCTGGTGCTAGGAGATTTTTTTGATGGTATTGCTCTACTACTATTGTATCCGGCTATCTTACATTGCTGGGGGCTTTGTGGACCTGCCAATGAGAAAAATGCTGCCGGAAGGTAGAATTATGGTTGGTGGAGGATATTATGATTCAAGGTCAATGTTTGTACTTTGGCTGAATTTCAAAATAATTTTTAATTTTCTTATCCATAAGCCTTTCTCAGATACTTCATAACCAAAATCCTTGTCCAAAAGTAGGCATGCAGCAAACAGATGAGACCCAAAGGAGTGGGCAACCTGAATACGAGGTATTGTTTGGTTGAAGTATTTTGCACTGTGTAACAGAATGTGTTATTGCTGACTAATGCATTTCAGTAATCCCTTTTTTCAGTACTTGGGAGAATGGGTGGAAACTCAGGCTTCATATTTAATTGTAACAACCAGTGTACCCTTTCCTTCTTTAACCTGTAATGCAAAAATGGCATGACAGACTACAGACACCATCCTGTGATGATCGAACATTGGTTTACCATCGTAGATAAGAGATAAGTTCTTACCAGAGCGACAGCATGACTACATTGCTTACAGGTCCAGGTAACAACACAACACAATCACACCTGAAAACCAATGTAAGAGGCAATGTTTTTACCTTACCACAAATTAAAGGAGCTCTTCCCCTACCCAAGATTCAGTAAAATGAAGCGCATCACTGACACCAGTGTAGAGGGGGAACTTCACTACGGACCTCTAATATATGTGGCCACTTTTCTATTGAGTACTAATGTATGGGGACAAAAGTTTTCTTAACTCCTGTGCACATAGGTTAACCACAACTCCAGAGGAATATACATTCACAGACTCTGTCACATGTAACAATTCTTCACCTGGGACCAAATTAGAATACTTGTTTCAGTATACATGTAAACAAATCATTACAGAATACAGTGGAATAAAACCATTTATTTTATGTAATGTGCAAAATCAAACCATGTGCCTGCATTCTACAAACAAATAAGTAACTGAGCCATAAACAGGACAATTCTCATTACTGCCAAGTTTTAGGACAAAAAGCAAGTTGATTATAATAAAATATTTTACCTTAATGTTTATTATAAAAGTTGAACTCTAGCTTTAGAGTTATTTCCCCTAGTATACCCAAATTGTGGCCCTTGCTGACAATAGTCTACATTTTTCTTTCTTAGGTAAATGCTTAACATAATAAAAGGAAATATTCTTTATACTGGACACTAGTAGTAAATGGTTTTATTAGTAATACAACTGCACTACTAAACATTGCTCTAGTGCTCCTGGCCTTGGAGAGTACAAACTTTCTATTGTTCTCAATGTAGTAAAAAAATATTTCTGGTATAGGATGTTTTAAAACTGTTTACAAACAGAAACACACATTATTAAAACCTATTTACAGTCAAATAAAAAGCTATTTACAAAAGAAAACCTAAAAACATTTTTCCTGGGCTCATCAAATTAGAAGGCTGTTCGTTGATCTGTAAAGCTTTAGGTTTACTGCTGTCAAGACCAGGCAGACCTAGGGCGACCAAACACCTGCAGAAAACAAGGTAATAGATATATCACATTTCTCACTCTTTAATGGTTAGATTAGATGTGCCCACCTACTAGGGGAAAATAACATCCAGAACCCCAATGACCATTTACCCGTTTACTTTTTTTTTGTTTGTTTTTTTCATGCAACTATAAACCTCAGAAAAAAGGTTTAAATATTTAAAGTGAAAGCTATATAATTGTTTCACCAATTACTTGTATTTACAATTCTTTTGTCAAACCTATTTTTATTGAATACAAATTTATTGAAATAAATATAGTGGAACAATAGCCTTATATTTGGAAAAATAGTATACTTCTGTGGAATCCACAGGTGAACAACAACTTAGCTACAGCTTATTTGCCAAATCTAAAATCCTTTTCAGAGAACACTTGTCTAGAATATAAGAGTAGTTAGTATCTAAGAACTGTCATTACAGTGTCTTGTACCTTTCAGTGATCTGAATTTTACATTTGGTTTACCATCACCACCTGCTGCATTGTATAGGGTGCACAAAGCAGAAATGAAAGAACCATTTACCTTATTCTGATAACCTCTTTGTGTCATGATTTCTGCCTCCTGCTCTACTAAATCATCTTCTTCTTTTTCTGCTAATTTCTCCACCTGTTCTTCCTCTTCCCGACGTAGCATCTCTTCCGTTTGTTTCAATCTCAGTTCAGAAATCTACAAAATATTGTTATTAAACAGTATTTGTATAGCACCAATATATTATGCAGTGCTGTACATCAAATAGCATTAAAAAACAGGTAAGTACAGAACGTAACAGAGCATGAAGAAATAATTTTCTTTCAATAGCTTCCATTATCAGCCACACTTATCACATTTAGAGGTCCTTTAACATGTTCATAAACCCCACAGTGCAGCAGCAAATAATTCCCTTTTCTCTGCAGGAAAAGGAATATTATATTTTTACTGCCCATTTATCTCATTAGAAAGTTGTGTAGAGATAGCTGCAGATCATATCAAGGCAGCAATACTGAAGGACAGGCAATTCATTCAAACAACCACTTTGTGGAAGATCTGCCCATTTATTACCACCCTCAAACAGATAATCTCCAAAGGGATTCCAGTAAAATCAAAATGTCCAAAATTACCAAAATTTAGCCTTTAACCTCCCCTTCTCCTCCCTGAATCAAGTCTTAGCATTTTTTTAATTTAGTTTTTTCAATGGGACAGGGGAAGCAGCTGGGATGTAAGCACCCCAAAACCCCATCACTCAAGTGCCATTTCCCTATAAACAGTGTGCAGATTCAAAACTAAAGTATTGTTTTGCTGAAAAAGAGATCAAGGTTTGCATGTAGATTGGGGCAGAGAGGAGTGCAGATAGGCAGTCCAGCAGCCAGGGCTAAGAATGTTAATTGGGGTTACATTGCAATAGAGGCACTATGTGTTTTTCATAACTAAGTTAGGAGAACTTTTTTTGGGCGACCCACAGGTATTTTTTGTCATGTTTTTTAAACATACACTAAGTTACCTGTGTCTCTAATTCCAGTCTACGTGCAGTCTTCTGCTCTTCCTCCTCTTTCTTTTCTCTGGAGGTCAGCTGTTTGACTACTTCTAGCTCTCTGATAAGTTCTTCACGAGACTGGATTGATTCCATCTGAGCTTTTCTGTTCTGCTCTATCCGCTCCTCAATCTGTAGCTGTCTCCCTTGTAGAACCTGGGAAAAGGAAAAATAAAAAATGTCATTCCCACAATAATTAATCCCAAGGGTGTAACTAAATGCATGGTGAACCATATGTCTTCTACTGCACCCAGCACATTCTAGAAAAGGATGCTTAGTGATTTAGATTGCCAGCTAACAGCATGTAACAAATTACTTTGGATACATTTTTTTCACAAGAAATGCAATTACTATATTGTCATTAGTTACAGTTTTAGAATAGGGCTGTCCAGGTACTTCCAATGCTCGAATTAAAAACAATTACATTTGCATCCATATTAATAAATAGAGAGCTTCATTTACTTGTGGCCTTGATATCAGCCTAGTGTTTGGGATGGAGGAGCCAAAGGTCTGTGGAATGTCGAGTTACAAATGTAGTTATGTAGGAGATTGTTTATTCTACTGTTCAAAAACCTTAACAGCAATTAAACACTTCATGTTTTGAGTTAAAAAAAATAGTAATAGAATTTCTATAGTAAAGAAGCTAGCACTGCCTTTACTACACTGTCTTGTAGTAAATAACCCACAACTTGGCTTCAGCTACCTCTTTCATTAGTCGGTTCCTTGCATTCCGCTCCCTCTCCCATTCAGCTTCTCTCTTCTCCCACACTTGTCTGGCTTCTTCTCTGCAAAGTAAGTGGAATGTTAGCAGGCACACATAACTTATTACAAGTTCATAGATATCAAACTAGAAAAACACACAAGGACAGGCAACTATTTTGTTTTTGAGTACTGCATGGTTAGAATCACTTGTCTCTGCCCTCATTGGGGAGATCTCCCACTACCTCATATATCTCCAAGTCACCTGGTTAGGAAGTTTGGAGAACTTTCTCCAAAAGAAACAAGGAACAATAAAACCTGACATTCGAGATGTTCTAACTTTTTCCCAAGCTTTCTAAAACATGAAAACTTTGAATTTTGGTGCACAAGTGATAATGCAAAGAATTTATGGGATCAGCCCAAACTTTTTTATGATACAAAGTTTTGAAGTAGCAGTTCTAATTAAATCTTATGGCCTCCAATAGTAAGGTCTTCAAGACTGGATTCCTAAACCTGCACAATGGCCTGGACCATTTTTCGGGGTTTGTTGTCTTTAATTTCTGTGTGACCACTTTTGTACCAGGGGGAGAACAGAATGCCAATTCTATTGGGCTGGTCAACACAAACAGCTTGATAAAAGTGAGCAATGCTATCAATCAACTCCAGTACTAGTAACTGCAAGATGACATTTTCTAAGTGGGTCCTGTATGTATACTATGGCAGATTCCTATATTCGGCGGAGTTGTTAGGGGACAAAGATATATGCCCGTATCTAGAGCTCAACCCCACAAATCAGGTAAAAACTTGTTCACTTTTTGGTGCAAATAAATGTAACTGTTTTTGCACTAATATACATTTTATCTGTTAATTTGTAGATTTAATGGTCTGAAGCAAACATCTAACAAAAGGTTAAATATGTGTTACTACAGTAACAAAGACGGCAGTGGGTATTAATCACTGACACTTCAATGTCATTAGAGCTATATATATCAGCGAGTACAAAGCAGCCAACATGGGAGGATTACTGTATAATTATGTCAAGCTGTCATCAGAGATTTCACATGCATTGAATCAGCCACAGTTGCTTGTGAATGCCTGTTCAGTTTGTTGTTAGCTATAGACTTCATAATGTAAGATGATAACTTGTCGTTTATCTAATCGGTTTACCTAATATAGAAGCTCTTGATGTCACTATATTTCCACAGGGTAAACAGTAACTGCTGTCATGTGGGACAATGGCTGCCACCTCTGAAAATGCTAATCATCCCACTGTTTTGGTGACCCAGCCACTGAAATGCTCAATTCTTTTGGCTGGACCTAAAAAGTCAGGGCAGGTGTAGCCGCTTGAATGGCATGAATCCATATGTGAGAAGCAGGCCAGAGAGTTTGTGTTTCTGGACCTGACACCTGGATTGCTAAACCCTTTACATAGAAGTGGCTTTAGTTCATCTGACCACACTGTATCACTTAGTAAACTTACATTCTGCCTGAGATCACAAAAGAAAAATCTAAAGGATTTTCAAAGCTTTGTATTGTAATTCCATACTTCACATGCCTGGATTCATTTCTGTGAAGTCATTGCAAACTGTTGCGTAAGGATATATAGAAACTCAATGTAATCACATCAAGGTTTAACGTAAATTCATTTCACTTTGCAGTATTTGATGGGTTGCGTGCTAGGATTAGGTTAGGTGTTAACTGCAGGGGTTGGTTTTAGGGTGAAAGTAGAAGGTTAAGTGTAAAGCCCAAAGGTTAGGCTTTCTCCTCACCAAAAGCCAATGTACCATTCTTAATTGTTTTGCAAGATTAAACGTCAGTGGTATTCACCTAAACAGAGTATCTATCTCTGCCTCCCGCTGTCTCTCTAGACGAAGCTGCTCCTCGATAACCTTTTTCATCCATGCTGCATCAGCTGCAGCTTTTTCCCTTCTAGCCGAGCGCAGACGTTGTTCTTCATCCTCCTTACTTATCAGAGCGGAGAGGATCTTCATGTCCATTTCCTGCAGTGACAAAACAAGTGCTCAGTTTAAAAGAATGGTCAATTTTCAAAGTACAGAATGAAAAAGATATTTCCCATAACATATATATGTAAATATAGTAATATTGCAACTGCTATTTTAAAGAAAACAAAATATCTATAACCCACAAAATATCATGATAAGCAGCTTTTATTTACAGTGCTAATAAAAATTAAGCATATTGTGTGTCACATGTACTCAGTTTAGGTATAAGCCATGTCCATGCCTAGATACAGAGATGATGGTATATCTTTTTTCTTATGTATGTAATATGTAATTCTTACCAGTTCTTCTTGTACCATCTGGGCTCTCCTCTTCATTTGAGCTGTATACTGACGGCTCAAGAAATGACTATAAAAACAAATTATAAAATAAACAGCCATTCTGTCATTTTGTATCAGTCTCAACACAAAATATTTTGAAGAAATAGGTCAATAAGTACCAATAAAACAAACATATTTCTTCTTCCTGATTTCAACTACACAATAGAAAACTAGCCAGTCAGCTCTAAAAAAAAAAATGTTAAAAGATAGCATTTCTAAAAGCATTTTGATAAATCAGAACTAATACTGGCCGACTCACCCATCCACGTTACAGAGCCAGGGGCTGCCATCTTCCTCCTCTCCTTCCTCTTATGAGCAATCTTCAAACATCTTGATTGGCTGAACTCAAGTTCATTTATCCTGGCACACGCAAGTTTAGCATGCGCAGCTCAGGTTTCATTTCAGATACCTGGAGCAATCAGGTAGGTAGGACACATTAATGCAGAAGGGACATTGTCTGTCTTTTTCTGCAATAATGATCCACTTAAAAGTGGAACTTTAGTTCCACTTTAATGACACAAAATGACCAAAGGAAACCAATAAACAGCCTAGTCATCTATGACTGCAACAGTTTATACTGCATTATTATATCATTTTGATAGTTGACATCAGACATTCACAATTTTAAATGAATTTTCTACTGCATTGTGAAAACCCTTTAAATGTACATTTATTTTTCTCATACCCAAGCTCAGTTTTTTTCCGTCTTTCCTCAGCCTTCTTCCTCTCCTCCTGCAGTTTCTCCACTTCCCACTGTTGTCTTTGTAAATCCTCCTGTTCCTTCTGCAGCTGATGAGCCTATGTAAAGTGAGAATGTGTGTAAAAACTCAGTACAAATAATGAGAATAGAAATTGCAGCCTGTTCTTGCAGCGATAATCTTGTTCAGTAGAAGATTAGATGTGAAAGAAAATTGACACATATTGTTTAGACATGATGGGCTGGATTTATTAAAGCTCTCTAAGAATGGAGAGGAAACACTTTAATCAGTGAAGCTTGGTGATCGAGCAAACCTGGAATGGATCTGGTGGAGGATTCAAATCTGGTGGATTTGCTAGGAAAGGACTTTGAAGAAATCCATTCCAGGTTTTGTGGATCACCCACCTTCACTGATGAAAGTGTATCCTCTCCAGCCTTGGCGAGTGTTAATAAATCAGGCTCTATTAACAAACCTGGCTGAGAATAGGCCAGGGAGTGAACATGTTACTTATGTGTGTTACCCCTTGAACGTAATGCGTCTTAAGAGATTTTTTATTATCATTCACGAAAGGAAAGAAAAAAAAACTACACAGAACAGAATACAAAGTTCCAGCACACACAGACAAAAGTATAGCCACACATATCTCAGAATGACCATACAAGAACAGATATCTACCTGATAGCGTGAAGCAGTGCCTTAATGATTTATACCGGCCATACAAGGAATATTTGCAATAAAACAATCAAACAAAAGTCATTTAAACAAAAAGTAATCCAAAACAACTGTTGACAGGTTGACCATCATACTACAGTCAGGGTTACAATAAATATTTCATTGTAACACCAACAGAATATTAAGCAGGTGAATAGTACACAAAATACAAAGAACTTGTCTTAAGCATACAAAAAAAAAAAAAAGAGTGAACTGATGGGACATAAGCTTAAAACTGAAAAAGATATCAAGAAGACATTGACACTCTCCTAAAGTCAGAAATTCCTACTTATTTCCCTGGGTTTATATGATCCATTGCAGGCAGATTCTGCAATATTGCAAGGTTATAATTCAGTGAAAATGAGGAGTGTGGAATACTTGGAATTAGGGAGATGGTAAAGCTAGAAAACACAATGATCTGCTTTATCAAGGGCTCTGAAGAAGAATACTGATTTAGTTATAGTAGTTCAACAAGCAAGGTAATGAACTGTATTATAATAAGGTCCGGATCAACTATAGAATATAAAGAATCTAAATGTTTTGAGAAGGATGTGAAAGAAAAATATTCTGTTTTTACATTAATACTATACTTGCATTTGCTGAAAACTTAGTTCTATTATAAGCCAGGGGTAACTACAGTAAAGTTCTCTTTTTATTGTGAATCTAATAAATGAAGCTTGATGATTAGAAGACAAAACAGGGATGAGCTCTCCAGTAATATGTCATCCCTTCACTTCCAATCACATACTTAGTGCGGACTTCAACCCTTCTATCCACCAAAGATTACACCATTATTGGGCCTGATTTATTAAAGCTCTCCATTTTTTTCCACTCTCCATCAGTGAAGCTGGGTGATCCAGCAAACCTGAAATTAATCTGGTCCAGGATTGAAAACATTAGCTAACAAATAGCAAATGACTTTTAGGAAATCCATTCCAGGTTTGCTGCATCATCCAGGTTCACTGATGAAAGAGAATGGTTTTGCTTGGATCTACCAATCTATTTTATTCATATTCTACTAAATAAAGGATGGCATATTGTCATATCAGGTCTAAAATAGCTTAAAATTGTACATGAACAATCTGCTTGGGTTCCAAGAGATTGTTCCAGGAGATTTCATTATTATAAAAAACACTGTGACACAGATACCAGTGAGAACTGTACACAAAGCTCCAGAGAGATCAACCCCCACAATAAAGCCTGGTCACGCACATCTGACCCAGCACTAATTATTTTAATTACATGTGTACAAGTAGTTACTAGAAGTCCCATGCATGCTGCCATTAACACAAATAAAACACAGTGACTGGGGACAGCCGTTTGTAGGTAAAACTGACATTACCTAAAACACATGCAGCCTTGTAGTATAATCTAGAGGTAGAGAACACTAGCTGCAATTATAGAATATTTAAAGTGTATGTAAACCACAACAATAATAAATATGCTATTAAAAGTGTTTTGGTGTTGCTGTACAACAAACACCTGTTGATCTTACCAGGAATCTTGTAAACCAATACCTTTCTGAGCACTCAGAACACACACTGTGTTGTCATGCCAAAGGCGGCATTGTTTCTGGCACATTAACAGTTTTTTTCTGTACTGTTAAGAGTTTTTTTTTTTAGCTTCACATGCATAAGATGCTCTTCTTACCTCCAGTTCTCTTAGTTTAAGTTCCTCCATTTGTTGCCGCAGGACTTCAGCTCGTTCCCTCTCTGTCTGGCGACGTCTCTCCTCTTCTCTTTTCATATTCTCTAGAGCCTCACGCCGAGCAAGTTCATATTGGTTCTCATATCTCTTTTTTTCTTCTTCCTCTTCTAGTTTTTCCTAGCAAACAAAATGCTTCTTTTACCTTTATGTATTACAAACATCAATATACATCCTGACGCTAAAGCTACTAAAGTGAAACTTCATAAAAAAATACTTTCTGAGGGGAAAATGTTAAAAAAGCTGTCTGATCTGTGCTGTGTCCTCATTGACGATTCACCCTTAGTTGCTGAATGGTCATCACCGGATTAGGAGGTGAGAATACATTTCCCAGTAGGGCATCTCTCAAAGGCAGGACTTTCCCTCACTTGCTGTTGTATCTCCAATACATAAAAATCAATGCCAATGAAACAAAGACAGAGGATAAACCCTTTCCCCACTCTATCTCAAGCTAAAATATAAATTAATAAAGGTTTCCTCTTTATAATCATAAAAAAACAATTAAAGGTAGGACATATCAAACTAGTACACTCATAAGTAATAGCGGATTACCTTATTTCTCTCTGTGATCTGTTCTCCCCAAGCATTAACCACATACTTCTTATATAAGTTGGATTCCACCTTTAAAAAAAAAAACAACATTCAACCAACACATTGATGAGCTCATCGACATTCAGGATTATTCACATTTGAAGCATTGCTCCCACCAAAATGAACAACATTCAAAATAAACAGCCCAATAAAAGATAAAACAACAAAACCACCTTTTACTGCAATTATAAACTTCAATCCAGAGATATCCCCATCCCACAAAACTTTTATATTGTTATACACATGCAATAATTATTATGGTAAATGAACGATTAACAACCGATCAACGATTATTTTGAAAATATTCACCACAATAATCCACCACAAATGTACACACACTAGATAGGATCGTTTGTACGATGCAGGAACTGACGTGTACCAGAGAAAGTGTACTGCAAAACCATCCACGATCACTGAACAACCGTACACACAATAAATAGGGAAAGATCGTCGCCAAATCAGATCCGCTGGGGCGGTCGTTTGTTTCCAGTGACATTCCTCGTTCATCGGCGTCATTGTTCCCTTTTTTTTTTATTAATGATTATCGGATGATCGATTTTTAGTTTCTAACGATAATTAAAGCATGTACGTATGTAGCCTTACTCCTCCCAGGTGGTCCTGGATGCACCCCAGTTTGGGAATGGATATTAAATGAAAATGAAGCACAATATTGAGTTCATTTCTTTATCACTACTTTATCTTCCTATCAGCATAGTTCTCGTTAGCACATAAACCGATTGGCTCCTAGCTGTTTGCACCTCTCTAACATCGTCATGTACAATACAATTCTAGTAGTCTTGGAATATAAGGGAGAGCACAAAGGACCCACTAACAACCCCAAGTTTTGTATAAAGAAAAAAAAAGGAAGGTGAGGTGGCAACGACCATGAGGAGCGAGGGATATTAACTGAACCCGAAACAAAAGTGATCATTTAACCCATGCATGCAGAGGGAAGCCCCACTGCAGGAGTAGTTTGTTTTTTAGATAAATGGAAATTATTGAATGCAATTTGCGTGTCATCCTTGGGCAGGGGCCATGCTAATCTTCTCTCTATTCCTCCAAGTTTACATTCAGCCAAAGAGAGGACCACGAGTAGCTTTAACTGCTGCCCTCCTCACATACTCGCCTACTCTTTGCCAACCCCACTGACTGTAAACATTGAACAGTATCTGCAGTTATAGGGCAAAATGGCTTGCTTGCCTTTCTAACACTAGACAGTGATGATGTTTGGTGACTGCTGAGAAAAAGACCAAAACCCTGTCTGAATTGCAAGCCGCATCCTATATCTTAAAAGGGATTTTGTTCTTAGCTTCTGACTACTAAATAAGTAAGTAATTTTTTTCCAAATGGGAAGGGTAACAGTTAGTGAAACCACAGGTTAAGATGTGTTGGCAGGTGGAGATTTAGGTGTTATGAGACTTTAAATCAGTGACAATTTGAAATGGCAGCAGGATTTACTTGCTCTTGCTGCAGAAAGCAATAGAATACCAGTGTCGAGGTATGGGCACTGTGAGCTGTCACCAAAGAATAAATGACTTGTTTGCTTCTCTGTAGACATTTTGCAGTGGTTAAACACAAAAATCATTTTGTGTTATCAGGGAACTTTTGTATTGCTAGTTATCCATTTTTTATTTATAATACACTGGTGGAAATGAAAAAAAATATTCTAGAGTAACTACAGTGTGTTACTGTATGAATATTAGAAGCATAATTGAAATACCTCACGCAGTTTTGTGTTGTTCTTCTTCCACTGTTCATACAGCATCTCCTCAGCAAGCTTGTGAAAAAAAAAAGAAATATGGTTAAAATTTAAAAAACGTGAGTATATTGAATAAACAGAAAATAAGAAAAATGAACATTGACCCGGGATTGTGACAAAAGCCTCTTTTTAAAAACATTTCATGAAAGCTGCCATGGGATGCTGTGCTGTGATCGGTCTTTGACCGGCCGCAGCGCTGAGTCTGGACGGCGGATGGGTCTGCCCTCCTCCTCCTCTGCTCCGGATGACATGGGCTGGGGAGGCGGCGTAACTGACGCCACTCCCCCAGCCCTAAGTCATCAAGCGGTTCTGTGGAATCTCCCCAGACGCCCGCAGCGTGCACGTGCGGTGTGGGGGAGGTCGTGGGAACGCCGTCCTTTAATAGAGCGGCATTCCCTTGATCTCCCTGCTCCCCTGCACGCCAGCCACCATCACACAAGGACATTGTACACGCGGCATTTGCAAATATTTTGACACTAAGGTATAATTTAAAGATATATTACTTAACACATCATTCCCAACTATTCTTACGGATTATAAAAAGGATTTTTTTTATTTTTTTTTAGAAATTTTTATATTCTTTCAGATTTCCTTTCCTTTATTAAACACCTGTTACAGTACTGCTCCTTGTGCTGGGGAGATATCATTGCTCTAAACACTGGAGTAATTTACACCTTTCTAACCTCTGCAGTAAGCATAACCCATCATTCTACAGGACCATGTAACATACTAGCATGACATTAATGAAACTCTATGAACCTATATCTGACTAATATTATCTAAAAATGCAAAAAATGTTTTGAACAAATGTATTGATATTGATTGGTTTATATATAGCTTATTCCTAGATTGATATATAATGTATTGGTTGTAGTTAATGAAATAGCCAACACTGGTCTAAAATGAGGATATACATGTAAATCACATTTGACTAATAATTAAACTCTCATAATGTAGATACAAGTACCACAATTGCCAAACACATGTTGTCAAACTATTACCCCTAATTAGGAAGCCTAATAGGGGGAATTGAGTCAGGTACAACCATCAACATGAATTTATGGTCATAAAACTGTATGGCAAGTAAATGTATATGCTTGGCTAGATGCTGCATGTCTAGGGCCCCCTAGGGCCAATTTGTCACCTGGTGGACCCAAAGATAGTATTGTGGTCCAACCTGAACCTGTCAAATCACATGTTGTATTTTGTGCCCTTTGAGGCCTAATTTGCATGATTTGAGCCACAAGAGAGGATTGTGGCATATGCTGAACCTGTTTATATTTTGTATTTTGATCTTTTACTGTACACCAATACAGCTTTTGTGCTGCTTTCCTTTTCTTTCTCTATTATTAGTAATTTCACTAGTAGCTTGCCATGTTGATCCTTCTGCTTAAACTCTTTAGAGTCAGTTGCCTGGATTTATGAATTTTCTGGAACTTACTTACCATTGGAGCAGCATAACAACCAGGCAACAGGTTTACTTCAATCCTTTTTCTAATGTACCTGTTTCCTGCGCTCCTCCCGTGCGGACCTCAGGCCTTCTGCTCGTTCTCTCATGCTCTGGAGGTCAGGATCCCTATTCTGTGACAGTTCCTTCAGTTCTGCTTCCAACATGTTTCGCTCTTCCTGTAACATTTTACGAAGCTCATCTCTGCGGCGCTCCAGGTTCTTCCTTTTCTCTTCTTTCTGTTTCTCACGATGGTATGCATTCATACTGAAGAAACAGAGACATTATTTTTTAGGAATACAGCTATACAGGTTTTATTTCAGCAATGCGTACAGAAATAATGGTGCTCAGAGTGGAGTAACTCAACCACCATACAAGACATTTTCAGAATTTGGAGAAGTCAGTACAATGGAATCAATGACTCAATTTGGAGAAGTCAGTACAATGACTTGAAAATGGTTTAAACAACAAAATACAACAATTACGTTTATTTAAGCTCAGACATTAAAGGGAATGCAGAAGGGTGTGTTCAAAAATCAGCATGAGCTATATATGTTTGTCAGCAAGAAGATTAGGCATGTGACCGTGTGACATCATAACCCAGCATTGTGTGAGATTTTTTTGTACAAACATCATTCAGGATCAGCACCCATTGCCTGATCCACTGAAATACAGGTCCAAAGATGCCCCGTGAATTACTAAAATTGTGTCATGGTTGGTTTTTGCTTGTGCTGACAAATGTATGTAACAGACTGTCCTTTACTGCAGTCATTGTTTTGGTATATTGTTGGACTTTTAAAGTTACTGAAAGGTCCAATAAATTAGGTAGGCCTTCACATTGCACAAAGTTTTAGTACATCTAAAGGAGACAGTATAATAGGACTGCAACAACGTTTCACTGATATTATTAGAAGGAACATCACGTATGATATAGAGTATAACATTTTATGTTTTGTATTACCTCTGCTCATAGGAAACACGTGAACTCCACTGAGCTTGTTTGTAGCTGCAAACATCTGACTGTTTAAAATACCGACTGGCCATGTCCCATTCATTGCGAAATTGTGCTTCTTGCTCTCTGTGGCGCACAATCTGTTTCTCCAGAACACGGCTACGGCTGTGCCAATTTGAAGGTAGTGTCGGCAGCGCCATCTGATTGTTATGAAAAAGAAAGGAATCTATTATTTTACCAGGCAGTATAGACAACAGTAAGAAAAACACAAAACTTGAAACAATTACTGCACTATATACAGCAGCAGGGGTCACCACTAGATTATATTCCTCTGCAGCCTTGAGTGCAATTATCCATTTCTTTTCTATATTATTTGCCAGAGTACAATGAGTTAGAGGAGAAGAAGGGATTTACAGTGAAGGCTGTGATGAACCACACAACTCGATTATTATAGTTATCTTAATTTGGAGCGTAATCAGGGATGTTTAATGCTTCATTTGTAACAATATGACTTTGGAAATGTATGAGGGCTGTACTGAAAATAATGCAAAAGTAGGCATACATTTCTTTTATTAAAGTAGAACTAAGGGTTTACTAGAAATTAGTGATCAGGCAGGTATTTATTGCAGAAAGGAGCAGGTGATGTCCCTTCTACAATAAGCATTTTTACCTGCCTCATTGCTCATTTCAGTTGGTAAAATTACAGAGCTGCCAGCATATCCAGCACATGCCAGCCTACCCTGAGGTTGCTGGGACTGAATGAACTCGTACATGCTTGTGCGGAAGTTATGTCACCCTGGCCTGGCCAATCAAAATGGCAGAAGACTGCAACAAGGAAGAGAAGAAGGAAGAGGTTGGCCATCCCTGGGACGGAATGGGAACAAGCGAGCATAACACGGTTTAGTTCGGCTTTAACAGACTTAGGTCGTCCATATTCCACATATTGGTAACACTTCCACTGTACAGGTGTTCCATAATCTTTTTTCTTTAATAAAGGTATATCAGATTCCAAGCAGAAGTAATGTGCATTCAGTGAGTTGTTGATGTAAGAGGGGTGCAGGATGTCTGATATCCAGAGAGGAGCACAGAATAATCACAGAGGTGATATAGTTGATAAGAGTAATGCACAGATCGAGAAAGAAGAGTGAAGAAGGGGAAAACAGCATTGAAGACAAAGCACACAGTGAGAGGCCATAAACTGTGACCCCGGACACTCTTCCATCAATAACAAGTCATGGCAGGTTACTTCTGCATTAAAACCATTATTCTCTTGAAATGAAGAAAAATAAACCAAAGAGTTACTGATCGTCATTCCTGTGTTACCGAACCATCTATATCAGTACATAATAAAGTTTTGTCTACTTATGTATTACTCCCAGCACAGGCCTGGACATATATCTCAGTGATATTATTATTATATATCTTTCATTCCATCTCCTGGCCTTTGATTCTTTTATATATATATATATATATATATATATATATATACACACACACACACACACACACATGGCGGTGTATCTGTTATGATGGGGTATATTACAGATGCTGCATCTGATCTTCCTTCATGTAGATATATCTGGTCACACAGAACCATACATCTTTGTCATACCACCAATTTTATGGGGCATTCCTAGTCTGAGCTGGGGTAGATAAATCTCTCATAATGACAGGCACAGGACCATGTGTGAAATATTAACTGTCTGTGCTGCCCAATACCAGCCAATCGGATCATTCATTCTGACCCCAGCCCCTCCTAGCCTTACACACATGATGAGATTAGATCCATCACAAGCAATGCCAATCAGGACATTCTGATGGGCCTGAACCAACACAGGATTGAGTTACACTAAACCCTGTAGTAACAAGTGTAATCCCAGCCAAGTGACCACACACAAGGTAGCAGTGCATGTCTGTACTGTATATGAGTTGTATGATGCTTATATGCATGCTGAGTCTATGAGAAGGATATATATAACTTTATACACAGATATATGTGTTAGAATATTAGGAGATATTATTCCTTACCGCTCTTATCCTCTGCGTGTCCCCTTGTAATAAACTGCTTCCAAACCTTAATCTGCACTCTACTTCCTGTTCCGGTGTCTCTGGTTGTCATAGAGATGGCTGAGGCGCGTGAGGGGGGCGGGTCAGGGTAAGCGAGTGACAGTTGGAATATAGAACGTCAGGAACATTGATTTATAGATCAGAGATAGATTAGAGATGTCTGGGGGGTTGAGCGCCAACCTGTACAGTGCAATCCAGTGCAAGTGTGTATACATAGATCCCAGATACAGGATATCATGCTGCAATATATAATATATTATTAAATTATTTATATTAATATATTGTTATTATTACTACCTATATCATCCCCTGACTGTACAGTGCAATCCAGGGCAGTGTGTATACATAGATCCCAGATACAGGATATCATGCTGCAGTATATAATATATTATTTATATTATTATTATATTGTCATTATTACTACCCATATCATCCTTTGACTGTACAGTGCAACCCAGGGCAGTGTGTATACATAGATCCCAGATATAGGATATCATGCTGCAATATATAATATATTATTTATATTATTATTATATTGTCATTATTACTACCCATATCATCCTTTGACTGTACAGTGCAATCCAGGGCAGTGTGTATACATAGATCCCAGATATAGGATATCATGCTGCAATATATAATATATTATTTATATTATTATTATTATATTGTCATTATTACTACCCATATCATCCTTTGACTGTACAGTGCAATCCAGGGCAGTGTGTATACATAGATCCCAGATACAGGATATCATGCTGCAATATATATATTATATTATATATTTTTTATTGTTATTATTACTACCTATATCATCCTCTGACTGTACAGTGCAATCCAGGGCTGTGTGTATCCATAGATCCCAGATACACGATATCACTGCCTCGGCATATTATACACTGATAGCATGGTGCAATATATAATAATATAATATATTACTACATATCATCCAATGACAGTACAGTGCAATATATATATTTTTATATATACAGAATTCCGATCTACATTATACATTACTGCCTGTATACCCAAATCATCATCTGACAGTACAGTGCTATGTATATGCAAGGATCCATCTACATTAGTGGTCCCCAACCTTTTTGAGCTTGCGGACCACTAAATGCATGGACTTCGGACCACGCATGCGCGGAGAGTCGTGTGTCACTCAAGGGGAAGAAACTTTCCCCAGAGTGAGATCATGATGCCAGAACTCGTCTACTGTGCCATCGCAGGTCTGAGGTTCAGAGACACAACCTGCCCACCGCCTTGTGCCTGCAATGTGTGTGCCTGCAATGTGTACTGGAGACATGGTCTGCGGCTCTGGCCGGCGCACCCCCCTAAACGGGGTCCTTCACCTGACCCAGCTGGGGGGTGCAACTGGCCAGAGCCAAGGCTCACCTGCCAGACAGCTGCGGCTCCCGACCAGGGGTTGGGGACCCCTGATCTACATTATATTACTGCCTGGGTTCAGTAAACTCACAGTACAGTGAGTGAGTTTTTGTCTGTGCCATCAGGGAAGAAAAAATCCACTCATAGATGAACCTGATCAGTACATTCAGATAGTCAGCTGAACTCATGCTATCATTTAGGTTGTTCTAAAAGTTCCAAGCAGCATGGATTGGGAAATATTCGAGATTTCCACTCACATCAATAGGAAGTGAAAGTAAAACCTCCCCAACAGACCCAGGTAACAGATCTGATAAATATACAAACCCTTCCCCATGCAATACAAAATTAATAGGTATTTTGACATGAGTTAGGGCCAACCCAATGGAAACACACATTTGCAATAAGGTGTGTTATAATAAGGTATACCCTTAGTGCCCAACAATACCTTAGTTAGTCTGTGCGGTGCCATTTCATTTCATTCTTGGGCACTGACAGTCCTAATACAACATAACACAAGAATGACACAGCACAATGTGTGTACATACAAGAACACCAAAGTGTGACTGGACATTTATACACTTATTCAGCACATTAAATGGCACTCATCATACAAGGCTGTAAGTGACCCAGTGATGACGGCTTTTAATGAGAGTCATCAGGATAAGCTATGTAATGATCCGTTGTATCAGGTTATGTATGCCATCTGTTCCTTGCAATTTCTAAGGACTGTGAGGTAGCACTGTGGTAATGGCTGATGGCTTTCAACTAGTTCTTAATGTGCTAGAAAACTGCACAAGCAGTCTATGGCTGTTGAAAATAGTTACCAAATAGTGGTTAGCTAAGCAGTTCTGCAACACCAGTCTGAACAAAGCTTTAGTGTTCAAGTTGTCTTTTATATTTTAGGACATGTTGGTGTATTGACTTGTACATTGCTGAAAAGCAAAGGGATCCAGGCATCCAGTTAAGGATGGAGAACAGCAGTGACCGGTACTTTAATTACCCATGCAGCCTATGTCTATAGAAAGCCTTCAAGAGAACCTGTCTTAGAAGCCTTTGCTGGCTCCATATACGTTCTAGGACTGGGATGTTTTCAGGCTCCCTACTATGGGATCAGTAGGGATCAATGTGAAGCGTCATGATGTTCCACCCATGGCCACTACTGGCATATTATGTATGGCATTGAGCCAGCCTTATCTACTGAGCCTAGCTGCTTACATACGGTGGGAAGTATGTGTAACTCCCTGCCCTGAGATATACTGTACACCAGGGGTGCCCAACAGGTGGATCGCGATCTACCGGTAGATCACAAAAGCAACACGAGTAGATTGCGGAGCCCTGCCTTTCCAAATAAACTCTAATGTGCACAGGAGTTATTAAGTCCAATTTTTATTGTTGGTAGATTGTTTTGCCTTGGTCATTTTAAAAGTAGCTCATGAGCCAAAAAAGTGTGGGCACCCCTGCTGTACACCGAGAGCAGAAAAGAGGAGAGATGGCAGTGAGTGACTAGGACAATACTTTAGCAGCAGAATTTGAATATTGCTGGGCTGCACACAGTGGGTACATATGTGTTTTATATATTTTTTACTTACATTTAACTTATTACTTACATTTTTACAGGACTATATTAAATTATAAAAAGGTAATGATCACATGACTGCCTATGCCAAATTACCGCATACTGGGAGATATCTATGAACAGTTTTCTCTGGCATCTGCACAGGTGATTACTGCAGCCTTAACGCACTCAATGTTTTCACCTAAAATTCCCACAACTTTCACCCAATATTCACACATTTTTCTCCTATAATAATTGTGTAGAATATGTGTTATTTTCTTTATAATTTTGAACCATGTGACTGTAATTAGCAGCTCCTATTGGTTGTTATAGCTGCATATGGAAAAAAGATTATGGTAAATTTGTGAACTCTGTATATTATTCCCTAATAAAGCTCATGTTTAAAGTCAAGTTCAGTATGTGACCTTGTGATGCTTGTGGAAAGTCAATGTGAATAATTGATAAGAAAACCTCTCTGTCATCTTAGCCTTTATTATTAATTCACTCTCGTGAAAGCTGCCACTACCGCGTAGACGTACGCCTATTGGCTAGCTAGCCGTCGGCAACACGTGATTGGTCAGAAAAGAATACCATCTTCCTGGAGTTGCTGAGATGAGTGACGTTCTCACAGCACATGTCATAGACTTATAGACAGACGGTGTGCTCGCTGATTGGACAGGACGCATCGAGAAGGCCCCGCCCCCCCCGAAGTCAGCTGTATGAGCAGAGAGTTGAGTCGTACAGTTCCGCGTTTGCTCGGCGCAGTGTAAAGGGCGCAGCGGACGGAAGGAATTTACCGGCGGGAGGTGACCAGTGCTCAGGGGCCCCACAATGGCTTTACTTATCCAGCACCAGTTCAAACCATTGCCTGCTGATAAGCAGATTGACACCTGCAGTTTCCTGGACTCGGTGTCTCATCTGCCGGCCTTTTTTGGTAAGTCACACTGTGCTAATTATTGTCAAATGTCATGGCGACTGTTTACCTGATAGAGACTTACCTGTGCCAGGTGCTGTGACCGCCAGTCAGTGTGTACTACAGAACATAGGTAGACAGGGGGTGCCCATGTCAGGGGAGCTCCTATTACTTACCTGTCATCCTCACTGCCTCTGATTTCATGAACAAAGCTCACCTGTCCTCACCTGTCATACCATTACATGTATAGATCATTAATATATATCCCAGTCTACACACAGAGGTATAGATCATTATTATATTACATACAGGTTTATAAATCATTATTATATATTACATACAGGTGTATAGATCATTATTATATATTACATACAGGTGTATAGATCATTATTATATATTACATACAGGTTTATAGATCATTATTATTTTATTCAGTCCACATACAGAGGTACAGATTGTTATATATTATATACAGATATATGGATCATTATTATATTATTATTATTATTATTATTATTAATAATAATAAACAGGATTTATATAGCTCCAACATATTACGCAGCGCTGTACAATAAATAGAGGTTGCAAATGACAGACTAATACAGACAGTGATACAGGAGAGGACCCTGCCCCTAAGAGCTTACAATCTAGTAGGTGGGGGAATAAGACCACATACAGGCTTACATGATTATGAATTAAAGGGTTTGTTCACACAGTCCATGGTTACTGCTTACCAGGGGCCCGATTTTCCCCACCACCAGGTCCATATGAGAGGTCATCCAGCTCACTGACCTCCAAATCGCCCCATATTCACTTGTGAAATAAACTATCTTTAACTGCTTTTCTTTATTTCAGCTTTAAACATATCAGATGATTGATTTATAAAACTTCAGTTGGTTTTTGAACAGTAAAATGTTGGGAAACAAATTTCTTTTTTAGCTGCTGCACAACTGTCCATGTGAACAATCTCTCTGGCCCTGTGCAAGTATACAGAATAGGGAATCCCTATAACTTTCCTGATCTGTGCACTTGTTCTGAGTCCACAAGACAGCCAGGAAACTAGCAGCTTCCTAGGGAGAGGGGGATTAGCATTGACCACCCCGGTATTTCTTTATTATTGGGTTTTTTTTAAGTTTCTAAAACTTTCTCAACCTTTTATTGTGGGGGAACCCAGGTCTTCGGGGACACCTCTTACATTTACTATATCCATAGATCTCAGCACATTAGCGTGCTGGTTATTGGGAAGAATATCCCTTACATTGCTGGCCGGTGGGAACAATGTCAACTCAGCCTTACAGATGGCCAAAAAGATCATTAGCGTCTGCTAAATATCTTACACTGGGGGCTTCTTTCTGGGGTTTTTTGGGGGGATCGAGTTGAAAAAGGCCTTATAAATTTGGTCGCCAGTAGGAAAAATGTACTCAACAGTGGTGGTTAGAATTTTCTATCACTAGAGTTATGCGGCTGGCTCTTCCAAGTGGTGTTGTTGCCAGAACCATGCAGGCATCATCAAATGGGAGATCATCATCCAGAGTTTGAGGAACCCAGGTTGAGAGCGACAATCTAGATGATTGTCTTCAGGAACCAACAATTGTGATCCTTTCAGGCCAAAATCTAGCATGTACCCAGCGGTCCCCTGATGTTGTTTAGAGATGCTGTGGTGGATCACTAAACCACCAACCAGGAATGACCACTATAATTTCCTATAGAGGAGGACGCTGCGAGCGCCTACTGCTCAGTCCTCCTCCTTCCACAATATACATGTGATTTTAGCACACCATTGTACAAAGCAGAATACCATTAGTTCATTGTGCTGTGTTGAATAAAATAATGCTGTCCATTTTCTCTGAAGATAAAATGGGCAGCCTTAATTCTTTTCATCTCGGTGCCCTAAAATGTGTGTGTAATTACACTATGTATATTTCTAACCATTTACAGATGGTGAATCAATCACTGCTATGTAAAGCACATGCAGTGAATGTCTGGTGAATATCCAATTCACTGCTTCATAAAAATTCCCATAGTAATTTGTAATGTGGTGCTGAACCTGGGGCCAGTACAAAGTGTAACTTCTATCTTTCCCTCCTTATCTTGGACTTCCTAGTAGTGTCATAAAAATAAGGAGATCCCTCAGAGTAATGTTGTATGGAAATGTACAGCAAATCTTTGTCTTGTAAATGTAATCTTTATCCAATTGTATAATGATTTCATCTGGCGTGATTGTAGTCACAGTTTAGGCTCACCAGATCACAAGACTTCCCATTGTTTGTTCATTGGAACAATGACTTACTGGTATGTGAATGGCACCTCTGTGTGCACGGCACTGTGAAAATCTTCCCTCTGCCTCATTCAAATCATTCATTTCATTACAAAGGAGTGGGTTTATTTAGTGCTTTTCTATTATTATTATTCTGGGAGGTTCCAGTGTCATACATCAAAGGTCAAAAGTATGTGCTAAATATGTTCACATTGGTATGTAAACTTGTAGAGCTGGAAATGGGCTTAGTCACACTTTACTCATTGGCAATTATTCCAGTCATTCTATAATTATCAATAAACTGTTAAGGTGTGTATATAATATTTTGGTTGCTTATATTTTATCACCTGGTCATGGGCTGGGGACATTTGGACATAACTAATGGTCTGATGTTTAGGACAAGGACTGTGTCTCTGATGTCTCCAGGACAGAAAGTGTGGGAAATCCAGATAGGGCCACAGAGCTCTAAAAACCCATCAGAAATCCTGTATATACTAAAGATATAAAATATAAATCTCATAAACTGAGGGGTTCTACAGCTGCAACTTCTTCAATACTTATTTCTCCTTTCATTTTTTTAGTCATGGATTTATTCAGTTTTAAAATGTAGTGGGCTTAGGATCATATTTTTAAAAATCTACACTTTTTTATTGATATCAAGCTAGTTGACAAATTTTTATTAAAGCTCATCCCCTGATCCTATTTTCCAAAATCGACATAACTTCTTGATATGAAGCCATTTGATAAATGTGTGTGTGCTGTGCACCCACAGCCAATTCATTTTACATGGACTGGCATTGTATGCCAAAACACAAAATATCAGTGCTTTGTGGTGTGCTAAATTATTCACCTGTCGGGCAAACATACACTGCACAGTGTTATTCAGCACTGAGGGTGATTTCATCTAGGTCAGTGTATATATATATATATATATATATATATATATATATATATATATTGTGGTTGTGACCCGCACTGTGTGTATGACAGCCTGTACCCAACAGCACTCAGAAATTGAGACTGGCATGCGTATGTTGGCATTGTCCATCAAGAATCTATTGTATTTACACACTCAGAAGGATGATACTAGCACAGAACTGTTATAGACCTTGTGACCTTCCGATCAGTTTAATAAATGGTTCCCTTAAGTAAATGTGGATATCTAAGGAATGCTTTGCTGCTTGGGTATTTAGTGATAACACAGAGATATCTTCTGCATAATGGAAAAAGACTTTTGAATTTGTTTTAGCTTTCAGTGATTTGACTGCCATTGGAGAGCATTTTACCCTTCTTTAGTGGCAGAACTGGCAGCAGTAGCCCAGGGGCTTTTCAATGGATATTGCAGCTCGATTTCAGGGAGGCAAATTCCTTCAGTCATCTCTGCTCTTCCCATTCATGGTCCCAGCTTTAGTACATATTTGCTGTGCATATGATGCAGAACTTCATCTGCCCCATATGACCTACTACTAATGTAATTGGGAAGTGCAGTGTGTAGATTTTATCAATGTAACCCTGACCTTGTGACAGCTAAGACAATAAAAAAAGTTATGTTGCCCCAATTTATCCTAGATCAATAAAGTATGTTTCACCGATGGTGGACTATGTGTAGGCATTGACCGTATCCAGGGTTGTACCCACAAAAGAGGGACCAAATGCTGTGTGGATAAAAAAGACACCTATAATTTTGACTCTCTGTTATGTGCCCAGTCCAGTATTTAGTGTAGAATGGCTGCTTTATAATATGAACCAAAATCTGGTAAGTTTGTGACCTTTATACAGTGACTTATGGGGGATGTTATCTGCTGTGTAAAGGTCAGGAGTACTTGGATATTGTTACAGCCAGCAGATTAGTTGAGTAGTATTGGTACAAATACAAGTCCAAGAATTGGTGATGTAGTCTAGTCAAATAAAGTTACTGCAAGGATTTCAACATAATATAAGCTTAGCTACAGGACCCATACACTTTCATCAGTGAAGCTGGGTAATCCAGCAAACCTGTAAACGATTTCCTAAAAGTCATTTGCTGTTTGTTAGATATTTGTTAGCAAATGTTTTCAATCCTGGACCAGATCCTCTTCAGGTTTGCTGGATCACCCAGCCCCACTGAGAAAGTGTATTCTCTCCAGCCTTGGAGAACTTAAATCAACTACCACATTACGGGTACAATTGTCATCCAAGGGCTGAACTACACTTTGTGCTATTGCATTATAGTGCATGCATTATGCCTTGCTTGCACTCACTGCAAACTCTATTCAACCCTAATTTGATCCAGCAAATGCCATGACATGTCATTAAATTCAGTCAAATAAAATTATATGAGGTTGTCATCTAAAAAATGCATCTGCCGGAGAAAGACACGTATGAATGTAGCCTTTAGTTCCACATTGTGTAGTCTGCAAAGTAAGCTTTTACAAAGCTTCTTTTATTTCTGATTGTGCTGAGGTTGGGGACTTACCATCCCTTTTCAGTATGGTATATTGTTGCTTCTCTATTTTTGGATACATTACAAATAAATATTATAAAAAAAATTAATAATAAAAATTACCTTGTGCAACATTATTTCCATTGCAGTTCATTACCATACGTTGTAACACGTATATTGGAATAGTACTGCTCTGGTGAGTTGGCTGTTACCCTAAATGAATAGCACTAAATGCATTGTTCTAGCACCAAAGTGTGATCAGCCCCTAAGGTATGAGCTGGGGTTGTCATTCATATTCTTGGTTCATTTCCCAGTGAAACCTTCTAGCTTTGAGCATTGTTTTGCTTTGTTAACCTTGATGGCTGAACTATTAACATCTGCAAAAGCAACTTCTATATATATTGAAAAGAAACCCTCCTTATGTATAATATATTATTAATGACATTTTAGGTTGTATCTGCTCAGACAAATGAAAATCTGGTCTGTAGCCACTTCAAGGCCTATCATCCTGCAAATAATATTATCATAATACATAAGGTCCTTCTTATCATGGAATGCATTTCACATATCTGTGGTGCTGCAGCATATGTTATCTGTTGATAAAGTCTGCAGTGTTGTATTCTATATACAATCAGCCTTTTATGCCATTTAGTACAGTGTGGGGGTAGTATGCGGGCTGAGGACATTTACTTGTAATCTGGCATACTGCACCAGTTTTATTTGTTAAATTTTGCTATATTACATCTAGAGGCACCAGTATTTATAAAAGTGAAAAAAACAAACTTCATTTGATGCCAACTCAAGCAGATTTGACATAATATAAGGCAGTAAATAATCTATTTAAAACGGTAAACATTAAAAAAAAAATAATCAGTCACTTTACCTTTTTAGGTTTTTGTGTTAGGTTATGCCTAGTAGCCATTTCCATACTTTCAGGGCAAATCAACAGTTTTATTCCCTTTATATAAATACATTTTGTTTGCAATTTCCTCCTACCTATTTCATCTAGATACAGGTGAGCATGTGGCACGCTCCTTGTGTGCTGGGACAATTGAGGCTGTCCCAGGGCACATATCTAGCCCTATGAAAACTTTAATTCTTAGCTTACCGTATTTTTTGCCGTATAAGACGCTCCGGAATATAAGACGCACCCAATTTTAAAGGAGGAAAATCTAGAAAAAAAAGATTCTGAAAGATTATTCCTTCCACTGTACGGCAGTTAGGACAGGGAACAGCAGGGGGCGCTGTGCTGGCTTCTTTCCCTCTGCACTGCAGCCAGGAGAAGACACACGCTGCTGCCAGAGAGGAGAGGAGACACACGCTGCAGCCAGCGAGGAGAAGAGACACACGCAGGATCAGGTATCGGGTGAGTATCCTATTTTGATTATTTTATAACACATTTGTTGTACAGTACGCACCAACTTTTCCCCCCCAGTTTTGGGGAAGAAAAAGTGCGTCTTATACGGCAAAAAATATGGTATATATAAGCCTTTCCTTTGCTGCTGAACAAAAGATAGGGGGGTCACATTAATGTTTAAGCTTTCTAATGTTTTTAGATGTACTGAAAATGTGATATTGTAATGTTCATAAACCATATTTTTGGTTAGTTTGTAGTTGGGCATTAGGTAAACAGGTTTTACTTGCTGCCAATTCTCACCATTATGTCACTGATAAAGAATTAAAAAAAAACTGATAAGGAATAAAAACTCTTTCGTCTATAAAGATGAAATATTAGCTAGACAAAAGGGCAGTGATAACATAAAAATGTAGTTTTTGTAAATCCATTATATATTCATATTTATGTACCCCGTTAAATACATAATATATTCTGTAAAAATAAGTTTTGCCTATTTCACAGTGAACACTACTAAAGCATATGAATTCTTGGGGTTTGCTTGTGGATTGATGAATCAGTAAGTGACATTACAAATTCTCTGGATGCAAAAAAAAGTTGTTACATAAGTTAATCGAAAAGATACCAAAGCAAATTCATGGCATAATAAAGCTAAAGGCAGGCCAACAACATCTTAAGCTACGTACGCACTTCCAATTATTATCGTCGGAAAACGAACGACGAACGTTCCTGCACGATATATATGAACGATCGTATAGCACCGATCCATCACGCATGCTCTGACCATGGACGATCAACGAACGACCGTACACATGAACGATGTTCAACGATCGTCGCCCAATCCGATCCGCCGGTCCGGTCGTTCGTTTCCAACAATTTTCCTCGTTCGTCGGCATCGTTGGTTACTTTTTTACGAACAATTTTTTTCCCCATCGATCGTTCGTCGTTCGATTGGAACGATAAAAATTGGAAGTGTGTACGCACCTTTAGAGTGTGTACATTTTTGGCTAGACATTGTACAGATTCTACAAAGGCAAATACCACAACTTTAGAAACCTATCTGCCAAATCATTTTTTTAATATGAATAAGTAGGTACATTTGTCACATGATTTATTGATGTTCTAATGGTATGATTCATTTTTAATTATTTAAGGCAAGGTTGTGATTAATTCAGTTCTCGTTGCAGCAGGAATTATACTTTACAATTTATATATAAAATTATAGGTGGAAGGGAACATTATTCATGCACTACAACAGTAGTCCGACGAGTTCTTTTTGCATGACTGACTTTCTCATTATTTCACTTGCACAATGACTTGCAAAATGAATTTGTTGTTTGCTACATTATTTAGTAACTTTGATACAAGTGTTTGTCATTCTTCTAAACCTCTAGTAAAGTGTTCAGAATGACTTTGTATCTGTTAGAATGACACCAATGACTGATGTCGTGTAATTCAGTGGGAACGTTAATATTTCACAAGGTACAAATAAGTAAAACGGTTACTTTAAGGGTGACTGGCTTCCTTGGGGAGATTCAGTTACAGCTAATGGACTTGACAGATCTTGTACACTTGTGGTGTCCAGGCCTGGGGATATTTATTAGCCGTATCTTAGAATTACCCTGGTCATGGATAGCAAGCTGTTGATACATGCTTTATTAGTGACTTTAATAAGCTATATAAATGTATTTTTTTAGAATGCACAGTGTGGTGTATGGAATGTAATGGCACACAGGCAAAAGGTGTGATTTACCAAAACACATGAGTGTAATAAAAGGAGTCTTAAGATAGCATGCAAGTTTTAATAATTACAGTTGTTTTTGCTACTTTAATATTATCATGGACTGTAGTAGTAAAACAGACTAAGAATGAAAAATAACTTGTGAATCTGGTATTCATCAAAACATTACTGCTGGAGAACCTTCCAGGTTCATGTTATTTTAATGGCAGTGACTGATTCTCCACTAGAAAATGTTTTGGTGTATGTCTGATCCACTGTTCTCTAAATAAACCCCTAAGTGGGATGTGGAGTTTTGTACATCCTACTTGTCTGGGTGTTTAAGTATGACTGTTTCCCTATATAAAACTATAGTAAGCGTCTCATTTAAATTTATAGCAAACTTTTTCGAGCACATTTTTGGTCTGTAATTTGGCAGACACTTTCATACCCACAAATCATTGCCTATTGAAATGGTTTGGTAGAACCTCATGGGGGTTCTTTTTTAGGTCAAGGGCCTCTGTTTTATGTTGGAGTTCCTGGGTTCTATATTGCCCTCTGTGGGGATCTTTTTATAATTCATGGGTACTCCATGGCCCTGGATGAAGGTTGGATGAAGTGTCACCTATTCTACTGTTACTGATCACACTTTCATCTACATCAGGGGTGTCAAACTCAAATACACAGAGGGCCAAAATAAAAACTTAGACAAAGTCACAGTCCAAACTTTAAAGTCCATTGAAAAAATTAAAGACGTTTTTCCTTCTCATTAGTTGTAAAACTATTTCATATGGAGACAAGGGGTTTTGCTTCGCATTCAATCTGGATCAAGCCTATAAAAGAGAAATGGCACCGCTACTACAATTCCCTGCATCTACAAAACAGTCCAATGCAGGGCCACGCATAGGCACAGAGCCTGCTGGTCTATAGACGCGAGTAATGCCAGGAATTGTAATAGCGGCGCTATTTTGATGCAGTGGCAGGCCAGCTGCAATTCATATTTAGAATTTCTTTGGGGGCCAAAAAGTTCCTTTTCGGGGGGCTAATTTGGCCCTTGGGCCTGAGTTTGACACCCCTGATCTAAATGATATTGCAGTTTGATACAGTTCTACTTTTTAGAACGTATTTCATATTTTTTCAACAACCTAGAACCTATGTTATACTGAATTTTTTCATGATCATTGGTGTCAGTCATGCCCGCAGCTCTAGTTTAAAATAGGTAAAGGACAGTCTATCTTCACCTTTTTACCTCGGAGGAACCCTTAATATATAAATGTGTGTGTGTGTGTGTGTGTGTGTGTGTATATGTATGTGTGTGTATATATATATATTCTATATCTATTCTATAGAACTCTTCTATATTTGCTGGAATGTTTAAGTAGAATTTTCCTGAAATGTCTGATTAGAAGACAACTAAATGTGTTTGTAGTTGGTACTCGTTAAATGTTGTCTTGACACTTTATTAATTCCCAACATTATTATAATTTATTTACCTTATGAAAGGGATTAGACCAGTTCATGTTGTATTTATTGATATGCATATCCTAAAACAGGGTGTCATCATCTCTTTAGCCTATCCTCATTTTGTAAACTGCTGCTCTTTAATGGCTGGTAATAACCCTCCATAAAGGTTTATTTTGGGAAGGAGATACATAAAGTGGACATCTGAAGACCTGTACTTCCATATTGTTTGGTATTGCCTTCAAATATTTTTTTTTCTGTCACACTGCAGTGCTCTAACCAGACAGGACTGAGTAATACACCTTTTACAAGTGTCCTTACATGTAAATGTGGGTTATTTTAGACCAGATCTGTTACTTTGTGCTGATTACTCCAAAGTACAGAGTCTAAAGCTATGTACACGTGTTAGATCATTATTAAGATGAACAGACAAGCTTGTCCAACATGTGTACGATGGTCGCCCCAATGTGACAGATCTATGAACAATAATATTATTACCACTATTATTATCAATCTGGAATGATCACTTTATAAGTTAGAGGAGGAGAGCACAGTGGGTTGCCGCTTCCTCCCTCTTCCCTCTCCATATAATAGAAATGAAAGATCATTGGATTCATCTTATAGCTGGGCGCACCACCCAGCACTTTTTTCAGTAATCACTGCTGTTTTTGGTTGGTTACTGAAGAGTTGGGTCACACTACAGGGGCTGCCACCTACTTATGATTTCTTCCCATCCAGCTAAAAAAAAATTTCTGGGTTCAAATTGGGATTCCTAAATGATGTTTTGCCTGAGACAAATATGATCGGTTGCCAAAGGAGTCAATTATCCAGTGCGTGTATGTAGCTTAACTGCAGTGCTTAGAACAATATGTTTTTTTGGGGATATTTTTGGTCCTTTATTTGTCTATAACATTTGCATGCTGTATATCAATCTGGAGATGTCATTCATGTTTATTTTTGTTTGTTTTAGTTTATTACATGCAACTGCACACGTGCAGTCACCCCTGAGGAAGCCTATACTGTTGAAATGCGTCAGGTACGACGGTACATGTATACGAACTATAGACCTTCCAGATTGATACTGGACTGTTGGGACAAATTATGGCCCACTCATTCCATATGGATTAGTTGTATTCTGTCTAGCGCCATTTTTTTGGCCACAATTATACCGATTATGTTGTAAGATTTATTGTTTTTGATTTGGATTGTGTCTAAAAAAAGTTCATCAATAATACAATACTTTTGCCTAAAAACTCATGTTTTGCTACTTCTACTCATGTTACTTTATCTGGGGTTGGCAAATATCCATTAAGGACTTCAAATGTTTGGACACCACTACCACATCAGTTAGTCTATTTTGTATGCAGTGCATGACAAATGATAAAAAAAAATTGAGATTGTTTGTACAATGTGAATTTGTTTCGGCTTTAAGAAACAAGCTTGACATATTGGTATCACATAGACTTGTGGTGTCACCAAGCATGTACCACTGCACTCTATCCATTCCTACCAAGGAACAATGCAAAACAAGGATTACTAACATGCAAAATAATGTCTAGCAGCAACGGTAGGCAAAAATCCCCAAGTCTAGTATTCTGCATATTGCTGTAGTCTTCTGTGAATCTGTGCAACTTCTGTATGTGCACCCCATGAATATAGTGGTCTCTCACTATATGTAAACAGGCAAACATTGGATCTTTATTATAAATGAAAATTCCTTTCTGAACAAGCATATTAGTAAATGTAATGGGTTCTTACTACTTTTTGAATTACATTTTTTTCATCAACAAGTGTGTATCTGTCATTTTATTTGTGATTAGAAATAGTTCTATATGTGGATGTTCTGTGTCCACTGTCCTTGTAAACTGTGCCATATTTACAGAAATAAATAATTATTGAAATACAGTTAATGTAATAGGCTGCTGTAGGAAAACAAAAGTATGCTCTTGGTCCCATAAGCATGTATTACTCGTTGGCATTTAGCTTGATTTTGCAACCTTTTGACCACTTCTCCATTAAAAATTCCTTCAGCTACAATATATTTGTGGGTTTTTTGTTCTATGATCGTCCCATTTAAATTCTCCTGCAGGATTCAGTAAGATTCAAATTCCAGCTTTGGCTAGGCCAGTCCATAACGCTCTATTTTTTATTAGTTTTGAGCCTTTAAACTTTGGACAAATAATGTCACATTCTCATCAAATACACTTTGATATAATGCGCATATCATTGTTCACTTAATGACTTCAAGCTTGCTTGACCCTGAAGCAGAAAAACAATTTCAAACCATAATGTTTCAATCACTGTTCACAGATGGTATCTGACTGATTTCTTCAAATGCTCTTTTTGGTCTCCCTCAAATATGTTCACTTTTACTTTGATCCAACAATTCTATCTTTGTGTTTTAAAGTCCACAGCATAATGTTCAGTATTTCTTTCCTAAAAATCAGTTTAGATGGGTGCAGTCTAATCATAGGTGCATGCGCTAAGACACAAACTGTTCGATCTCATGATATCATTTAGAGGTTCTTGGAGACTTTTTAGCATGGTCAGATGGTCAGCCCTTGGCATGTATTTGTTGGGCCAGCCAAATAGTCATTTGAAATGTAGGTCATTGTTTTCTTAAGTTAAAATGATTGAATTATATTCATTTGGCCATCATGATAGATTCCTAGGTGCGCGCTGTCTTCTTTAAGTGGGCCCTTTTGATCTTGGCATGACATTATCACACACATTAGTTTTAAAGATAGTAGAAAATCTTCAATATTTGTGGTTTAAATAAGATGGGTCTCACCAGAATATTCCCTAAAGAGGTTCTTATCAGAACACTCGATTCTAATGCAATGGATTCAACCCTTTTGCTGCTAGGCACTAACACAACATACACACATGCAATTGATATTGCTGAAAGCAATGTTTTGTGAATGTTTCCAGTGACAGATAAACGGAGGAGTGTTGTACAAGTACACGCTGTACACTCCGTATGTTCTGTTCTATGGAGAAGAGGAGAACAAGCGAGCAGCACCCGCTGTGCTCTCCCCCTGGTACTTATATAGTGGTTATTCCATGAATGATGTTGGGTGTCTGCTGTACATGTTAGATTCTC
The DNA here is from genome assembly GCF_032062135.1 of Pyxicephalus adspersus. NCBI lineage: Eukaryota > Metazoa > Chordata > Amphibia > Anura > Pyxicephalidae > Pyxicephalus > Pyxicephalus adspersus. The sequence continues at coordinate 39,421,331 of NC_092863.1, read as the reverse complement.
TGATTTGTGTACATAGCCTTACTCTCATTTAGGACTTCATTTTTTCTAATTTCTATTTTTAACATAATATCCTCTATGAACTCTATGATCCCCTGATTAGAAGTGATAATTAGTGCTCATTATGGAGACCTCAGGGATCTAAACAGAAGATGAGGTTGGCCTGGTGCATATATGTCATTTACCTAGGGGGTTGGCAACAAGATGCACAATGGGAATATATAAATTATGTGAAGTGTGCTGTCGAGCAAGCAGTATAATTAGGTATCCCTGGCCTCCAGGTGACAATATTCTCAGCTGTTACCACCTGCTCCCTCTTCTACAATGTCTTGAAGACTTGTGTGGACAGACATTGGGCTTGTCAGTGTTATCCGTTTTAGGAGTTTTTAAAACACATTGAGCAGTGTGGTTGCTATTCAGCCTGCTTCATGTGGGTTTTCCATTCCTGTTGACATTGAGGAAGAAGACACTGCATTTATTAATAAAATCTGACTACTAGCTCTAATGAGCTTTTTCTCCGGCTTTCATAATCCAGTGCATATTTAAAGTAATTTGTGCAGTAAATGCAAATGAAGTAAATCTTTGCAGTAAATAACCAGTTGGCTGGTGCTTACAGCATGAACATTGTGTCCTGGTCATGATTCAAATATGGGACCTTGGTGTCTCAAGAGTTCTATCCACTGATCCACCATGCTACCCAACATTCTTCATAGATACAGTATTGTGAGTGTTGTCACTTTGGGGAAAGAAGTGTGTTACTGACAGGATCACTAGATGCAAATGAAAGAAAAAGAAAACTAATGTAGCCATCCGATCTAGGGACTGGCTAGCGATAATCTATTTATGTTCTTGAGTTTATGTACACTTTGACAAAATTCCCTGCTCCTCAATGACTTGATGGTGGATGTCAGTCTACAAAATTGGGCATTCTCGAATAGGCTTCATTTGCATGCAGCCCACACTGAACATGGTTGAGACAACTGAAATCAAATTAATGAAGAGACAGGCCAGGGACAGTAACACTTAGGTGAAAATTAGCTCGATGATGCTGGATGTCAGCAACTTCATTAGAGATGAGCTCCTACACCTGTGATGGGGCTGGAGTGCTAAGTGTAATTGTAAGTAATTTATTTGTAATTGTTTATAGGAAAATGGTAGTGCCCCAAACAAACATACTAATAATGGGGGAAGTGTTCTGTTGTGGGATTTTAGTGTTGCATGGACAGCATTGTCAGTTAACTACTCAAAATAAGTCTCTTACTGACTTTTTAGCAGGATATTTATTTTTTTATTGGTGCAAAAGTTCCCTTTTATTAATCTTTGTTGCAGTCTAACTTTGTTGTTGGGTGGCATTTCTACAAAAAAACTATGTTTTTAATGTTTTCACATGTGTTGTTATTTCATACTACAACTAGCTCGCAACCACTGATTAAATAAACTGGGAAATAGGCTAGGGAGCTCCACTAGAAGCTGTGTAGAGTATAGGTTTCCAAGGCCTTTGAAAGTAAATGTGTAAGAAAGTCAACCTGTGCCTGTCACCATCTGATCTGTCACGTCTGATCTTCAATTGATGATCTGATTGCCGTACATCTGTCTCACTTACACTGAGAAGTGTCATTGTGTTATTTGAGTGGTCAGATGTCTGGGGATCCTCATGTATAAAGCATGTGTTGCCTTTACAGAGAGGACACTCTCTCTTGTGACTTTAACTAATTAACTTGTATGTGAGATGAGCCATGCAGTGGTGGAACTCACCTTTTGCATGCCTTGATTCTGCAGTAAAAGCTGAGGTGTGTGTGTGTTTTTTTTTTTTTCTTTTTTGGCTTCTGAGATGCTGACCTAAAAGCTTCAGCACGCTAAGCCCCAGCAATGTCACTGGTGATGGGTAAATCCCTGGCTTGCCATTCTCACTTAAGCAAAGTTCCTAGAAGAGTGTTAAACTGAACAAGAAGAAAAGGAAAAACTTGATGGGAACACAGATGAATTTTAAAATGGGGAAAGATTCCCATTTCCCTATCCAAAACTAAAGACTGGAATTAGGCTTTAATCTTTTTACACAGGTATAAAGACAGACATAATGAGTCTGTTGCATAACAAGGTTGGTTTCCGACAATGGTTGTTGTATGCTGCAGTTTTGAAACAAAAAAGCACTGCTGTGTTGATAAGCATTGTATTTTGTCAGACCATTAATCTGAATTACAAAGCACAGAAAAGTTGTACATGCTGTGTTTTTGAATACCATGCATTGAAATGAATGAAAACTGACCACACCAACTCCTGTAAGGTGCATTGCTGCATGTAAATATGTGTGCTTTTATAAAGTACAAATGGGAACAAATTCTAAGCCATTTTAGGAATAAACACTGATTGTAATGTCAAGTAGTTTCCTGAGTCTTTGAACCTCACCTTACTACATTTACTGCAGTCTGTATGAGAAACAATGTATGAGGCCTAAATGCATGGTGGAACCTGCTGGAAAGAAAGGAAAAAGGCAAGTGAAAGTGTTCCTTGCATTTCTCCAGACCAGCCACTTTGAACCAGACTTACGTGGGATTCCACGGTTTCTCCAGAAGTTGGCAGGTGACCATTTAAGCTGTGGCTGATTGACTTCCCACAAGATGGTGCCATCATATTTCCAGGGCCACTCTCGCCAAGTCTCTTTTTAGCTGTCTGTAAAGTCACCGGCAAATAGCATTTTCCCATTGACTTATTATTGCAGAGATTCCCCCACACCTGAGAATATTTTGAATTGTTCCTCAGGGGCAAAAGGTTTGGGAACGGCTGCTCTGGACCTATAGGCACATTTAACCTTCTGCAGTGTTGGGGGAAGCCGATCGATTGCACTGACAATGGAAGAAACAAGTGTTGTGCCGTTCAGTTTCATCTATGAAGAGAGGAGATGGAAGGAGCAGTGTTAGGCAATGTTAGTCTTGCCAATAGGAAACCCTAGTTGTTTTGGGTGTCAGTTATAAAGCAGAAAGGATCACGGGGCAATGTTTGGGGGCAGCTGTACAGACTCTAGATTAATAATATTATTAATAGGATTTTTACAGCGCCAACATAATACGCAGCACTGTACAATAAACAGGGGTTGTAAATGACAGACAGACAGTGACACAGGAGGAGGAGAGAACCCTGCCCAGAAAAGCTTACAATCTAAAAGGTGGGGAAAGATGCAGAAATACACCGTACTGTAGCATTCCTGACCTTCCACATTTAAAGTTGGAATGATCAATATCTAAAGGTAACAGTAAGGAAAGTGAGACATCTTTGTTTATAGTGAGTATCCACAACTAGATGAACCTTTGTGTGATTCACATCTGCCCGCTGTGTATTCGATGCTGATTAGCAGCCCCACAATAAACCAGCCATGTTAGAGGGTTACCTGATACCTTGTCAGCCCTTCTCAGTGGCGCTGCCTGATCAAGTATCATTCCTTTTGTTACAGACACCAGAAAAAAATAATGAAACTCATTTGATACCGTAAACCATTCCTTTCTGACCTGCAGCCACAGAAAATAGGATTTAACTCATTAATTATTGACAGTGTGGATACCGATGGGTGCATTCAGAGACTGAGCTCACTAGGTAATTTTCCACTGTTGTGGGACGTCAAGGCATTCAAGCTTGAATATCAGAGTGGAGACCAGGGGTGTGAATGCAGCCAAGTGATAGAAACTCAGAAACCAGTGGCAGAGATGACTGAACTAATTTTGGTCATATATATCCATGTACCCAGTTTAGCTGTATGTGCCTTTCTTGATAAACTCTTCCTTATACCTATTTAGTTTTGTATATGCCATTACAGTTCTCTCACCGACCCTATTAAGATGTAAGTCTGTTTTTTTTGTTTTTTTTTTGTTTTTAAACCAGATAATGAAAATTTATGTACGTATAGAAATTCTAAAAAGAATTCTAAGAGCTTTTTCATCCAGGTTCACCTTCTATGTTGGAAAAAATAATACAACTGCTCTTAGTCTCAGCCAACTCCCATTTAATTGTGGACAATAAAAAAAAAAAAAAAAAAAAAAAACACACACTAAATAGTAGAGAGCCTGGGAGTAGCAGAAAAGCTTCAAGTTTTGATTGTTGCATAGTCAAATGCTAGAAAAAAAAAAAAAAAAAAAAAAAAAAAATGTTTCTTGTAGGTGGGTGGCAGCCCCTATATTGTGACCCACCTCTTTAGTAACCACCTAAAAACAGCCGGCTGGTTACAGAAAAGTGCTGGGTGGTGCACCCACCTAAAAGGGGGTGGGGAGAACACTGGGCTGTTCATGGTTTTTCAGTTTGATGTGAATACCTAATGCTGGTAAATTCCATTAGTCGGGTATCTCGCCAGATATTTTTCAGACAGCCCTTCATATTCACGAAGAACCACAACCCATGCTCCATCTCGGTGTTTCTTAGCTATGGTTCCTCCAGAGGTTGCTAGCGGTTCCTTAACCAATTATAAATTTGTCTCTTTTAGGTCCGTTTAATAAATTCCAATCTACTACACTAATGTACTGTGACTCGTAAATATAGTAATTATAGCAGGGTTCCCTAAATACCTAAAACATGTTTCAAGGGGTTCTCCCATGTTAAAAATGTCCAAGAAACACTGCTTCAGCTATTCTTATAGGTGTTTGTGTAGTGCAGACATTTATGTCCTTTAGTTTAAAAGAAAAACCCTACAACTTGTTGGCAAACATATATAAATCTTTGTTTCTTGTTTCTGTTTTTCAGACTGCCTTGGCTCTGCTATCTTTTCTCCAATCAAAGCTGATATTACAGGAAATATCACAGTAAGTTTTCATACCTTAGTTAGAGATTATTTTAAAATCAGGAACTTATCCAATCTGGTGGGAGTCGGTGAATAGCAATTTATTTGAGAAAAGTTACTGACCCTCTGGGATTGGTGTTGAGCTGCCTCTATGTATGTATAAGGTATAAAAGAAAAAAGAAAAATGTTTTCGCTCACAAAGTTTTGGGTAGAATAATAAATTATGTATTAATGAAAATACAAATACATACATAGTTTATTTTGCATACCTTATAATCATATAAATCCAGTCTGTTTTGTACATCAACCGACTAGAATATATTTCCTAGACAAGTATGCTACTAGCTATTAACCGCGTACATCTTATGTGGTCCTGACGCATTTCGCCTTCTTAGGCTTCCTCAGGGGAGCTTAAGATCTGTACGGTTTAGATCAGGCATGGGCAAACTACGGCCCCCGGGCCAAATACGGGCCATAAGGCTTTTTTTATCTGGCCCGTCGCACTCTTTCTCTACTTCAGCGGCTCTGCTGAAATAGATCCGCGATCTGCGGCACTGGTCAATGCCCCCCCGAGCGGGGTCAGGAGGACCCCGCTGAGGGGCATGCACCAGCCAGAGATGCGGACCGTGTCCCCTGTAGAAATTCGGGGGGGCTCGGGGAAGTGGGCAGAACAACCCACCCACTCTCCCATCACAGGCTCCGGTTATGCAATCATGATGTCAGGCTCAGTGACACCCGTCTCGGCACTCCATCCATCTGATCCTGGCCCAGCCCCTCTGCCAAATTTTAGAACCCATTGTGGCCCCTGATTAAAAAAGTCTGCCCACCCCTGGTCTAGATGCAATATAGGTAAAGTAACAATGAAAAAACAAGCAGCTTATACATAGGGTAATGTAGTGAATATAACATACATGTACAAAAATCATCATGTTGACTATAAACTGGCTGATGTCTATTCATAAGAAAGGGTAATATGATGCATGGAACAAATTTATACAAGAAACACATCATATTCACTATAAAATATTGTTCAAAAAAGCTAAACACAAACAGGATATAATACATTGAAGTTAATGTCTTAAATATATGAATTACTTATAACATACTAGCTGTGGTTCAGCTGAAAACTGTCCATGACAAAGGGTGTGTAATACCAAAGAGTATGATTTGATGAACTTAGCCACCTTAGATAAATTAGTTACACTTAGGCATTCACAGAGCATTCTAATATTTATCCAATTTTGTATAGTGTTTATACTGTATTAATTCAATATGTGTGTAACAACGTGAAATGATAGAATATACAAATGCGTACGTATAGCTACGTACTGTTCAGTTGCTAGTGCCTATGTGGACAGAGGTGTTACCCTTGTTTAGGAGGTCTGCAAAGGAGGAATCCCAGCAAAAGTATATGACTAGTGGAGGTTAAGTATTGCGGGTTGGAATAGTCTGGTATTAAACTGCTTGGGTAAAGATATCACACATAAGGGTGGGGATGCGGGTAGATATGGCAGGGTACATACCTGATAGCTGTAGGTACATACCCAGAGGGTGCCAGTAATTGTCATGGATACCGTGGAAGATATTTGATAGTAGGTAATATCATAGCGTTATGATAAATTTTAGAAGGGGCTCCAAGACCTGTAGGAATGTTAGCCCATAAATAATGTACATTTAAATGTAATACATTGAGATAATAAGGTGCTTTTTTAGGGTATATGTATGGATAAACAAAATATTAGACCTACAGTTGGTGGGTAAGACTGGACCCTAGGAGGGTGTTCAGGTACTAGAGGACACAGAGGTAAACCTATATAGAACCTATATAGAATGAGGTCTGATATACTAGTAAGGAACGGGTTTATGAAAAATATAAAAGTATTTATAAATCTCTTAAAGAGTGTAGATTGGAGGGGAGGGCTTACTTGTAAAAGCGTGGTCTCTCATCCCGTAGGGTCTCCCTGCAGTAGCGTGTGCTTGCAGCACACTGGGGGATGTAGTGGCGTCGGAGCTTGCCTAATAAGGCCGTGCTTATGGCGGTTTGATGTGATTGCAGCGAGACAGACATGTCACAAGGGGACGATTGTTGGCAATCTATTTTGTGTACGGTCGTTCAGTGATCGTGGATGGTTCTGCCGCACACTTTCTCTGGTACACATCACTTCCTGCATTGTTCAAACAATCGTATCTAGTGTTGTGTACAATATTGGTGGTTTAAATTTGAATGATATACAATTGTTCAAAATAATCGTGCATATTCATTGATCGGTTCTCAATCGTTCGTTTTGCAATGACAATTATTGCACGTGTGTAAGTAGCCTTAGAGTTTACTCTACTTTCCATTCCATTTACTTACATATTTGTTGATTAGAAACTTTACCTCCCGCAGCTCATTTGACACACAGCTTTTACTTCTTTCTTAGCTTCTAGCAGGGTGGATTACGGCTGTTATGGGGATTTAATATTTGTCCATAGATGGGCTTTAATTTATTAAAACCAGTTTCTGGGCTACACATACATTCATCCAATCCCTTTCAAATAGACTTTTTTACTGAATATTTTTCAATGTAAAGCAGTGAAAGCCTCCTTATCAGTGATATTTTTCAGGCTATTGATCAAGGACCCTATTGTCTGATAATTAGCTTGCTGCCCCTTATGATGCCCTCTATATATAAAGTAAGGAGTCTTACTTATGGTGGGGGCTGACATTTAGGGTTGCTCTGCTCTTATTGCAGTAATGTATTTCATTTTAAGTTGAAAACCGTTTAATATTGGGCCACCTTTAGACTACACTATTTCCCCTCTCCCCTGCAGCTGCCCACTACTAAATTCTATGCTTGAAGTACAATGGGAGAGATGCAGGCTTAAGCCACATTTGAGGTGCAATAATATAAAATCTTGATGACAGACTGTATATTAAATCATTCACACAGACAAAGGCAGACAAAGGTATGTCTTTGCAACTCTGCAAAAACTGAAAAAAGGGCCAAAAAAAGCATTTTTTGATTCTTCTTCTGAGTTATGTGTATGACTAAACAGGGCTGTTTCTGTAAGAAATACAGAAGGGAGATTAGCTGGTAAAGTTCTCTGCTATTTCTTGGTTGGTTGATTTGAAGATCCTGCACAATAAAAATATCCTTTGGTACTTTTTTCACTTCTTGTTATGCCAAAGTAAACTCAATCTAGCAAATTAGGAACTCCCAATCTTTGTGTTTTTTTTTTTTTTAATATAGATCCTTCTGCAATATCCATAATGTGATTAAGTAGTTCCTTGGCACATGTGCAGGATCGGCGTCATACCCGACCTGACTATTGAAAATGGCCAATTACTCCAAACCTGGAAAAATGCTGAGCAAAAATGGTGGTGGCCATAACTGAGCAATGAGGGACATCACAGTTCTGCTGGGGTACTCTGTGCAGGCAAGTCTGCCATAATGTTCACACTTGCACATAATTGCAAATCCCTGGGGGGACTGGTAGCAGATTTACTTCTGCTTCTACCGGTAATACTAAGCAAAGGGAATAATTCAGTTTTGGTCAATTTGTGCAGGTTAACTTTAAGCTTAATGTTTGTAATTTTTTTCAGCAATTAAATTTAAAAAACACAATGGTGTAGGCTTTGTTATAAAGCTAGGTACTCATGTGCAATAATTGTCGTTAGAAAATGAACGACTAACGATTATGCACAATTACTTTGAACGATCGTATTATTCACAATTCTGTACATGCTGTAACGATGCAATCCTTCAAATATAATCCACCAATAATGTACACACGCTAGATATGATCGTTTGAACGATGCAGGAAGTGACATGTAAAGGAGAAAGTATACTGAACCATCAACAATCACTGAACGCCCGTACACACAATAGATTGCGAACAATCGTCGCCAATCAGATCCGCCGGGATGGTTGTTCATTTGCAGCAACAATCCTCCTCCATGGGCATCGTTGTGCACTTTTTTTGTTAGCGATTATGGAATGAACGGTTGTTAGTCGTTCGTGTTAAACAATAATTATTGCACGTGCGTACGCAGCCTAAATGTTAGACCCAAACTAGTAGGTTAAGAGGTACCATGTACGGAACAGTCTGAGTTAGAGGTTTTAGGGAAAGACTCGACGGCAGCATTTTGATCCTGGCTTGCCCCACTGTTCGTATCATTGGAGTCCGGAAAGATGAGGATGTTTTTTGATTCATTGTTGTTTCTTTTGCCTACTTTTATTTGTTTCGCAGTTGTTTCCTTTTCGCTGATGGCGTTCCTGTTCCTTATTTCTCTTACCATTTCATCTTCCTTTCCCACCTAATTCATTCTAAATGGTTAGCTTTTGAGGTTCCATGCCCATTTTGAAACTGTAACTACATAGCATTTTCTGTCTATAACAGCTAAGATTCTACACGTGGAATTAAATTTAAAGATATAATTGATATTATGATCTGAATTCTTTTTGCATTGACCAGAAGTAAAATAAATGTTTTTTTTCCATTTTTTTGTTTTGTTTTATAATAGAAAATACGTAATGTATATGAAACAAATCCTTCCAAGTTCAAAACACTACAGAATATTTTGGAAGGGGAAAAGGAAATGCATGGACCACAATGGCCGAAGGTTGGGGCAACTCTAGCTCTTATGTGGCTGAAGAGGTGAGATATTTGAGCATTGCTTGTTGATCAGGACTTTTTAAGAACCATGCACAATTTTCACAAGTATGTTTCTGATGCTGGGTGAACCAGGTTGTGGTAGCCATCTTCTTCCTTGTTCTTCTTCCTACATTGCCCAACCCAGGCGCAGGATCGGTTGACGCAGATTGGGAAAAAAACTTGCCGATCTCGCTGCGCATGCGTAGATGCTGGGGCATGCGCAGAAGGAGCACCCATGAACCTCCTGGGATGCGTGACGTAGTTATTCCGGGAGGCTTTGCTCTCCCATTCATTCTCCATTGCCTAGGCAATAAAGAATTGGGCAGTGCTGCGCCTTTTTTGTGTGTTGCACTTGCACAAAAAAAAATAACAGAATTTTTTTTTTTCTTCACATAAAAGGGTTGTCCAAAGTGAGTTTAGGTACATTTTAAATACAAGAACCGAAACAACTCATTTAAATTGGAATTCTGTAGGAAGAATTGATAAAACGGTTTTAGGATTTTTTACAGATGTGCACTGCTTTAAACCTAAAGAAAACAAAAAAAGCATTGCAATGCTCATTCCAGCTGTAAAGCTAAATGAAGGACCTAGGGCTTCATCTAAAGGCCTGTAGTTGTGCAGAATATCAGTGTGTTGCCTTCTAAAACTCAAATTTAACCTTTCAAGTTAGTGACGCTAACAGAAGGCGCAAGGCGCCTTCAGGCCAGATACGGCTTAGCCGGTAGTTCGATCCGGCCTAACGCCCCTGGCCGATCCAGCCTAATGCCGGCCAGCAACCTGTGGCTCCGGAGATGCGGGTTGACGGCCGGATCTGCCAGGGGGCGTTAGAAATTACCGGAGCTGGAGCTCCGGAGCCGCCTTCTTGCGGTTGCTCCCCTATTTATCACGACCGGCGTTGATATTCCGCAGCCATGGTAAATAGGGAATGCTCCCTGAAAGTAATAATAATAATTCTTTCATTGTGGAATAACCAGTAAAAAAAAAAAAGTTTAAAAGGTACACAAAACATGCACATTTAATAAATTACCTTAACATTAATGTCTGGTCTTAATTTTTATACATATTTGTAACCCTTTCAAGGAATGAGTAACAGGTTTTATGTTCCCCTGTACTCATTTCCTGAAAGGGTTAAAAGTAAAACTTTTTTTATAAAAGCTTATGTAAAATTGTGGGAAAATGTGTCATAAGCAATTATAGGAGTTTTTAAGAGCTTGTAAAAGTGCCTAAAAATGCAAATAAATGTGGTAGGAACCTTTTACATGTGTTTTTTAAAACCGACCGTGTAGACCCAGCCTACGTGTTAAAACCAAATGTTTAGTGCAGACGGGGGAGTGTTATAAGATGACTTGTGTTTGGTTTTAAAAAAAATTAACTGTCCATAGACATAACATAGGCAGTGTCCAGTAAGGCCTGATGGGCCACAATCCATTGTCCGCTAGTGTTGGGATGTCAGTCATTCCTGTCGCACTTATCCCAGAAAATGACAATGTTTGGAAATCCAGTCACTATTGTTTCTTTACTTGCATAAGATAAGGAGATTTTTATCACTGCTGTTTGTAAATGAGACTTTAAAAGTCCTAATACTTTAAAAATTCATGTAAATCCTTACAATACCTTCTGTTTGGTCCCTTTTGTTCTGGTAAATATACAAATAAAAGTTTTATATCTGTCTAGGTTCAGTAATTTAGTGCTGGTCCTGTGCAGTCTGCAGGGTTATCTTAAGAAGTCCTATCGGCTCTTTCCCATTCACCTCTACAAACTACAGAACAACTTCCCTCTATTATGTAAAAATGAGAGAGAAGAGATATTCTGGTGCTCCAATACACTTCATATACTAGATTGAAAATGCCGTTCATCTGTACAGAGAATAGGCCAGATGAAAATAAAGATATGAATGCCACTTCCCCATCTCTTGACAGGTTATTTGCAATTTTTGATAAAGGCTTTAGGTTACTAAAAGCTTTATTTGTTCTATAAAAATTTATAGAGTGACCATAGCCAGAGGAGGCATCTTTAGCTGGAGTTTTTCCTCCAAATGAGACAGCAAGCATTAGGTACTTTAAGTACACCTCCAAACTGGGGTACCAATTCACTATCCTCAATACTGACACAAGAAATGACAGTTCTGGGGCTGAATCACAGTCTGAATCTAATTACCTACTGAACCTTGATATTCAGTAATTACCAGAAAGAACAGTCAGCCCTAGTCAGGAAAATATGATATGTTTTCATCGGGTGTCAACATAGAATCCAAGTCTGGCAGTGACCATGTTTGCAGATGAGCACATTATGGAAATATGAGTTTTAGGATTGGAGAATGCAAGAAAGAATAGGTCCTGAATGATCCCAAATACCAGATGAACCTACTTGAAATCCCACTATATTTACCCATTGTACGTTTATATTATACTTTTATACTGTTCAGACTAAAAGCAAGAGATGAAAGAAGTAGTTATTCTTTCTTTTTCTATAGTGTGTGTTTTGGCTCCTGATGCAATAATTTTTTATACAGTTGGGTTCATAAATATTTGAACAGAGACAACTTTTTTCTAACTATGGTTCTGTACATTACCACAATAAAACAACTCAGATGAAGTTGAACTACAGACTTTTAGCTTTAATTCAGTGGGTTGAACAAAAATATTGCATGAAAATGTGAGGAACTAAAGCCTTTTATAACACAATCACTTCATTTCAGGGGCTCAAAAGTAATTGGACAAATTAAAAAGCTGCCCGAGGTTTAGTCTTCAACAAGTGAAATGCATGCCCAATTGGGTTCAGATCAGGTGACTGACATGGCCATTCAATATTATTCCACTTCTTTGCTTTAATAAACTTCTGGGTTGGTTTGGCTGTATGTTTTGGGTCATTGTCCATCTGTATTATGAAACGCCTCCCAATCAATGTGACTGCATTTAGCTGGATTTGAGCAGACAGTATGTCTCTGAACACCTCAGAATTCATTTGGCTGCTTCTGTCCTGTGTCACATCATGGATAAACACTAGTGTCCCAGTGCCATGGCAGCCATGCATGCCCAAGCCATCACACCGCCTCTGCCATGTTTTACAGATAATGTGGTATGCTTTGGATCATGAGCTGTTCCATCCCTTCTCCATACTTTTTCTTGCCATCATTCTGGTAAAGGTTGATTTTGGTTTCATCTGTCCAAAGAATGTTTTTCCAGAACTGTGCTGGCTTTTTTAGATGTTTTTGAGCAAAGTCCAGTCTAGCTTTTCTATTCTTGAGGCTTATGAGTGTCTTGCACCTTGCAGTGCACCCTCTGTATTTACCTTCATGCAGTCTTCCCTTTATGGTAGACTTGGATATCGATACGCCTACTTCCTGGAGAGTGTTGTTCACTTGGTTGGCTGTTGTGAAGGGGTTTCTCTTCACCATGGAAATGATTCGGCCATCATCCACCACTGTTGTCTTCCGTGGACGTCCAGGTCTTTTGGCGTTGCTGAGTTCTCCAGTGCTTTGTTTCTTTCTCATGATGTACCAAACTGTAGATTTTGCCACTCCTAATATTGTAGCAATTTCTCGGATGGGTTTTTTCTGTTTTTGCAGCATAAGGATGGCTTGTTTCACCTGCATGGAGAGTTCCTTTGACCGCATGTTGTCTGTTCACATCAAAATTTTCTACATACAAGCACTCCCCTCTCAAATTAACTCCAGGCCTTTTATCTGCTTAATTAACAATGACATAACGAAGGAATTGCCCACACCAGCCCATGAAATAGCCTTTGAGTCAATTGTCCAATTACTTTTGAGCCCCTGAAATGAAGTGATTGTGTAAAAAAGGCTTTAGTTCCTCACATTTGTATGCAATCTTTTTGTTCAACCCACTGAATTAAAGCTGAAAGTCTGCAGTTCAACTGCATCTGAGTTGTTTCATTTAAAATTAATTGTGGTAATGTACAGAACCAAAATTAGAAAAAAAGTTGTCTGTCCATATATTTATGGACCTAACTGTAATTATATGTAATATGATGGGTTTATTTTCTTTTGAAGATGAACTCTTGAATTTAGAATTGCATCTTATTTAAAATAAAATTTACAAATAGAGATCACTATTGTTCTTAATAATAAAGGTTTAATTATGTGTATTTTTTTACATTGTTTCTCCTTCACAGAGGTCTGAAGTTTATTCAGGTCCTATTACAAAGCATTTCTGATGGGGAAAGAGATGAGCAAAACCCAAATCTCATCAAAGTTAATGTGACAAAAGCCTATGAGATTGCACTTAAGAAATACCATGGTTGGTTGGTACAAAAACTATTCCAGGTAAGGATCTTGAGATAAATGACTAAAGTGGTTTGGCCAGAACTGCATTTCTTACGCTATCATCATATATGTGATGGTTACTGCTTGGAAAGTCATAACCTCTTTGCTCTTCTGCCTTTTAGACTGCACTCATTGCTGCTCCATATAAAGATGACTTCCTCAAAGCCCTTTCCAAAGGACAGGCTGTAAAAGAGGAGGAATGTATAGAGAAGATCCGTCAGTTCCTGGTCAATTACACCACCACAATTGATGCAATCTATATAATGTATAACAAGATGAATGCAGAATTGGATTACAAAGCCTAGTTGACTTGCCTAAAGACTCCTTCCTCTCATTGCTTTCAGATACAGCTCAGGACGTGGCCTCTTCTCTGTGAATGTGTCCTAGGAACCTTCACCAGATGTTTGGAAGGTCCTCAACCAAAGTCAACTAATGAAAAATATATAAAGGGAGTGGGTGCACTCTTTCTATATGTAAAATACTCTTGGTAGAACAGATACAGGGGTGACTGCAGACATACCTTTCCGTTTACCTTTTCATTCGTAGTCATAAGGTCTTCCTATAACACTAACCACCTTACACCAGCCTCTCAATTATCTAAATATACCCTGAGTGTTATCTTGATTTTGATACTGCATGGATATTTTAAAAATCAAAGTACTTATTTATAAAGCCCAATTGAACTTTCAGTATGAATCAACAAAGGAATCAAGGTTCATCATATATGTGTGCACAGAAAATAAGCAGAGTAGAAAAGCCTTTACCCTTCCAGCATTCCATAGAGGAAGCAGTGATCAGTCTGCATTGGTCTAAAACACCCTATGCTTGGTCATCGCTAAAGCTTTGCAGTTAGCAGGGAGCATGGGCTTTGCTGATTGGCTAGCTCTAGCTATGACTTTGCAAAGGTGTTTCAGACCTCTGCAGACAGGCTGCTGCTTCAGCACAGAGAGCAGAAGTCCTTCCTAACAGCATGCTGATATGAGTCAGGCTTTTCTACTGTTTATTCCCTTTAGATAGAAGCCACAACATAAAATGTTCTACATCTTTTGTTTTAATGCACCTAGAATGTATTTACCTAATTTTTATTAAAGGCTCAATTGGGCTTTAATTGGTATTCCGGGTTGTAACCCTTAACATAATCAGCCAGCTACATTTTGTGCTCAATAGAATTGTAATGCAAAGGACCATGTTTTGCATAAGTGTTAACCTGGTGAGGAATTCAGTAATAGAAGCCATTGTAGTAGACATTCGTATAGTGCTTGCCAGTAAATAGCATTTCAGAGCTGGTCATTTTGTCTGTCCTAAATGGCTGTTCTGAGCAAGTACAGATCCATAATAATTAGATGAGTGTATAGGTATTGACCTCTGACAAGTACTTATGAATCCTTACAGGTAGAATATTAACTTTTGACTGTATACTCATGGATGTAACATTCTACAAAGCAGCAATAGCTGTCAATAGTATTACTGATAAACTTGTTGGTTGCTGCAGGATAGAAGTATGCTGTGGTCAGCCAGATCACAATGTTCAATACAGCCATTTTATAGTTGGATATGTGGCTTAGTGATGTCTATTAGGAATCTCTAACAGGTAATTTTATAAAGATTTAGAAAATAAAAGGTGCGAGTAGCATTCTATATCGATTGGTGCAATAATGGCTAATAATATTCTCTAATATTACAGTTGGTGTTGTCTAATATTACAATTTACTAGGGCATACAATTCAACCTGAAGATCGTGTATGTAGATGAATAGAGAAATAATTATATAGTGGGATCTGCTAAAATAACCACTGTGGCCCATGTTGAGCATGTTTACATTGTACTGCTGATGTCTGATCTTGCACAAATCCATTCAGTGCCTGTATTGCAATCCAAGAGTAAAATGCACTTTCCTCAGCAGATCTGGGAGAGCAATACACATGGACAGACTTGTATCTAGAAAAGCAACAGGATGCTACTTTCTTTGTTCACTGTATCAATGCAAAGATTGTTTTATTGACTTTTTGTGTGTATAGCCTTATCTGCACTAATGTGAACAATGCATGCAGTGATTACGGGAAATTATACTGCAGGCTTCGTTCTTTAATATTGCTTTTTTGGAGAGAAATGTTTCTTCCACTGACTAACGGTCTTGTCCATTTTAGAAGTAACTCCTTTTTCTTTTTGCTTTGATTTGTGATGATAGTTGTGCACATGGTTTGCCTGAGCTGCATCTGGAAAACAGAGACAATATTATATTTCTGATTAACTTCCCAGGGAATATTAGGCAAGTAAAAGGTAAAACTGGCTGCTTTGGGCTACAACACTTTGCACCAGGTTTGGTCCACTAGTCCCAGCTTTTCTCAGGACCTCATGTTCTCAGTTTTTAGTATTGTTAAGAACATGACATAAAGATCCAGGTCAGCAATGAAAATTACAGGAAATGTGCAGTTAAAGATCTGGAAGGAAATTTGCTATATTACCGGTAAATATTGGGTTAAACCATTCCAGTCCACTGGCTGTAATCCCGAGTCATTGCTAGTGATCACAGTAAATATCTACTCTCATTAACAAGTCACCATCATGTAATCAGGGGCTTTAGGTTTTCTGAAAACTAAACCCTCAAGTGCCTTTTTCAGTTACTTCAGTAGTAATAATGTATCACATTTGTGCCTTACTTCAGAAACCGCTAGTAAATAATGACCTTTTATTATATTCAAGTTGAAAGCTCCAGCAATGACACCAGTAATAGACGATTACTTAACAAACCAAATAAATGAGGAAAACTTTCAATGCTGGTCATCTAGTAGCCAATCACATTCCACTACATGTTGCTGACTTCAATAAATGTTTGGATTGGTTACTTTAGGTTACCAAACTCATCTATATGGTGCTCTGAGAGACCCTAAACCAGAGGCAATATATTATGCAAATATTGACCAGCTTTTGTCACTGACAACCATGGCCTGCTACTTTATTAATTGATGCATCAATAGGACTGGGCATTTTTATGACCAGCATTGATATAGATGGAGCCAAAGCTGGTCTTTGTTTCCATACCAGAGTGCTCTTGGTTTATGTCCTCCAGACTCCACAGGAGGTTGAGGCTGAGAAACGGGCATTTGGAAGTGCCTGTTATGCAGTCAAAGCATAACTAAGCTATAGTATATTGGTAATGATGGAAAGTGGCGTCCATCCTACTACAGAATGTCCCTCTGCCTCATTCTTACTATCTCGTTCTCTAGCTGTAGAGATGGATTTTGCTATTGAAGCTTTCTTCATATATAATATGTATGGTTACCATGGACCACACAGCAACTTACCTTTGCACTTTTTTAAATACGTGGCATCAGTAAATGGGTTACCCATTACCAGCATGCTCTTAACTTTTAAGCTCATTGTACTTTTTTCAGGGTCCAGTATAGACTTTAGGCGGGATTTTTAAAGGTATTGTTCAAACTTTAGCATCACTGAGGTGTTAGTACTAAACTTTGACCAAATTGCTTGTTTTTAAATGACTGTGTTTATTTAAACCATGAATAAAATAATTGTAATTGGTAATATCTGTGTCTGATCAATGTCTAATGCGACTATAATGCATCATTTGCCGAAGTAGAAGTTGGTAAGTTCTAGGAAATCTGGAAAAAACACAGGGCTGTTATAATTGGAAGCAATGAGTTTACATTTCTTCTGTTCCTGCAGACTGAGGGGAAAATAATTGGTGAATTAACAGTTTTGTAGAATGTGATGAGGGCCATGTCTGCATTTTATCAAACTGATTGCTTCGTTGTATAATTTGCATGCACTATAACCATCAATTTTTAATAAGAGAAGCAAAAGTCTCTTTCTTTTTGTTTGACAATATTTCAACAAAACTTTGTAGGGCATCCCCGTCATGTTATGTACTCTACTAACTTCTGGGATGTATTTTACTGGGTGTTCTTATGGTAAAGCTATCGAGTTTAAAGCTGATCTCAGTTGTTAAGGGTGCTGGGAAATGGCAAATTTTTGCATAACATTGTGACTGTATGTGGGGATTCAAAGCCAGTGATTATTATAGGAAGTTGCAGCTCTATGAAATATTTTTTAATTATTCAAGTTAATTGAAGTTCAATGTAGAGATGGGATGTGTAATTTTAGCCATGTTGTCAGATTGACAAGGATTCTTATCAGAAAATGTGGGCAGACTGATTACAACGTTCACCAAGGTCTTGGAGCATCTTCATCATGTCTGAACAGAGTGAGATGGTTATCGTGGTCTCATCTGATTTGGTTACCTACCTGTAGTAATGTGAAACTTGGACTCTGCTTCTCACCTAATAGAGGAAATAAGTCTTCTTCAATATACATTTTATATTCTTTTCCTTGTTGGCATATTTAGCAGTGTTTTGTAAATTCCCAGCATGTCTGAAGCAAAACTGAAAGGATTGCAGTAATAAAGAAAGAATTGCAATCACCATGACTCATTTGTGCCTGTAAATCCACATCACATTCTGAATGGATACCAAAGGCCTGCTTAAGATTTTTTTTTTTTCTTTTTACACCATGACGTAGCAATCCTTGTTTAGAGAATTATTGCGTCTACCAATGATTGCTGATCTCTTTTTGGCAATACGAGTTATCCTAGAAACTCAGTCACTGATAAAGAACTAGTGTACTAGCCAATAAAGTCAGAACCATGGCTTGGCATACTTGTGACTCAAAAGTAAATAGGGAAAGCAGACTTTACAATAACGTGCAAATCTCAGACAAATGCTCCTCTGTAAGTTTATTGTAGCCTCCCCTAACCAAGTTACTTAGTATTTTATACTCAAAATGAGTTACTTCTTATAAGAGCTGTCTAATTTGACTAAGAATGTAGAAAGAAACGTAATTTCTATCACACACAATAATAAGTGTGAAAATATAACACCCCCAGTGTTTTAATAATATTGCTTAAGCTATTCACTAGAAGGAAGCATGGGATTTGCTGAACTATAGGGCCTTATATTAGAGAAAAATGTAATAACATAAAGGTTATATACTACAGCACAGACTCCACTTGTCAATATTCTAAATCTTGGGTGGCTTTAGATAACATTGTCTGCCTGGTAAGTGCTGAGGAAACAACAGCCCAGGTTTTAACAAATAAATCTACGGATGACATAAATCTACCCGGTGGCGTGTACAATGACGTCATTGTCAGGCAAGTTTGACAGCAGTGTTTGTGTATGAATGCTGCATGTCATGTTCTGCAGCCTTACCTCTCTCCCAGTACAAATCTCCATATCCCCTAAACAGTATGTTGTACTAACATTTCATCTCCCCAGCTTTAACAACTTTCAAAACATGGGGGTCATAATTAAAAAAAAACTAGTGAAAATTGAACATCAGGGTTGCTGGTTTAAAAGTGTGTCTAGAAGCCCGAAATTAAACACAAATTATGGGCCCCCAGGGTGACTTACATAGCAAGGAGGTTACTTACTCCAAAAGTAAGTGAAACTGCTGTTTTACATCACAAATTTAAAGCAGAATTCATAGCAGAGCTCTTTTATGTTCATCGAGAACTCCAACACTCTCCCCTCCCCCCCCCCCCCCCCCCCCCCCCCCCATTGCAGTGCTGCAGTCTTCATCTGACCACCCTCAAGGGCCAGAATAAGAATTAGTGTATGCTTTGTCAGTCTGTGTTAAAGCTTATACACGTTAAAGGCTTTTTTTGTTAGTAAATGGTCTTATAAACCTTTGATTGATGGGCAGCTCTAAGATCATTGCTGATGTCTTTCCTCCCTGGCATTGTGTTTATGCACACCGGAATGCTCCAGATCAGCCAACATTTTTTTTAAAAACTGCTTTTATAGAGGTGGTCACATTTGGCCACTATTTACCCTGCTAATTTCTACCATGGTTGTAAGGGTGTTCTTAAATTAATACTGGCACAGAGTAATATGTCATTTGTTGTTCATCTTAAATGTATTTACCTAATTTTAAGACCTGACAGATGATTTTATTCTGCCCTGGTACACAAAACCCTTGAAAGATGATGTGTTTTCTTTTCCTAATTAATGTATATTATCTGCTTATGGTATCACAATACACAATTATAACCCCTACACATCATATTCTTGCCAATACACAGTCCAAATTTTTAAAAGTAATGGGTAAAACCGTGGAAAACAAAGGTAAGGTGGGGGTAAAGGGTCAAAAAAATGATTTACTATTCAAAATATTGGAATCTCTGTTTTTTAATCGCTATCTGGTGCCCTCATTTCTCATTTCCCTCACTTTTTTTATTTCCCCGACAGGAGAGGAGAAGTAAAGCAACACATACAGAAGCAAAATATTAAGGAATGATTATTATAACCCCTGTTAGATTTTTAAATAAGTTTATCTTCCTGTTTCAGATTTTTTGATTTGTTTTCACTCTCAAAAATGTCAGAAAGTAATTATTTATTAAAAAGTAATGAGCAGGAACAAGTTTAAAGTAAAAGAGACATTCTGTGATAAATATGTAGGCTTTCTTATTAAAGTTAAACTAAAGGCCAGCAAGTATTTTCATACCCAGGAGAGCAATGACATTGCCTTGTCCTGGCATGGCAGAGATAGGACTAAAATTAAAGGGAATGTATTTTTTTGTTACATTGATCACTGGGCTATGCAAAAACCACAAGACATGATCCGCAACAAATACATAAATCTCAGTATAGCTCAGGCATGGGCAAACTACGGCCTGCGGGCCATATACGGCCCAATAATTTCGTTTCTCCGGCCCTTTTGGTGGTTTGCAGCTCTGGCTGGTGCCACCCCGAGCAGGGTCAGGAGAAGGACCCCGCTGGGCACATACCCCGTTTGTATGCCGGCTCGTGGAGGTGGGTGGGCTGTGTTACATTCAGTGGCATCATGATAGCATAACCCCACCCACTTTCCCATCGACCCGTCCCCTCTGTCAAATTTTATATTTTTTAGATAGCTAAAAACAAGAATTTTCCGATACCCAATTGCAAAACTCTATAGAAATTGCACTGACAGCAGCTTCTGTTTGATGAAGAATAAATAAACTTTCAGACACGGCTAAACACTCCTATAACTTTTATATATCGAATAAATGTGTTTAAGGAATCACTGGAAGCCTAATTCATAAAGGCATATTTGCTTGTAATTAAGTCTCACTTTAAATTTGACTCAGAATCACAATATTCTATGTATACTAAAAAGCATAAAACTGCACTATGAATTGCAAGCAGCACAGCAAATACACAATACGTACACAAAAAAGCACATCAATACGCAGAGGTATGTAAACTGCAAAGAACAGCACTGCACTATGTACAGGCAGAACAAAACTGAACTATTTTAACAGAACATTATGTAATTATGTATAAAAACATAGCACCGGACAATGTAGTCCAGCACCGCACTATGTACTCCCAGAAGAAGTGCTATGTACCCCCACCCAGCAACACAGCACAGCACTATGTAGACCCAGAAGAACAGCACAGCACAGAATGGCACTTTGTACACCCAGCAGCACAGCATTATGTACACCCAGAAGTAAAGCACAGTCCTATGTACACCCAGCAGTACAGCACAGCCCTATGTACACCCAGAAGTTAAGCACAGCTCTATGTACACCCAGCAGTACAGCACAGCCCTATGTACACCCAGAAGTACAGCACAGCCCTATGTACACCCAGAAGTTAAGCACAGCTCTATGTACACCCAGCAGTACAGCACAGCACTATGTAGACCCAGAAGTACAGCACAGCACTTTGAACACCCAGCAGTGGAGCACAGCATTATGTAGACCCAGAAGTACAGCACAGCACTATGTAGACCCAAAAGTACAGCACAGAACTATGTACACCCAGCAGCACAGCAGTAAACCTGTGTAATCTACACACGTCAAATTTTTCTCGCCCGATAATCGGCATCGGCCAGATATCGGGCGAGAATCTGGCGTGTGTACACCCCAGGTCGTTCATCATCTGTGGATCCGTCCTGGTGGATCCACGGACGATGAACGATGAGCGATCCTAATGCAAGGGAAGGGGGAGAGCGCGCAGCGGGGTGCCGCTCTGTCGCTCTCCCCCTCCCCTCTCCATAGAGCAGAACGGTGCTGTATGTAATGCACTCGTTCATGCATCTTGCGGTTCTTATCGTTGGCAAGGATCGTAAAAGATCCTTGCCAACGACAAGAATTGCACGTGTGTATGCGGCTTAACAGAACAAGCATGCACAGTACAGTACTGGTGGCTCACTGACTGGCACTGCCCAAGTCATAACTATCCTATTGTAAAACTGCAACACACTCCTAACACTGTTCAACTGAGCATTTATTTTACAGCTGTTTTCAATAAGGAACAGGGAAATAATGAAATTACCAGAATTAAAAACAGTCTGTGACAATCTCTATCTATATAATTGAAGTTGTAAATATGTTTGCCAAGTGCAAAGGGTGGTATGTTTTGCCATTTAAAATGTTCTATGTGCAATAGAATTTTAATAACACATTTTGTATTGCAACATGTTCTATAAAGTTGCTCAAATAATGTTCAGAAAGTTTAGCAGGCTGAAAAATTAGTTGCTTTGGGGTCTATTTATAAAAAAATCTCAAAGCTATTTGTCTAGTAAAACGGCATGTACTTTTGTAATCATTCCTTAGTACCCTTTACAAAATATAATAAAAGTAATAGCTGTTGTGGTACTGGAGCAAAATGTAATTTTTAAAGTGACATTTTACCTTTCTTAGTAAAAATAAACAATTTCATCTGCGTTATAAGTGTACGTTGCAAGGATTTGTACAAACATAATTACTGGTGAACTTTAATGAGGAATTATGTAATGTTTGAATCCCTTTAGAGGTAAATAAATAGATATAAATATCTATATGTAAATAATATATATAAAAAAGATATGACAAAATGTGAGCAGGTAAGTTGTGTATTGCAGAAGGAACAGGCAATGTCATGCAATATCATGAATTTAAAGGTCTGTTCACATTTTTTATATACACTCACCTCCCCTTGCTCCAGCACCAGTGCTGCCATTTTCCTCCGGTTTTCTTCCAGGTTCAGCCACAATGGCTAACCCCTGCACATGAGTGTGGAAGTTATTTATTCCAAGCAGAATATGGGATTATATACTGAACCAAGCATGAACAGTTTCAAAAAATTACACCAGATTGAAATAGAAAAGTAATTTTAGCAACAGTAAATTAAATAATGGCTTGTATTACAATTTTATATACATTTCTAACAAAATTAGCATGTTCCATGATGATAACTTCTACTGCTATTTTATTTTAGGATATTTTAGGATATTTTAGCTTTCCTTGGCTACTTACTATATGTTTTTAGACTATGATCAGTCACAAACAAACAGTGTCTGCACATTTGAATCACTTTATTACACCTGGGTGACTTTATTAATATTACTTATTAGACCAGATCTTTACGCACGATTTTTAAGGTAATTCTGTAAAATTACAGAATTACACTATGTGCCCCCTTTTTTAAATAACTTTTCCAAAATACTAGCCTTCGCTTACAAAAGCTAGCTTTGGTTTAGACTAAAGAGTGGCATACAACCATTGTTCCCTATTGAAGTAATAAACACATTTTTGCTGTGAACAGGATGACAAAAATAGGCCTCTGAAACAGATCTGTGAAGATTGTGGCACTTCACAGTACTAACCACAATCCCACAACTATACCCACAGGAGTTCCCACTTTCCAACTCCTCCTCAGCTCCTCTTATGGGATGCCAGCTGCTGGTACCAATGCCAGGACATGGACCTTTCTAGAGCCACTGGGCACGCCCTGCTCTCTATTAAACTGTAACCCATTCTGCCCTTTCTGTTCAGATCGCTTGCACGCTACATATAGCTCTTTAAATAAATATATATATACACATACAAATTAGAGATGCCAAAAGCACAAAGCCAGTATTATTTATAATGCCTATATAAATAGCAGCTATTGCAGTACTTACTCTCCATAAATTGGGTTCTATGTGGTTAGCACATATGATTTCTTATTCTAGCAGCAGTTTACATTTGTTTCTATTTAAACATTACAATTGAACACCGTAAAAAACATAGTTATTGGCAAAACAAATAGATAAACTGGACAATTTAATAGTTTCTTATTATATATTCTAAAACTCTTTATGTGGTATTAAATCCAGCAGAAAATAAACCACACCATATTGGTGAAAAACATATAAATAAGTCTAAAAGGGGCCTAAATTACATTATTAAATACCCCTCTTTGTCAATCACTGGTAACTGAAAAAGTTGAAAAACCCAGCAGCAGGCTTTTCTGTTGTAGTAAATGAAGTGTCAGTGATTAGACTGATACATATAAATACATTTATACACATTATTTATTTTTATAATTTTATAAAAATGCAATGTTAACAAAGCCATTGTGATATCCTAAATGGTACTTTCCTATACACACACAAGTAATACAATTACCTTTGACCTTCCTACTCGTCTTCATCCCAGTCTTGATAAAGACAGAATGGGAGCGCAGAACCTCCTGGGATGCTCGCGTCATGCATTGCCAGAAGCTTTTTCTTCAATGGTGGAGAAAAAATGCCGATATCGTTCATGCGCAGTGAGATTGACACTCTTTTGTCCCCAGGCAGGCTATGTAACCCGATTTCACACCAGCACAGTGAGTGCCAGATCGGGTGACATAGACAGAAACCAGAAGACAAGGAAGAAGATGGCAGCGTCCAGCACATCCTCGCTGGGACAAAGGTGGATAATGAGTTAATATATTATATATATGATATATTATAAGTTTACTTTTGCTTGAATGGAAGAAAAAAAACCTCCATACTCAAATATAAGCCCCAGCATTGGGTGTATATCTTCATTATATATCTACATTACTTTAGCTAAAATATCTCTCTTTCATGTCCCCAAGGGTTGGCAAGGTATAAGTTACACTGTGTCCAGTTTTTATCATTAATTTTTCTAGAAAAAATAATGCCTTTAACTTGCAATAGCAGCCTTGATGGAGTTTACCACACAGCAGGAACTAAACATAATTCTGACTAAACATTCACACACAAAGTTCTCCAGCGACTGGCTGAGAGGACACTGATCTCCTCTCACAGGCACCAATTGAATGACGTTGATCTTCCTGGAATGACCAAGCAGATCTCTGAAAAAACAGTTTTTAACCCCTTCTGTTCGGCCTCTTACATACTACACATGGTGTGCTTAAAATGGAACTAAAAGTGATATATAAATGGTGGAAGGTAGATTTTCATAACTGAAAGTGACTTTTTATTACATAATTTATAAAACAGGGAATCTGACATTCCCTCAAACATTCCCTGGTGGGAATCAATGGACCTGTAATATTAGGTAATGTTTAAGAGAATATCTGATTCCCTGTTTGCTAAAAAGAATCCTATCCATCCATCATCTATCTATCTATCTATCGCCATTTTAGTCATGAAAAGCTTCCTGTTTAGCACTTTTAAAATAAATCCAGATCCAGATACACATCCAGATAAAGCAATCGGAACTATATAAAAAGGGCCAGATAAGTACCAATCCCCCCCATTTTAATGGCTCTAACATGACTTAAAACATAATTTATAGAAATCAGTGAAAACTGAATAATGCAATGTACCACACTTTTCTGAACTGAGCCATGGTATTGTAACCCTTGTATGTTTTTACATAGACCTTTCATTGTATTCGTTAATAACATTTATGTGCTTTATGAATGGTTGTAAATGTAATACCTTAAAAATCCCTATTTGTTACAAAATGATGGTACCACCACAGCAAAGGTATTCAACACATAGGACCATTACTGATCAGTTTATTAACACCCAACTAAATGGTGATCCATTTCAGGTAACTCTAGTGACTCAATTTACAAAGTTAACACATGGAGGTAAAGGTGCTTATTTACCCTGCCGAGCAGTAACCCGAGTGTCACTCGGGGTAAAAAAAAGTACCTGTCCCCTCTGCCAAACAACTGTTCCTGAAATCTTTGAAGGTATGCAGCCTGTTATTGTTCCTATGATCATTCAGCACACTGGCAATGAATCTACTCGGCGAATTACTGTTTGGTCTGAAGAAGAGCATGAAGAACACTCATTCATGGTCTCTGCAGAAACCGAGAGCTCACGTCCATGGTATTTCTCCCTTACAGGTCAAGGTGATGACGTTTATATGCTTTTGTCACCAGGGCTAACCCTCTGGATAGCAGCTTTTCCGGCAATAGAGTGATCTGTTGGCTAGTTTCCTTCCCAGCCTTTATCTTATCCCAACCAGTGCTGACAAGTGCTGACTTTTTTACTTCAATTTCCTCAATCAATAACTCTAGTCAGTGGTACCTTTTTCTGCAGGGCAAGGAAACCATATTTCCCTATCTCATGTTTTGATATCACTGGGCCCTGCAAAGGTAATTAGTAGTTAATCTGCTTTTGCCCTACTCACTTTTGCAACTTTTGCAAGCTGCATTCCAGGGGGCCATTTATGGCTAGTAGAGGGACACACATGCACCCATTTCCTATACAAAAAGGTCGAAAGCTTAAAAAAATCTTTTTAATTTTTATTTTTGGTAGTTTAAATTTAATTACTATTTGAAAAGCATACTGTTGGACCTTAAACAGTATCCCAGTAACAGCTAGTTAAAAAGGAGTAATACATAGAGCAGATTTAACTAAGAATGTGTGATGGGTAATATGTACTCCTGAACTCATTCCGCAGGGTCAAGGGACAAATATTTGGGGGTCACATGCGTGGGATTTCATATTTTTAAATAACCAATTATTTTCATTCATATTAGATTTGTAGCTAGTGCTAAAACACAGACATAAAATCATAGAGCCCAGAGTAGATAACACCCATATACACACTCACAAAAGTAGACACATAAACGTACACATATATACGCACATTAAAGCACACCCACACACCTATATATATAGAAACACAAACGCATACACACTCACATTAAAACACACACACACCTAGTTATTAGATGAGGTCTAATGAACACACATCCAACATTAGAAGAACGATGATTAGCATCAATAAGGGTAGCGCAGTGTAGATTAGAATAGGTCCTGCCCTAAAGAGTCTTCTACCTTGTCGTGGTGGGCAGGCTTGTAATCATTTGGCCAAAAATGTGTCATAGAATGGGAGACTCAATCATTTCTCTCCAATGACTTTCATTTTTGGCCAGATCATTAAACCAAAGGACTCTTAATCAGTGATGACACAAAATTGTGATTTTATACAGTAAACCACCAGCAATAATAAACTTCTCTAAGTCAATTAATTAGTGTATTGTATTGAAATAATATTGAATTGTATAATTTATGTATATGTGTTTAAATTATGTTTAGATCTCAAATAATCTCTTGTGGAAGCAGCCTATGCCTGTGAAACACATTGAGATAAAAAAATTGAGATCTATCCAGGAGCTTTTTAATTATTCATTTGTGATTTTAATGTTATTATATTACACTTTATGTTTTAAATTCATTTGGTCAATGACATCTGCCTTGAAGGTGCCCTCCTTTGGATTTTTGTATGATTGCACTTATATACATGGGATGTGGCAGGACTTCCTATTAAGTATATTTATATGCTGGGCATTTTTATCCTTTGTTTAGTCTTCTCAAAAAAAAACTAAAGTAACAAAAATTCACAAATTGTTTAATCACATAATTGTCTACAATTTTTTTTCTTTATTTACTTGCTAAACTCCAAGCAAATATAAATGGCAGATTACTGATACTTTGACATTACCGGTATGAATACATAATTGAAGAACACGCCAACCTATCACTGTTTTTTAAAAATGACCCTTACAGATACCAAAATAATCGCTAGACCTGGGAGGAACAAATTGCTCAGGGAACCTCCAGCAACCTCTGGAGGAAGTCTGGATAAGAAACACTGCATTTGAGCAACAATATAATGAAAATACTTAATCCCTGAATCCTCAATCAACAGCATTTTCATTAGCAAGTTGCATACCCTTGATTGCAGTGGGTCCACTATTGCCATACTTTCCCCTTTCTCCAGCCATGTTCTCCTTTCAGTGGCTTCTACTTTACTAGACCACATCTTCCAACACTTTCTTTTGCACTGTATTACAATACTCACAATAATAAAAACTGTAACATCAAGCAACATTACCTAATTTATTCACTTGAAGCCTGAATCTCTCAGTAGTGGACTGGGTGTAGATGAGGATGTGAGTTAAACCCAAAGATTTGTGCTCTGGAAAGATTATTTGTAATGCTATAGTGAGTGGGATTTGTCCAGCCTGGTTTGCAAACTAGAGTGCTTACTTAGGAAGTCAGGAGTAGACATTGTTTAACCTTCTGGGCGGTTCATTTCTGTCTAAATTTATACAGTGCTCTCCCCAGCCCCTTTTAGCCGGGCGCACCACCCAGCACATTTCAGTAGCCACCCGGCTGTTTTTGGGTGGTTATATAGGAGTTGGGTCACAATACAGGGACTACCACCCGCCTACAATTTACACAAAAACTACCACCCAACTTAAAATAAAATTCTGGGTTGAACATTGATTTATGTCTAAAAGCAGTACATTGTCTTCCATGAAAATTTATTTTACAGTATAATAGTATGAGTATAATAAAGTTTGAAACAAAATAATGTCAAAATAATACATTTATTCAATTTTAAAAAAATGTAATAATTGACATGATTTTGTGTGATAAACTTTATTATACTCATACTAAAATAATATACTGTCAAATAAATGTTCATGAAAGTCGAATGTAGAATGTACTGCTTTTAAACATAAATTCAGTGTATTGCATTCAATACAAAATAATCTGAAATTCTTGCTGCTCCCCAAGCAACGGCTGTACTCACCGTAATCGGGAATTCCCAGGGAACATCAGCGCTCTCGTGAGGAAAAGGACGCGGCCAGAGGATGGTAGGATACTTACAGGTGGGGGACACTTGTGGCAAACAACCCCTAAAATTTCATTACTAAGGCATCGTCAGAATATAAAAAAGCTGGAGGCTTCTAGCACCTGAACCCCAATTTCTCAGGAACATGGGGGGTTACAGGTAAACAAAATTAGAGGTACAAGTGGGGGGAACCTGTGGGGGGAGGCCTTTAGCAATGTGTAACAGGGAAAATTTAGGGGACCGCACCTCCTTGTTATACAAGAGGCTCAGGGGACCCATAGTTTTTATGTTTAATTTCAGCCTTCTAGACACACTTACTCTTAAAACAGCAACCCTGATACCTAATTTTGACTACTTTTTATAATTATGACCCCTATATTTTAAAAATTGTAAAAGGTGGGGAAATGAAATGTCGGTACGACATACTGATAGGAGATATGGGGGTTTGTCCTGGGAGATGTAAGGCTGCAGAACATGACATGCAGCATTCATACACAAACACTGCTGTCAAACTTTCCTGACAGTGACGTCATTGTACACGCCACCGGGTAGATTTATGTTAGAACACCTGCCTAGCTCTATACTCTTTGTAATAAGTCATATGGGTTTAGTAAGTGCGGTAATTGCTAGTTTATTTGTTTACTTCGGGTTTAATGAAAAGGCATATTTTGCTTTTCTGCATTTGTAATCTTGGCCATAAAGAACCAATAATTTCCCACAACTATCTGTTTGGTGTAATGAATTTCTGCTAGTAAATAAGGGAATTCACAGGGAATCCATTAACAGTGGCTGTGTGGGCAGCTTGCATGCATGATCACCCAAAGAACTGTTCCGTTTACCTTTCATTTTGCTTGCAATATTTGCCGTGCAATAATTTTCATGATTTTATTGTGTGATAAGACATTCTGACAGGCAGGTCAATAAAGACATTTTTTGTGAGTAACATTAAACCAGCCTTTTATAAAAATCCTAAAGTGTATGAGTAAAGCATACTTTATTATTTTAATGAGCAGGTATTGCAGAAAAACCTAATCTCTATGCAGACTACTAGATTATATGTAACCTGATTTAGTAAACTGTATATGGTAGATAAAGAAATGACTTCTTGTAATATCACTTCATTGCTTAGAGACACTCCGATTGCCTTGACTCACTTTGCAGAGCAATGGTAAACCTTTGCCGAGGCACACGAGGGCTGCTAACCCTTCTAAAGGAGCCAGTTATCTGGCTGAGCAGGATCGGTAAGTTTTAGACTCTTACCTGGAACAAGCGTGCTTGGTTGCACTTTTATCCCAGGTAAGAGACTAAAGGGGAAATGTATTTTGTTACACAGGAAAGTTTTACTAAACCATGCCAGACAATTAAAACTGTTATACTTTATTATTAATACTCTGTTGCTGGAAATAAAAGCCTTTATTCTGCACCTCTCTGGAATAAGTCCTGCCATCTTTAATGCTACTCTGGTAGCAGAACTGTGCAATTATGTCCAAAGCCAACTTTACACTATTCAATATATTTAGGTGAAAGCAGTAAATTAAAATAATTATAATTGTTCTAATGAACATTATATAGAAAATTGTTGGAGCAGTCAGATTTGTTGTCTAAATAATATACTGACCACTGAAAATGACTAACAGTACAAATTTTAATCAGATATAGTGTTGGGCTTGATCGTAATTCAAATAAATTACTGAAGATGTGGATATTACATTGAATATTTGTAAATCATCACATCAAAAACAAACATTGGGAGAATTTTGAATAGTGTATGCCTAGTGATAGTTTGTTGCCCACTTTACTCAATTTTAGGCAGTCTGCACTGCAGGCCACATTCCCAGGAAATGTAGAGTAGCCCAAATCTCACCAGAAGTGCTGCAGTACGTGGAGTTCATGTGGGATCTGGATGTTTGTTCCAGGCAGCGGCCATGTATGGATATAATTGTCACCCAAAAATAGAATCACCCAAGTGTTAGGAGAGCAAGGTGGAGGTACTCTGATCATAGAGAAAAGAAAAAAATAGTGCCACTTACAGACACCATGGCTTGTTTGAAATAAGAAAAACAGCAGTATCTATATGGACTGCCGCATTGCTTTCCATGCAAAGCTTTGGTGGTGACAATACAAGTGTGACGACTGCACCTTAGAAAGGCAGCCTTGTAAGACTATACACACCTTTTGGAATGTAAAGCACTGGTTTAAACTAAAATGTTGCAAAAAGGACATCAGAAAGCATAAAAACAATGAAGTATAAAAACCTGAATTATGCTTCCATCACCAAACATAAAATGGAATGATAAAAGTTGCTTTATTATTTAGAAGGTGTACATACTGCTACCACGTTTATAGGAAAACATTCTTTGGTGTAAAGCAGGTTCAGATCGCTAAGGCAGCTTGTGATAAACTGCCCCAGCAGTCAGCAAAGTGTGGGGAAAGGTTGTAGTTTAATAAGAAAAGGCAATTATAATCTCATAACACTGATTTAATTAGCCATTTACCAAGTTCTCATTGATCACTAAAGAAAAATACTAAAAACATTCCAATGTAAGCCAGACAATATCATTAAACAAAACAAAGAAAAAAACTACTTAAAAATGCTTGGTGTTAATATCAGATCTAGGTGCTGGTGACTTCCCATCCAGGGTACGTGAAGGAATATGGGAGAATTCTAACAAACCTCATACACAGCACTGATCAGGGAAGTCTGATTATACAAGGCACAAGTTACAGACGGGACACCATGAACATAATGCGGTAACATTCCATGACAAACATTTACCAACAACTAATTCCAATCACGGTCCTCATTTATAGGTCTAAAAACCCAGCAAGACAACAGACTGTCCCCATGAATCTACTACAAGTCTGATTGGCTGTGCCATGGGAACTTTTATAAATAAGCCCAGATTTTATGGATCATTTGAATACTTTATGCGACTCAGGTAAATCACGTTCAGGCCCTGGACACTTTTTATAATGTTCTATCAGAAAGCAAACAAATCTATAGCCCGGGCACTACACAAGCAGCGTGTTCCTCAGTCACATCTTGTTGTGTTACACATCCAGCCATGATTGTATAACACTATTCAAAGCCAATTTCAATAGAATTGCATAGTATTCTGAGGAACTTCTGCCAAACAAGACTGACTGCCTAAGCTGTGTATAAAGTTACGGATATGGTTGTTAATATTGTCACATGACCATACTAGGTGACATCACGGTTCATTGTCCTGGCAAATGGTAACCTGACCTACAATTTGGTGTCCAATGATAAAAGGAAAAGTTGAGTAAAGTGACAAGAGAAAAGGGCGGACTATTTGCAGCTGTGACAACACAACCAAGAGGAGCCAATTAATGATTTACAAATAGACAAAGCGATTGCAGAGACGGGGATCGGACGGCTGAAGTCTGATGGATCTGTTGGTGGAAGTATCTATGGCGGAGTGGGGTCTCCCATGTGACTTGGGGGAAAGTTGTATCAGAATGCAGCGGATGGGGTGTCTGGACGATGGATGGGGCTCGGCATCCTTTGGGTTTCATGGCGTCCTATTAGGGGTCTGGCACAAGATGCCTATAGGAGAGTCTGATGATAATGGGATCCACATGGCCTCTTATAGCCCCTCTTTCTCTGCCTGCACGGCCTGGCTGTAGGGGGGCGGGGGGCTGTCCTTGGCCGGCATGTTCAGGGCCTCCTCATAGGAAGGAAGGAGCAGGGGGTTCTTCTCCGGGCCGGCGGGCACCACGATCAGGGCCAGGCCATCGGGCTCTCCGGGAGGAGGGCTGACTCGGGTGAGCAGGTAGCGGTAATAGGTGAGCACACAGCGGATCAGGTAAATCTTCAGCAGCAGGAGGAGGAGAGACAGGGCGATGAACAGCACGGAGCCCCCGGCCACAGCCGCTTTGTCCTGCTCGTCCAGCCCGGGGAGGTAAGGCCTAGTGCTGACCATGCGAAGCTCGGAAGGGAAGCGGACGAAGAGGCCGCAGAAGACCAGCAGGGAGCCCAGGAAGTCGATGATCTGGAAAGCCAGGAAAGGCAGCAGAAGTCCGGGGCGGCGGCGGAGAACGCCAAACAACAAACACAGGCTGAGGAAGAGCAGCACGAAGGCCAGGGAATACATCACAGCCACCGGGCCCGGAGAGCTGAGCGGACCGGGACACACCCCGCCGCATTTTATCACCACCACCGTCTGCCATACCAGAGACTGCAGGCTCATGAACACATAATACACCGCCACACCCAGCACCACCGAACGGATGCTGAAATAGCCGCAACACCGCGGCGGCTCCTGCGTCACCATCATCATTATTCTCCGCTCCCACAGCCACCAATTCCGCTTTCAGCTCTACTCTGAGGAGGAACCGGAAGTGTGTAAAGTTATAAATACCGTGGTGTCCCGCCCCTACAGGAAGTACGTCATAGACAAATAATGTAGGAACAAGGAAGTAGGGTAATGATAATTTGAGGAGAGTTTGTGTAAATGTTTCATGTAAATGTATGTGAGCGCTATACAGGCACTGCCTCTGAAATAAACACCACACATCCATCCAAACTGATAAATAAAGGCAACACACACACACACACACGCACTCTTTGCTGCACATCTGGCTCACTTCTGAAGACCTTTGTCATCCTCTGTGGTACCCGCACCGCCATGACATTGGCAGCAGTGACAACAGAATGTTGTCGAAGTAAAGACGTCCAAAATGTCCGGAAGACATTGGTTGTATGAAGGCTGGATACGGGAGGACATAGATATGGGCCCCCAGGCACTCCTCAGTCAGCAGGGGCCCCACAGTAACTTGCACACTCACATGTCTGCCTGCCTGACCACCCTTCTTTCATCATTGTCCTCTGAACCTTGTTCACACAGCTATTCATCCCTTGGCACTGAGCTAGGGATCAATGTGCATGCCCACAGGCCTATGGCAGACACATAAATACTCCTGGCTACATTGGCTGCTTCTTGCTCTGAGATCTGTTCGCTTGTAGGCTTGTAAACCATGGTGGAGTGTCAGGGGAGGAGGGTTACCAGTCAGTTCTGCACAGGGACCCCACTACTCAGTTCTGCCCCCTGTCTGGCTGGAGATGTTCCTTAAAAATTCAAGGTGAAAAAAGGAGAAATGAAAGAGAAAAAATATATATTTTTAATATTATTGAGGAGTGCTGACCTCTGCCTGGACTCCACAGCTGTACTCATTGTAGAGGACAATGTTGAGACACCTTCTTCCCCTGGATCTCTACCATTACCTATTCATTTTCCACACTAGATAAGAACAGACAGGCTAACTAGTGAGACGATTGCACAGGTCAAAAAATATACACAAGATGCCGCTCCGTCCTTCTCCCCTCTCCCCTCTGCATAGAGCAGAACGGTGCTGTATGTACAGAACTTGTTCATGCATCATGCAGTCCTTAGTCCTTGGAAAGGTTCCTTAAAGATCCTTTCCAATGACAAATATTGCACGTGTGTACTTAGCCAAAGAGGTAATAATCTGCCATGTGTACAGTGAAACCCCCGATGGTTTGTCAATCCAATCCAATCCTGTTACATAGTATTTTTTCCCCAAGGAAAATGGAGTACAGTGATACTGTTAGTTAGTTAGTAATAGTTTAATGGTTCACAAGTCAATTTCTGAGAGGAATGGTCGTGCTGATCTCGGGTGTAAACCTAACATGTGACATCACTGACACCACTGTGGATTGATGAATGACCCATTGGGAACAACCGCTGTTCACTCTTATGAAAACCAAAGGGTGCCATTCACTTGTCCTTTCCCCTCCATAGAACAGAATGACACTTTTTATAAAGCCACCTGCCACTGGAAACAGGATCAGGGAATCTAAAAAGATATCCTCAGTCCTGCAGATAGACTCGTAGGGCTCTAATTTGACATTCCCTGGTGGGAATTAATGACTGCCTTTGAAACACATCAACGTGGAATATTCCCACTAAGGAATGTTTGAGATAATGTCAGATTCCATGTTTTATAAATATCTCAGAGCTCTTAGTGTTGACCAATCA
This sequence comes from Pyxicephalus adspersus, assembly GCF_032062135.1. NCBI lineage: Eukaryota > Metazoa > Chordata > Amphibia > Anura > Pyxicephalidae > Pyxicephalus > Pyxicephalus adspersus. The sequence continues at coordinate 39,386,742 of NC_092863.1, read as the reverse complement.
AGGATTATTGACATTTGCACCTGCATGCATATTTGCATTTGCATCCTGCCACACTTTGGTTTATGTTGATGGTGCTGATGTTTTTTTTTATTTTGTATTGATCTAGGAGGCTGTACAAGTCCTTAGATCACTTCTACATGTTGCTGTCAGAGTGCTGTGTTGTGTGAAGCCCCAAAACTCCCCGTAGCTTAACTTGTCTTCCCTGAGCCTAGGACTGTTGGAAGATGATGGGTTTTGAAGATTTTGCAGGTAGAGGACATTAGGGGACATCCGGCTCCACTAATTCTGAATCTGAATGCTCACCACTCTGCCCTTTCAGGTCAGAGCTGACCTGATCCTGGTTGGAAGAGGCTGTAAATAAAATCTCCTTCTGGGTCTGAATTGCTTTTTCTAGTGACAGTGGTGATATCAGAATCTAACAGACCTTTGATGCCTCCATAAAAAGAACCTACGAGGACCTTTGATATTGTAGTTTTTGTCTAGAAAGGAGTCTGAGTCAATATGATGTCATTATGTTTTTATGTGCAGCATTCTGACGTTTTGTTTGTATACTTGAGTTTTTTTGTTTTTTTTGGGGTGAATGACATTGCGTGTTTCTAATCTATAAATAAACTTTAATAAATAGTTGAAGAAAGTGAAGATAAAGCTGTAAGTGTCCTACATAGAATGGCGTAATTGGGTAATAAACAATCTAAGTACTTCTAAATGTGTATTTAAAGTTACAGGCAGCGCATTGTATTATATTATAGATCTATTTCCATTATAAAAACATGAGGTTAGGTTAATTGGCTTCCCCATAAATTGACATTAGACTGTAAAAAAGACACTTTGAGGAACAGTTAGTGACATCAATTTGAATATGAATTGCTGCGTAATATGTGCTATATAAATACTGGTTAGTAATAATAATAATTATCTTTTAGCATAAGCTTAGAAGGCTTTTAAAACTACCCTGTTTTAAACACTATTACAATGCTTTTTGAATATCACACTCAATAGACTATTGTTAATAAGCTGAGATTATAAAACTCTTATGTTTGAACAAGTAAAGGTAGGAAAATCATTACAAAAAATAATTTTCAAAGCTGCACAAGCTTTGGTGCTTTTATTTCTTGTAAATGTATATTGCCTCCTAGCAAGCAGAATTTTAAACTGTGTCTACGCAAAAATTATCTTAGGGTCTCATCATAAACAAGTTGTTGCTACAAGTATTCCTTGTATGTAAAATGCCATACACTGAAATAACAGTCATTACAGAACAAAATCTGCTGTGATTCTTTAAATAATATCTGCTGTAAATCTTTAAACACTTTTCTTTCCTAGCCTGCTTGTTTATAAAGAAGTGGCTGCAAATTAGCAAGGCCTAGGAATGAACAAATCTGACTTGTTTCGAGTTCCCTAATCTTGTTTGAAATTTGACAAACCTGAATTTATCTGCAAATCTCATTGGAGGCTATAGGAGGTTAATCCTGTTAGTAAATTCTGACCAGGGTTGACTGACTGACAAGCAACTGTAAAAAAGCATGCCTTCCATGGTACTGCCATGAGACATGTACCAATGCAGAAAAAAGGAGTTTTATGTGGTTTCAATGGCAATACTCAAATTCACAAGTCTTTTAAATAAAATGTAGGGAAGAATTAATGCTGTTCATATTGTTTTCGAATATGATTTTTATGAACACTCCCAGTGACAGTGTACAGCATCAATATTCCAATCTATTTTGTAAAAGGCTTTTACAGTAGTAATGAGCCACTAGCAGATAGAAACTGGCCAGTACCTTCTTGAGGTGGCCCCTGTTGTACATCAGCAGGACAGTGATAATGAGGTAGAGTAGGCAAAAATGTACAGGCATAGAGGTAGATATTTTATTAAAAGAATTAGGAGACCACATACAGGTAACTCCTCAGTTTACTGAGCCACCACTTGCAATGTTGTCATAATGATTAAGGAAGGGGGTTGGGGTTCTAAAACTTTGAAGCACTGAAAGGTAAAATCACATTTATTTTGGTAATAGCAGTGGCCTTGAAGACTATCTATGCAGCTTTGTGTTGGGTCTCCATATGGTGAATTTGAGAGATTTGTAGTCTGGCTTTCTTTCTTTATTGAGATCCCCATAATTTCTGTTTCATGAGCTGTTCAAAAAATGTGTAAAAAACAAGTTAAAATGTATTGCTTTTCCAAGGCTTTGCAAAGCTATCAGTTGCTCGCAGTTGAGCAATGCTCAAATATCCTTGGTGCATTACCATGACACAAAAATGTTTAGGGTAATTATAAGCCAGTCAATTCTAAAAAAGATGCCACAAACCCATTCTATTTGTATGAATAGCAATGTTCACCTGCACCAAGTAATTCTGTGCCACTCAACTTGGTGCCTTTGATTTGTCATATTGTGTATGCACATCTTTCTCTCTTAGACTGATAGTATTGTGCAAACCCATAGAGCTTTGACTTGCTCAGGGTATAGACTTCCCCTGTTGTATCAGTGCTGCAGTATGCACTAAAGATTAAGAAAGATTAGAACTTTATTGTTGTTCTATAATAGATTTTTTGCATATGTATAAATATTGGTGCTTGTTTTAGCCTTTAAAAATTGACAGCTATATAACATTTGGCATTTAGATCTTGCTAATGCTACACTAAGGAAGTGATGCTAAGGCTCCCCCTATTACCCCCTACCTTGGCTGCCACAATACATCAAAGTGCCTTCATGTGACAAGTTTGCAGGTTGGAGGTTCAGTCAGCATGTGTTGCAGGAATCATTAGACAAGATTGTTTTTTTCTGCAGTGCCGGACTTCTATGGTAGTAAAAGATGGCGACATCCAGGTAGTTGAAAATGAAGTCTCATGCAAGTCATCCACAGGGTTTAGTGCCGGTGTAAAAGTGACCCTCTTTTCAACCAAGGTTCCATGGAACCCTATGGTTTCTCCGGAGGTTTTTAGGGGTTCCTTAAACAATGAGCAGGTTGTGACTCTCAGGTCAGTTTAAGAAATATCAATGATTATTTTGGCTATCTGTAAAGGTTTCAGCTTTCCCACTGACCAGTAGTGTAAGAGACATCCATCCTTTTGACCATCATATGAATGTACTGTGAGCTGTGGATTTAGCAATTATAGAAGGGATTTCCCTATGTTAAAAAGGTCAAGAAATACTGGCCAGGTACGTCAGGTTAGTATAGGCAAGTTATCCTGACCTTAATGTCTGTAATACCCAAGTGGAATCCTGGAAGTAGCTAGGTCTTTCTCTTCTGCATTTGTTATATTGAAAAAAAAAGAATAACAATAGAAATTATAGGGTTGTGCCTAGTAGACAAAATAATTGTATGTTAACTTGTTCTGCATTTTTACATTTTCAGTTCCTCTGATTATGATATTCAGTATAAAATAATTGCTTCAGGCTAGGGTGACAAGGTATTGCAATAATTGAAGGTGCATAACTGAGAAACCTAGATATTTCTTTTACTTCCTCTATTATTGATGGTAAGCCAACTCCAATGTGACTTATTGCTTAACAGTCTGACCGCAATGGTCACTTGACACTTGAGTTATTTTTTCCACAAGGAAAAACAAAGTACAAAGAATAACTGGGTGGGCTTGAAAAATTATTCCTGAACAATATGCATTTTGTAATTGTTTCCTACAATTGTTAGAAAATATCAAAAAAGTTGAAGATAATAGATTTAACAGATGAAAAGTAGAAATATATCTTAATATGTAAGATCATGGCAACATAAAATAAAAGCTTGTAAAATCAGAAGCTTTCTTAGTTGGGAGTGGGAAGCTTTTTAAGAGAACCTGTCACTTTGCCCTAATTGATGCCATCTTCTTTTGGTATTGCATAAGCCAAGATATTCCTCCATCCAGACTTCTGCTGAACTAAAAACAGTGATGCAACCATTAGATTGACTTGGCTAGAAAGTGGGGAAGATCGGATTGGTAAGTGACCCTTTTTTGGTGTTTAACCTTACCCTCCCCCTTGCCTGGTTTGTACCGTCAAATCCCTCGTGCCTGGTGCCTAACCCTAACCCCTCTATCTAGTGCCAAACCTTAACTGTAAGGTAACTTACCCAGAACCTAAACACTAACACCGTCTGTCTATTTCCACTGAATGCATTTTAGGGAAGTAGGCAAAGTTTTTAAGAGAAGTTAGGTGAATATTAAGGGATGTATTTCAGTCCTGAAAGTTTGGAGGTTTCATCTGGGCTTTGCTGGTGGGATGAACTGGAGCTATGACAAATGTTCCTGGCTGCCAACCATTTTTAATGCTTCTGGTAGTCAGTGAAACTATATGACATTGTTTTAGTTTTCTCGCTTTCATTATTTAGAACTATCTCCCCATTTGATGTGCTTTAAGACAAGCTTGGTGAAATAGATAATTCTCTGATATGTTTCTATTTGCAAACATTAGACTATATGGATATAATTACAGTAAAATGTTTGAATATCTAGGCCAAACTAAATATTTTTCTGGCAAATCTTTCAGATAGGGATTTAATTGGGAAATCTTATGTGGTACATACATTAATTATTAACTAGCCTCAACTATAAAAAAGGATTTGTTTAGTTAAAAGTGAGACCAATAGTTTAGGAGAACTAATGAAGGAAGACTATAAAAATGGTCTATAAAACAATCGCGGGAAGCAATCTCAGAAACAAATTATTAGAACTCTTATTTCCACCACCAAATTCTTCAGGGCCCCATATCAAAATGAAATCACATGATTTTGTGCAGTAGAAAGGTAAAAAGACTCTAGAATAGAGTTGTCAAGCAGCAAATCCTAAAAGAAAAATGTAGTACAGAAAAACCTCCTTTAAACTTCTTAAAATCTGCTGTCTTTTTTTTATCTAATTGCAAAGCTCCTAAATATATTATTGTCACCAATTGCTTGGGGGGTAAGGGAGGGTTCAGGGGGGGCTTTGGGAACATTTTTCAAAGAAAACAAATATACAGATCTATTATTTTTGCTGTAAACTGGAGTATAGGTGGAAAAACACATTTATGAAGCTAAAGGTTAAATTTGTATCAAAATGGAGCTTATTTGCATTTTAATCATTTGATCCACAACAGGATTTTGTTTCAAGTCAATTAGTATTATTCCTTTAAATATAACAAAACTCTTTGTATATGTAACATACCAGGTATAAGGTAGCATATAAATAAGAATAAATAATAACAGTTTTTTTACATATACCTTAAGAGCTAATGAAAAATGTCTATCAATTACTTATGTCTATTTTGATTGGCTCAGTT
>NC_092863.1:39000210-39080174 GCF_032062135.1 Pyxicephalus adspersus | reverse complement strand
CGCTCCGTCGCTCTCCCCCTCCCCTCTCCATAGAGCATGAACGGTGCTGTATGTACAGTATCGTTCATGCATCGTGCAGTCTTTTCTCGTTGGAAAGGATCGTGAAAGATCCTTTCCAACGAGAAAAATTGCAAGTGTGTACGCAGCTTTAAAGTGGAACTAAACTTCTTGGTTAGTGACTAGCTTCTGCCATAATCAGATCAGTTAATCAGATTACCAAGGTGGCAGCTCCACAGCTTACTGCGTGAAGATGAACAACCCTCTTGGGCATTTGGATGGCCACTGACGATGTACTGTATCTCCTGCAAGTTTCTAAGAGTTATATTCTCCCCATTAGCTGAGCTCTACACTACATGTGCTGTACAATGTAGAGCTTAAATAAAAAGCCAGGGATTTATTTGTGTCAATCAGTTTTATTAGGTTTTCAAAGAAAAATAAACAAACATACATAAAAACATTAAAGCATAAGACATTAAATCTTATTAACACACAGCGGCATTAGTTTCACCTGACCATAAAATAAACTTCTTAAAATAGCATATACACTGATATATAGCAATAATCTGTAAAAACCTGCATGAACCAGAGTAAAACAAAATGATACAGTTATGCAGAAATTAATAAAAACACTCATAAAGAGATATAACATAAGTAATACAATACATGGCAATCCTAACCGCATAACATCACCATATATTCGTGCAAACGTCTTTTAACAAAGTAAAATAAAAAACAATAAACTAAAAAGGAAAAAAAAGAAAAAAGGGGGGGGGGGGGGGGAGGGAAAGGAAAATGTACACCACCCAGGGATTTATTTGGACAATATAAGAGACTGGTTTTGATTTACGAAAACTCCCCAAGAGTAGAGAAGTTAGACTATCATCGGAGAAGCTGGGTAATCCTGCAAACCTGTAATTGATCTGGTCCAGTACTGAAAACATTTGCCAATTAATAGAAAATAGATTTTTAAGAAATTCATTCCAACTTTATTGGATCACTCACATTCTCCCATGAAAATCTATCATGTCCAGTCTTGGAGAGTCTTAAAAAAATCAGACCCATTGCATCTCTCTTTTGTCAATTAGTACTACCTCCTAGTGACTTTTTGTTTGCCTAGTTTATTTCGCATGGACATTACTGGTACATGTACTGGTTTGTGCCACAAATTGCTGAACTTTTTAAATATTTGTAACATTTATTTATTTAAATATTTTTTATTGTGTTAAAGCAAAACTAAACATATTAACTTACAAGATTTCCAAAACAGTTACCTTTAAGGCTTTGGCATTGGTAGTAACCATGCATAATTTCAGCTCCCATCCAAATTTTCTAACCCTTTAATGGCTTTTGTCTTAGCTGATCACACTAACAGCAGCATGTTAACTGCAGATCTAAATAAAGGTTAATATGGCACTGTCTTCAGCTATAAAGCATGGGAGGGCTTAGTTTCACTTTAAATAAATTTGTAGTGTAAGTAGCAGAAGTTGCAGGATTGGCCCATGCAGCATTTGGTTCAGTTTTAATTTTTGGCCACTCTGGGTAATCATGGAGGAAAGAACTGCTGATTATAACTGAAACAGGGAGTGATTGGACAAAGCAATATAGAGGTGATGTGTAGCTCCAGTCTGTGTTTGGCAAGGTGAGTAAGGCACTGGCAGTACATTACAGGAGTGGAAATTTCAGGACTGCTTTGGCCATATCTGGTTCTCTGCCAAACTAAACTCAAAACTGCACAAGACTACCTGTCTCATAGGCCAAATGTGCTTGCACACTGCACCTCATTTCCTCTTATCTCTGGATTCAGATGGTGGGAAGGTACATTATCTGTAAACTTGTGAAAGAATAGAAAGTACGTAAGTAGAAGTAGAAAGAGAGGCCCGTAGCCATAAGAATTAGGTGCAGGGTCACATGACCAGGTGCGAGGCCTAGCCCAGAGCTTTTAAGGGGTTAAGAAAAAGGTAGTGTTGCTAGAGGGGGCTGGGCTAGTATACAACGTGGGGTAGGAGGAGATTAGGAATGGGAGATGTTAAAAGGGCTGGATGATAGTGAGAGGCCCTCTTTTGGAAAGAAAAAGTTTCCCACCCACCCTCCCTCTTATGTTTAGGTAGAGTTGAGAGTTGGGTTCGTTTTAGCGGTTGGGGTCTTGGAAGGCAGGGATTCAGTGTATTGGAAAAGTGGTGGATTTTGGCAGGGGGGTTCCCCTTTGGTGGGGTCTCCCCTTTATAGTGAACGGATGATTATGGCTCCTGAAGGCAGTGCTGGGCAGCTAGGGGCCAAGGTGGAGATGTTGGAAGAGTTCAATTCTTGTTGGGTGGGATTTTGCCTTCTGAGACCTGCAGCTTGGTTGTTTGGGTGTATAATTGGGAGTTTGATAACATTATGGATACTGTTGTAATGGTTATGTATTATTAAAAGGGGAATTAAGTTGTTGGTTCATTAAGCTATATTCAATGTAATATGTTAACATTATATAATCCCGTTTTAATAATAATTATATTAATAACGGAGTGTTGTGTTAATTTATGTTAATGTATGCTTATCAATGTGTAAAATGTAATTTTATTTGGCATTTATTTTATTTGGATATTTGTTTGTTAATTATTTGGAAAGTTAACTTTATTTAATGGTGTTTTAAATAAACGGCTGCTTGCCAGCCAATTTAAAATCCAAGATTTTGTGTTGGGGTATTTAATGGGGGGGAGTGGCTGGTATGCAGGGGGAGGTTTGGAAGTAGGCGGTAGTTATGACAATGGTGTTTATAAAGGATGGGCTAGAAGGTCCGAGCTACCCTGGTCAAGAAGAATGTCAGACTACATTACCCAGCAGATGTAATCAACGTGGCAGAGCTTGTAGTCACAGGAGGTAGGTGGAGAGAAACTCTAAGACCAAGGCTCCAGAAAACCTGGTGCCAGTTTTGTTCCTGATGAATTTATATTACAATTGGTAATATATTTATTAGAAAACCTAAAAAACTGCACACGGATGTATGAGATTTTGGCATTCCAAAAGCTTAGGTTAGAAAGTTATAAAGCAATTAGGGTTCTGATCAGATGTACTCAATTGTTTGTACTATCTTATCATACCATGACTAGGTAGATGTTGTGTTTTCTCCACTTAAGATATGATGGTTTTGAAGGATCAGAAGTGAAAATCTGCGGGGTGCTAGTAAAATGCATGAGAGGTCATCCAGGTCATCTATGCAATGGGTTTCTAAATAAGTAAAGTTTAGTTTAGTATAGTAGTATATAGTATATATATTATATACTATAGTATAGTAGTATAAAATATATATATTGATCATTCTGATCCTCTTTCTTCATTGCTTCATTGTCTTGGGTAATTAACCCATAATAAGTGTGAAAAATCCTATGAAAACTACATACTTGTCTAGGTCAGGAACAGTACTAAAACCATAGACCTTCCCTAGTATTTTCTAAAAGAGGTCATCAATGGTAGACCCCCCCCCCCCCCCCCCCCTTTATTTCTTTAATCACTGGATTGCTGTACAATTAATAAATGGCTTTGCAAGAAAGCTTATCCTTTGTTTCTTAACCCTGTGTGATTTTTTTCTCGTACATGAATAAAATATATTAAAGATATTTTAAGGCAACTACACATTTTTTTTTCAGCTCATATGAATCCCACTCAGTAGAATATTTTATTTTTAAGCATGATTGATAGGTAAGAAAGTTTTTAAATCTTTTTTTCATCTGCCTTCAGAAGGAGTTGCTTAAGTCATCAGCGTGGAGAACACACAAAAATGTGTAAAAAGCTAGGAAATTATAGGTGTTTCATTAAAAAAAAACAGAAGCCCTTTGTCTTTTTTGAAGAAGCAAAATTGCCTTTTTTTCTATTTTTTTCCTCCTATACAGTAATTTCCTTAAAAGAAAAAAAACACAACTTACTTGAAATTGCATAGGGGGATTTAACAATACCCCAGTGGTAATCACTAACAAGTCTCATTTTGGACTGAATTTGACAGCGAGATTTGATTGCCTTTCTATAATCAGAGTGAAATCTATGTTCCTGGGAGAATAAATGATTTTTTGGGAGGGGGTGGAGGGAAAAGAGAGGCTTGTTAGTTGTTATTATCCAGGAGATGGCTACACCCCTTAGCAGCATTGAAGTAAATGCTTTAAAATGTATTGCGGATAGAATTAACCATGTAATTGCCAAGTAGGTACACTTGTGTCTGTCTCAAAAAGAAGATAATCTGTATGGTCTGGCACTCTATAACATGTGCTCTTTTTGTAGAAAGAACAGTAATGACCACTCTCAACCTATTTGTGGATGGTCATTGCTGAAAGGCAGGATTACATGTTTCAGGGTTTTGCCGGACGTCAAACATCCTCAGGATTATATTTTTCAGTGTTTTGCCGGTCAGCAAATATCAGCAGGATCACATTTTAGTGTTTTGCTGGACATCAAATATCAGCAGGATCACATCTTATAGTACTTTTTAGCATGTCAGGTATTAGCAGGATAACATGTTTTAGTGTTTTGCAGGATGTAAGGAAAAATAGGGTTTGCATCAGTGATAAGCAAGAATGCCTCCGGCATTCTTGCAAGCATTTCCTCGAACTTCTGATGGGTCTGCGCAATTTCGGTGAACTGATTTTGCAAAACCATCAGAAGATCAAGGAAATTATAACAGGAGTATTCACAGGGGATTCACAGGATTCCCTGGGAATCCTCCTGTTTGCAATCCCCGGGGCACTAGAGGTTAATTAACCTCTAGTGCCTGGGGATCTTCTCAATGAATGCGGCTGTGGCTGCATTCATTGAGAAGAGTGTGCTATCCCCGGGGCACTAGAGGTTAATTAACCTCTAGTGCCCGGGAATCGCAGAGGATTTCCAGGACTGTATGATGCAGCCCTGAGAAATCCTCCTGTTTGACAAGAGCTCGACCTCTCAGCGAATCAGAAGGCCGTTCCCGCTTACATTTTCAGTCGCGAGATCGCACATAATATTCTCGCTCGGTCATCCCTAGTTTGCACGTTCTTGTGCCCAATTATGCCATTATGTTGTATATGTATATGTATTTATATGTTAAAATTGTAAAGTTTTTTATGATATTTATAAATCTAATTTATTGATTATATTTTTATATATTTTTTATATTTTTAAGTTATTAATAAATCTGATTTACATTGTAACTGACACAAATAGCTGTATTGGAACTAAGAATGTAATATTTGTAAAAATAGTTTTAAATGGTTGGATTGTTTGTCATAAAGTCTACATTTGATTTTGTAATCTATGAAGGTGTTTTTGTTTTCCAAGAGGACATGTATATAAACCAAATAAAATCAGCCAGAGGGGTTGGCTTACAGTAAAGACAGGATGTAAAAAAGGCTCACAAAGACAACTAACGTTTGTTGGCTCTATACAGGCTTATTTTGAAAACTATTTTGCCAACTATTTAAAGAATACTCAATAATCAAAAACAAAAATAAACACAAAAAGTAGACAAAACAGGAAATTTTGGTCAAAATGTTATACCTTCTGGTGAGAAAAATCTACTGACAATTGTTTTTAAGAAATCTTATCACTACAAATGAGGATTTAACACATGGGAAATAACAGCCTAAAATATGAGCTACAGCTCAGGACACAATAAATCAGGAAGTACAATTACACAAACATTTCTCTTGATTCACAGAACATTTTACCTTTTTTTCCATTGTTTGGTCATTTCCATTAAATATGATTGTCCAACACTCCTTGAGTATTCATAAAATAATAATTAAATCTCTGGTAAAAATAGTTCTGACTGTGGTCACATTTTTCTTCTGCCCACAAAACATGAAAGGCACCCACAGATATTATTATATGGACTAACCGAATACTTACCACCCCCCAGTTTCCATTGTTTTCTTACTTAAATGCACGCCTTTCTGGCACTGCTTGACCCTAGCAATATCTAAAGCAGCCTTGCCATCAACAAAAATGGGGTCGATTGAACCTCACAAACCATGCTCCCTAGGTATACATTTTGTTGTTTTGGTATGTGGAGTGGAAAGCATCTCAGGTAGCACATGTTCACTACGGGAATCAGCCAAGTGCTAACACAACTAATAGAGTTCCCTGGAACTGAAAAAATAGTGAATGAGAAGGCCACTACAGTTTTTATGTGTTGCTGGGTTGCTAAAGAATGATCCTGTAAATGTATCTTTAACTGAGGCATGTTGAATGCCTATTGTATCAGTTGATGGTATTAATGATGGCTACATGTGCCATGTAAAATTTTTGTAAAGGTTGACTTGTTTTATTAAAGGAAATACACTGCTGTATAATTCTGATATTAAAATCAGCTAAGCCTATTTGATGTGAAGATTTCCATGTATCTGAACTATCTTTGCCTTAGACCAGGACGTGAACCAGAAAAAATATCAAATCTCTAACAACCGCAGCTGTGAAAAGTTCAGGTCTGTACAATTTTAACTCAGTTCAACTGTCACATGGATGAGTCTATCGGGATCTGAAATTATCTAAAGAACTGGAATCCTTGGACATAAAGCACTTTTCATTAGGATCACTGCTTACAATATATACCCAGTGATTTGCATTGTTGTAGTCAACCTTGGTACATACATGCTTATTTCCCCAGTACATGGGACTCCATGGATATTTATTTTAAAAAAATCATAGTTTGGGGAGAGTCTTTGTGTTATTTCTTTGTGTGTCCATGGGGTTAACATGACTTGCAAGCACTAGTTGACAGATCCGCAGGGCTCTAAATGATCACAAATGCCTTTTTCTTGCCTCTCTAATTAATCCAACATATTATCATCAACATTGATTTCTACAGAATGCATAGCACTTTATTTTCACAAGATTGTTAAATGACTGGCATGTTATGTAGGCGCTATGGCTCCAATATGTTGAATTGGGGACCATGAAAAAAAATGTATAAAAAAAGCTTGGGGATTCTGAAATTTTGGATTAAAAGACACCCAGCCTTTTAGTATTTTTTGGAAAAAGGTCTCCAACAACAGCCCACATATTTTTTTTATGGTTAACTTTAATACCGTTAAACAAAATGTATCCTATATTATGCTCATAAACTGAAAATCTTTTGTTTTTTAAGATTTATTTACTCTACATATAATTTTTATTTTCTGAACCTGTTTAGTGAAGCTTGTAGATGCATCCACCTTTTACACAGATGTAGAAACAAAGGCCAATGAGAAGAAAGTTCCAGCGTATTGTTTCCAGTATATGAATAACTCAATCCATAAATACATACATACAGCATATAATTATGCAGAGATTGTATTATTTGTTCTTAAACATCCCTAGTTATTGAACTGTAAATAGCATTTAGTTAGTAGATAAACTATTCTAAACACAGCCCAATTGTCCCTCACTTCCCTCCTTAAACACATTCATGCGTCTCGGTGTTTCTTTATTCCTAACAAATCAATTCGCTTGAAGAGTAGGATTTTCAGAAAAAAATGCTTTTATTTTTTATTCAGTTCATTTCAATAGTAATAATCCCAGAGCAGAAAACTCTTTTAACACAGCAAAGCCCTGCGTGACATTTCATTGTGGAGCTCCCCGCCTGCGAATACTTAACACAATGCAAATGGTTATTGCAGCAGCTGATAAAAAAAAGAAGCTTGTGTGTTGAAAATAAATACATTCAGAACTTGAGTGGTTGCAGCAATATTACCTTGCGTAATTAGGGTCGACCTTTGAAGACTTTTCATCCACTTAAAGGTGCAATTTCACTTGCAGTGGTGTTAAAGCTGGACTTTCAAGCAGATACAAAGAAAATTCAATGTCTTTATGTATTCATTGAAATATCATTAAATTTATTTTTAAAAGGAAGCACTATAATTTGGCTTGGTATCAGCCTTTTGTATTCCCCAAAAGCCAACCAGGGAAAACCTGAGATGGAACATATTGATAAGAAAACAAAGCAGAGGGATGAGCCTTATGTGTCTGCTCTACTGCTCATTTTTTCACATTGATTTACTGTGATGTAAGAACTGTTTAAATATTAGAACTGAGAATTTATATGTATGTATATATATACACATATACACTGCTCCAAAATGGGGACACTCAATTAACACAGGTCATTTAAATATCATGTATCTGTGGGAGGAAGAGAAGAAGAGGAGGGAGGGAAAGCCAGGCTTTTGAAAGGGCAACCAGAGTTAAATTTAAAAACACAACATTTTTTTTATTGTTCCAACAACATAATTTAAAAAATTAAGAGCTGTGTCTCTATAAATGAATCCTAGGCTAACATATATCCACTAGTTTCGCAAAAAATAGCAATATGGTTTAGTATCATACTAGGTTAGCAATGGAGGTAAGGTATCCCACCCGACGTCTTTCGCCCGAACCTCAGGGGTAAGGGGAGACTTAGTATTATTGCTGGGGCTTTTTACCACATTAAGCTCACACACATACCACAACCAAAATATAGTGTTTTTTGGCAATCATAAATATATTAGAAATATTAATTTGGGTGATCAAACATTTACACAACAGGATAACACAGTAATCATCACCAATTACCACAATAAGATGCTTGTGGTTATTTAGGGGGTAAAAGAGTTCCAGTTTAGGCCCTACTGGGCACTATACAGCAAACGTCTAACATAATGTTCACGTATTCCATAAATTGAGTGCTTGTGTCTAACGTTAGTAGTAGTAGTGTGCAGACTGGACCTCATCAGTTATCAGACACCTTTCTGACATATTTACAATCTCCTCTAGAGCGCCAATTAGCACCATCTTTTCCACAAACCCAGCATATGAACTCAGCGTCCTATTTCATTTTTGGACGCCATCACTCCTTCATCAACACCTATCAATTGGATACCGAATTTTAACATTGTTGATATCATACCATCGTTGGTGACCCAAAAATGTAACCTGAAATGAAAATCACTTGCACTATCATATACTATGCATTACCTGCATAACTTTGTGTCGAAATACTGCTACCCCTGAAGAAGCCGCACATGGCGAAACGAGTCGGGTACTAACGTTAGACACAAGCACTCAATTTATAATTGCAAGTCCACTTTCGGCTGGAATACGTGAGCATTATGTTAGACCATTGCTGTATAGTGCCCAGTAGGGCCTAAACTGGAACTCTTTTACCCCCTAAATAACCACAAATGTCTTATTGTGGTAAATGGTGATGATTACTGTGATATCTTGTTGTGTATGTTTGATCATCCAAATTATTATTTCTAATATATTTATGATTGCCAAAAAACACTCTTTTTCTTACCTTCTTGTTTTGTTGAAATTTAATAATAAATCTAATAATAAACTTTGCCATGATTTTGTGTTTCAAACTTTTTTATACTCATAATATTATACCGTAAAATAAATTTTCATGAAAGACAAAGTATTGCTTTTAGACGTATAAATTTAGTGTATTGCATTCAATAAAGTTATTTTGTATTGAATGCAATACAAAATAATTTGAAATTCCCACCATGCCCCTAGCAACGACTGCATGCACCAACGCCACCGGGAACTCCCGGGGAATTTCAGCGCACTGGCCGGGGAACAGATCAAGGAAGAGGACGCGGCCAGAGGATGGCAGGAGCCTGGATGACGCAGATGGGACCAGGAAAGTGTTTATTTTTACTTTTATAACTACAGTTTACAGCTTGTTTTTTTACCCCCAGTCACCTTCGGGGTTACCGCTGGGGAGTTTTATATGTGCCATCACTAGAAGATTTGTTATCTCTCCCAGCACTTTCTCTCAAGAACTTCTTGAAAACATCTATAAAACTTACATATCCCCCAGACGAGCCTATCATATGGGTCTAACAATTTTGGATAATTGTCTCAATCAGCAACCCTTTATTACAACCTCTGGGAATGCCCAATGATTCTGATTCTAAAAATTCTGGCGCCAAGTGGCTTGTTACATCCAGACTCACTTACTAAATTTCTTACCATTTACGCCACAATGAGCTATATTGGGAATGGTAGGATCCACTTCACAGAGATTTAAAAACACAACACAATCAAGCTCCATTAACACCCTCAACCCTCCTACTAAAACGTGCTTTTATAACTGCTTTTGCCATACCTCTTGGTATTTAGGCAGAATCATTTAAGGAGTCCCCCCTTTTTTATTAACATGAACAATGAATCAGAGAAACTAAGTTTTGAAGATCTCAAAGGATTTAGCAACAAGTCATTTTTTTCTCTAATGTTATATAGACTTTTGTATAAACTTTTGTATGTACTCTTGCTTCTATTACACACCTATTTCAAGAATGCAATAATAATGGAACCCTGTTTTTTTTGATTTGGATAATTACGCTTATAATGTGTACTTTTTCTGTACTCTGTATCCTGTACTTTTTTGTAATTACATTTATGTTTTCTTGCAGATAAGTTATAATGTATCACAATTCAACAATTGATTTGAATAAAAAATATTTTTAAAAAAATGTGGAACAGATACCAGGAGACAGACATTTACAGGACTGTACAGTATTGACGAAGGGCGACAAACCAGTAGTGGGACTGTTGTCTGTGTCTTTGTGCAGAAACAGGAGAAGCACTGCCAGTCCCCTACAAGATGACCTCCAGCAGGTTACTCATGTGCATGGTTCACCCAAGGCCGTAAGGGTAGCATGTAGGCCTGATGACCTGTAGTGGGACATATGCTCACAGCCTGGCACTGTGTAATTTGATTGGGATTTGTGGGAGGTTGTTGAGGGAGTTGTAAGATTTGCCATTGATGATGGCCAATTTTCTTCACAGATAAGAAACTGAGCACATATGACTAACATGAGGGGGGCATATCCCTGAAGGGCAGCACAGACCTCCACATGCTAGTTAATAGTTTTCTGACTGCTGGGGGCAAAAAAACTCAGATCCATTGTCAGACTATACAATGGTGCAGTGAGGCCTGAGTTTCTCCTGGTGCAGACCAATGCCCGACCCCTGACCCCAGCGTTCCCTAGACCTGAATCCAAAAGTGGTCTGGGAGGAGATCCCTAAAGACACCATCCACTGTCTGATGCATGTCCCTGCATTGTCAGGAGGGCATAGAAGCATGTGTGGGGCGGTACAAAGTACTGAGCTACCGTATGAGTTTTTTATCCAATTTACGCCAGTTTAGTCATTCTGTGATTTGGTTATTTACTTTGCACAGCTCCCTATGGTTCTGCCCTTAGCATTTCTATTATTTATAGACTTTGACTGATCTTTTGCCAATTCTACTTGCTACACCAATTCTAATTTGGTTGTAGATTTGCTGGTGTGCTTACAATCATTGTCCAGAGAGGCCTGAAGCGGGGGAACAGGGTGAGGAATAGTGGAAGGCCTGCATGACTGGGAGGGATTGGGAGCAGGCAGTGGAAGTTAAGTGCTAGATGGAATGAGGGGAGGTAGTTAGTATTGTGCAGGGAGTGACATATTTTGGGGAGGGAAAAAGAGGAATGGAAATGGGGGGGAGACAGAAGAGGATGGTCTTTTTAGAGCGGGAAGGAGAGAGTGCAAGCAAGTTTTTTCTGTGGTTCGGGGAAGTGTGTTGGTAAGTCGGTAGGCGGTGAGGTCCTTGTGGGAAGGTGTGGTATTTTACTGGTTCAGTGGGGGTGAGAATCCCATCTATGGCATGGGACTCTCTGTAAGGTTGGTGTTAAGAGTTATTTAAAATATTTGGTTGGAAGGGCTGGGAGTGCTGCTGGTATCGTTCCCGAGCTGGTTGTTGCAGCTGGGAGCATATATATCACAGCAGTGCAGACCCAAGTACCTGGGGTAGAGTAGTGGGGCCTTCCAGGACCAGTAACCAGGGGTGTGTTTTAAGGCTTGGAGAAAAGATGTTATTTATTGTATCTGTTATGATTGTTTATGATTATTTATGTAATTTGTTTATTTAAGGTTAATTGTTTGATTTATTACTGGTATTTATTGTTACATTTTCTAGGTATTTATTAAAGAGTTTATTATTTATTATGTTGTTATTGTTAAACGGCCTAAGGGCCATTTAACCAAGATGTTGTGTCAGTGTTATATTTGGGTATAAGGGGGGGACACTGAATGAGGGAACTTGGCCCTATCCCAGTCATGTTGATGATCCAGTTTCAGCCAAGCTTGTAGCTGTCGCATATGGTCTCATATTTGACTTTATAGTACTTCTTGTATTCAGATAGCAAGTTTCCCAGGCCTTGCGGCTGGGCAATATGGTAATGGCAATATTACCCCATTACCATTGTACCAACAGTTGGTATGAGGTGTTTGTGATATGCTGTGCTTGGGTTTCGTTATACATGGAACTGTGAATTATTGCCAAACGTCTCTTTGGTCCCACCTCACCAAGGGACATTGTTCTGGAAGTCTTGTGGTTTGCTCAAATGCAACTTTGTAAACCTGCTGTGTTCTTTTTAAAGAGAAGAGTCTCCCTTCTGGCAACCCTTCAAAACCCTTCAAAACCAGCCATTTGGCATTATTGCCAAACGTCTTTTCTTTTTTTTTTTTTCATTGAGGAGTTTTGCCTTCACATTCTGTAGACTAAAAGGGAATCATAGGATATCTGATAAAATTCTTAGTAGTAATGGTGTCCTCAGTGGATGTTTATTCCATCACCATTACTGTTCTGGTGACAAGCTAAAATTTTGAATGTACCCCAGTTGAGATTGGTGATGGGGACAATTAGTGAGGCTGAATTTCAATAATCCTGATCACACCAATATTTGCATTTCCCTTCAGTCATTCAAGGATCATGCAATCTGTATCCACTCTCCTTCTCTCCTGCCTAATTTACTGACAACCTGGAGCAAACAGTTTTCTTTGACCACCTCATTACCTGGTTCTGTCCCCAGACAATCTTACAATGATTATCAGTGATTTCAACAACCAAACTTTGATTTTTATCAATCACCTCCTCCTTTTGGTCTATCACCGTGATCTTGTAACACTTGACACTTGTCTTCCCCAAAGCCATATCAAATCCCATCCCTTCCATATCATATCTCACATAGATTACTGCAATATCCTTGTGTAGACTACTGGAGAAACGATTGGCACCACTCATCCATTCTGCTGCAGGACTAATCAATCTTTCTCTCTGGCTGCCTATCACAACAGGAATCTAAGCTTCCAACACTAAAATAAAAAAACTCAATGTAATGCTAGTCCTTCATACCCAGGTACTTTCCAAAGTATAACTTCCTTCCATACCCTCATGCAGGAACTGTCACAAACCTCTCTGTAACAACTCAATTCAACAATCCATCCGACTCTTGCCATCCATCAAGACCTTTAAATGCAATCTTAAAATTAGAGGTGCTAGAAACAGTAAACTTCTGCCTCAAATAAAATCCTTTAGGAACAGTCAAGACATGGATCAGAAATTCTGAGTCCGATTGCCAGATTGTATGAACCCCACTATACCTGTAATGGCCGGTATAGTAGGTTTAGCAAATCTGGCCACTGGTCATTATTAGGTGGCCTATTGTACCTGTCAATTGCTCAACTTCTTTTTTTCATATACAAGGTCAAAATAGTTCTGATTTGACTTTAAATGATTTCACTCAGATCTGTTCGCCTACTACCACTGAAAACCACTTTAGGTAGGCATACTTTATATTGTGGTCTCAAACGTATTAGCCAAATGATTCAAATTGATGTAAAACTTTAATATTTAACTAATGAACAGCCCCTCCAAAGGTATTTCAGTATTGCTATTTCATTTTCTTACCTATTTTTTTGTTA
This sequence comes from Pyxicephalus adspersus, assembly GCF_032062135.1. Classification (NCBI taxonomy): domain Eukaryota; kingdom Metazoa; phylum Chordata; class Amphibia; order Anura; family Pyxicephalidae; genus Pyxicephalus; species Pyxicephalus adspersus. The sequence goes on along the minus strand of NC_092863.1, from coordinate 39,066,464 downwards.
CATAAATCCTTAATAATATTAGTAAAATGGGAACGTATTGTATGTATATGCAGCTAAAAGTATGTGAAACAAAATATACACCAGATTACACAATACTGAAAGGGTTATAAAGAGTTGATAAGAATTATGCAGTTTTTCTTTCAGCTCTAGTAGGGTTAAATAATATGCACTTGTGTTGGGAAGGAGGGGGGGGGGGGGGACAGGTGTTCAGACAGCAGACATAAGGTGAGGCAGAGTTCACGGATGTGACAGTAGGCAGACTTGAGCCTCCCTAAAGAAATAATTATAGCCTTGGAGAATAGAGACTGATTCTAATGCTGGCAACTGAGAGAATTATAGACTTCCTGTGCAGAAAAGGAAAGAGTTTATAGACAGGCATCAGCCATTATAACAGGAACAGGGGCGTCTTTTGAAGGTCTACTTTTAACAACATACATGCTGTTCATCAATCTAAAGAATATAAAATTAAAACACTAGTTTGGCTTGTATAGTTTCTCAGCCTGGGCTTAGAATAATATCTTGGTCCATGTTCTACAGCTGTAATGTTTGGGAGCTGTCATTCAGCGTAATTATTTGTTTTCTTACAGAAGTCAGAATACAATGACTTTTCTCAGACCACTATGAAATCATTGTAATGTTTTGACATATCCCTAGGCTTTGTAATTCTACATTACAAATCATTCCATTCCAGGTGACCTGTTTGCTTCAGAACCAAACATTGCATTCTATAATAAATGACTTAAATTCTAAAAAGAATTTTTAAAAGAAAAAAATAAATGTGTTCATATGTTTTTTATAACTTAAGCCCACTTCACCATCATTACTGTTTTGTTGATTGTTCACTTCCAACCACAAAGCGTTTATCCCAGCCTGCTGTGACCGCAAGGCAATAAGGACAGGAGCGTTAAGGTAATTACACCACATGCTGTCAAAGGACATCACAGCTGGGAAGCCAGAGCTGAGAATTATAGGCATAGCTGAATGATGTGTCTGTGGCGCATCCAATACTCTCTACTCCAGTACTGCATGCTGTTCAGTGCCCTGTACCATGTAGTGTGTTGACTGGAAAAGAAATGTGAATTTCAAGATAAAACAAAATTTTTTTTTTTTTTTGTAAGTTGAACTTACAGATCTTTGCCCTATAATCAATCTATCAAAAAGGTCAGTTGGCAAGACAACTGCACACAGTGATGTCTTTTTATACAATGAAATGTTTGTTTTTTTTAAAAATTTTTGTATTATAAATGTAATAGTATATATGTTTATAATACATTTATAATACTAAAAAAGTACACATCAAATCTCTGGACCAGTGTATAAGGATACTTTTTAAATGTAAATAAAATGCATATGACTTATGGCAAAAAACACCCATTACAAAAAATGATTTAAAAAATGCGAGTTATTTTAAATGGGAACGGGCAATTGGTTTGGAGTTTTATTGGCTGAAAATGTAAAGCTTAGTAAACTAAACCTATAGATATACCATGCAACTATTTTACACACTTTTAATACAACGGAAAACACTTTTAAATGTGTGCATTAGGGATGGCGTTGTGGCATAATAAAGAAAATATTTATTTCATTCACATTGATATGTGGAAATTGGCATTAAGGGTAGGATAAATGTTATATAAATGTGCAGACCTGGACACCCCCAAAGGTTTAATTAAAGATAATATATTTTGTTTTGTCCTGAATGGTTGCAGAATTAACCTGTCGCTTTTGTTAACATGTTAAGGGTTAACTATGTGTTCACAGATTTTTCAGCTTTTCATGTGCATGTTTTTTTCTGCCAAGCTATAATATGAATGCATTTTATTACAAAGACTCATATATATATGTAAATTGACATTGTCAGTATAATATTGTGCATGAGAGGTCCACTTCTGTGATTGGATTGCATACAGCTGGCTGAAAACCTATTATGATCATTTTTAAAGTGGTGATAATGATTTTGTTTTTAGATTGAAAAACCGCCCAGGTTTTGTATTTAAGTTTTTAATTTTGATATTTTATTACAAAAAAGCAACATTAGCAAACATCTAGGGTATTTAAAATGCCTGTGGAAATCTAATATTACAGAATAAAACTGAAGTTTTATATCAGTTCTTAATAAAGAATAGTTCTGAGAATTTAATTATGCAGCCAGGCTGTTTTAGAACTTTGCAGCCCTGAAGTATGCATATTTCAGCAAGTGTTTTAGATTCAAGAAGCGATTTAGTCATAGCTAGGCTTTATTAAAATATTGGTAGCACATTTGTCTCTTGGCTTTATTTTGACATTTCACCCATAATGAATTTAAAAGCCAAAGTCTCTGTGGCTCTGTACGGAACTTCTAAATATAAATAATTTATGACGGGGGTAAATATAATGAAAGTTAAATTGAAATAAATGTTCTTCAACACAGTTAAATGATTAGGACAGTCAAAATATTCTATGGTTTCCCAAGTTTAGCAAGCATGTCTGAGGCAAGTATGTGTATATTATTTAATGTGTTTCCAAGTATAATGCATTGTGGCCTTAGCAGATAAGCCAACAGTGTTTCTTCATTGTCCACCTATTACAAATTTGGATAAGCACTCTGTCTTTAAGGACAATAGGAGGGATCAATGAATGCAGATGCACTTCTTCAATGGGCTGCATGTACATCAAGACTACAATTCTTTTTGTGGTACAATACAAGGTGATGCTTATTAGGACAGCGATCCTGTGCCATACTATCACTTCCCGTTTATTCTGTCCAGCAATTTCACTTGCAGCAGCAAGGAAATCAAGGAAATAGCAGCAGCCCCTGCTCCCCTTTAGCTGTACAACCTGAGATGTACTTTCTTGGCATCCCCGGCACATATTATGAGGCTGTGCACAGCTGAAGCGGATTTTAGGAGCAGATCAGTTCTGACTTTATCCTGCATTGTCATTGGCTGCTGGGACTTTTTAGTCTATCTGCTCCCAGTCACCAGAGCCTGTTGTAGAGTTAAGCGGGGCTGACCTGTTGCTGGTGTATCATACCCTTAAGATTTACTGTCGTCGACTGTATGCTGCCTGGGCCGACCTTTTGCCTGTGACCCTGCTTTGTCTTTTCTCTTGAATACCTCGTCTGGTAGTCTACTTCCTTTGTGATTATACTTTAGGAACTTGGAGAGATTTCCCCTCACTTTCTGTGTCACTAACGGTTTTTTGACCAAGACAGGTAGTCAGAGGAGATTTCCCCTAACAAATGGCAGATCCCTAATTAGGTGTTTATTGGGACATATAACCTTTTCTCTGACCTTTCTAACCTGCACTTGTCTTACAGCAGCAGGTGAGAAGGTAGCGATTGGTCGTATCAATCATAAGGGGATCACCAGTGGCAGTCCAAATCTTATAACACATTTATATTTGAAAAAAAATCAAACCTGAATTCAGAAAAGTATACTGGATGTCAAACTTGACCACGCAAGCTCTAGAAATAGTAACATGTTAAAGTCAATTCAAAAACTTTTAAAAAATCCCCCTTGGTTCCACATCCCCATTGTATCAAATTAAAAATACCAAAAAGACCCACATCCAGGGAGTAACTGGGTCCACTGGGACCATTTATAATATTGTTTTTGATACAAACATGATTCAAAAATTACAACCAATTTGAAAATTTACATTACAACGTACAAGAACACTGTCAAACAAAATCTTGTCATAATATGCCCATGATCTTCAGAGAGATACTTCCACCCTATATTTTGGATCCCAAATGTTGTTATCTTAATATTGTGTCGTTACATCCCACATGTTGTTCAGTAGTTCCAACACTAAGGCTAGGTACATGCTCAGTCGATTATTGACCGAGACATGCATGTGTACAGCACTCCCCCAATATCAATCAATTATCCACCCAGGGGATTGATGAACAACCAATGGGAAATGCTGTACTTTCTTATGGAACAACAAATAGAATGGCACTGAATGTTCAGCTCTTGTACATTCATCTTTAACTGGGAACAATCATAAGAGAATATTACTACAGTCATTAGAAATTGATTCCAGTGACAGAATCCTGACGTCTATCTAATGTCTGCATGGAAATTAGGAGGTAACTTTATAGGTTTGTTTTCTATTCTCTCTGTGTCTTGTGGCTAAAGTCCACTTTCCCAGGGGATCATCTCCACCTAGAAGTGTCATCTTGTAGGAATGACTAAGTCTATGTACACATTTTTAACCATTGTCTCCTGAAATGAACTGTTGTGCCTGTTTTGGGTGAAAATCTGACATGTAAATATCTGTCCCCTGATGTTCTTCATTGACATGTCCTGGCAGGTCAACGAATGACTAAACAGGAACAACTGCTGTTCCCTCCCATGGAGGAAAGCAGAACAGGATGCTGCACATCTTCCCCTCTCAATTGAATAGAAGGGCTCTGTGTGTGTACAGTGATCATTCATGACCAGGGTACAGCTGAGGAAGTCATTTCCTGCATCAACAACCAATTTACCCCACACCCCCTTCTTTACACCACTTCACCAAATTAAAAGACACCAGATTTCTTATTGGATTAAATTGGCCATAGCAGCCCATTTTATTTTACAAAACCATAAATATACATAAAACATAATAACCACATCTGATAACAAACAACCCCTCCAATTCCAGCATTCAAAATTTCTTTCCTTCTTACAGGTCCATGAAACCTCCCATATCCCGCTAACCAAACAACTACCTCCGCTAATTAACCAGGCCCCTAGTCGCTACCACGCCGCCTCAGGGACAATGAGCAGTTAACCACCTCTGACACCTAGCCCCCACAACAACCAAGTGTTTTGCGAGCCCCCCGCCTCAACAAAGAAACAAACGAGTCTCCCCCCTTGTTTTCTTACTTCCCCAAAGCTTTAACCCTTTCATGGACCTATGAAAGAATGCCCAGAACTGCTGCCGCAACAATGTATAAAATTTTCTTCTAGAAACAGGGAGAAAGGGTGGGAGATCCTTGCTATTAAGGTAACTGCCCCCCTACAACCCCTATATTTATCCTTTAATTTTACCCTTCCCTCATCCGAAATTAGACAATCATATCACAAACCTTTTCCCGCACTTTTTCCTTTTCCCGACTTTTTTTTATAATTTCCTGCTCTTCCGTTTTCCCGATTTAACATTTAACCCCTTACTTTACTGCCTTCCCTTCTGGACCTGTCATGCGTCCCTTCACTATATACTAGCTACAGGCCTACTTTCATCTGTTGCTGGAAACATTCACAAAACATCATTTCCATCGACAGAAGTTCAATGTGTGTACATAGCCTAAATCAGAAGACATTTGGCAAATAATACAATTCATATTTATGCATTTCGATTGTGTAAATTAGCATGTATATAGTATTTATATTTGTAGTTACACAGAATAAACAGTTCTAAAACGGGAATGTTATTTCCTTAGTGTGGCACTGACTCACTTTTTGTCACAATCATTCTGAAGTTAAGGATCCACGCAATGTTGTAAATTCAGAAATTCATGTCTGTCTCACGTTGCCTTCTATGCTGAATAAAACCATCCTGCCTCTTTGCTGTACACCTTCTCCTCCATATATTTATTCAGCTCAATGTAAGGTTTTCAGTGTCAATTGGTGCACTCGGCTGCTGTAGTTACTTTCAAGAAACCAGAACAAACCACCCAAATATTTGTTCACTGACCTTGAAAATGTTTGTATGTAACACATGCAGAATCCAGAACTTTTGGACCAGACAGATCTGTGACAAAATCCACCAATGCTACTCATGGCCATTGAGGTGAACATGCAACTTTGTGTGTATAAAAGTGGAAGAGAAAAGCATATGGTGCAAATATATTATTAAACCTATTGTGTCCTATGCAAGCACAACTTGAATACTGGTTAAAGTTTTTAGCACCATTTAGCTATGAAAAGCATATGGAGAATTTTGAGATTTTACGTAATTACATAGTCTGAAAAAAGACATAAGTCCAACACGTTCAACCACTAGGGAAATAAACATATGCCAGATAAAATCCATATAGACATTGGTCTCAACTGCCAAAAGTTTTGTCATCTTTTTCTGGACTAGAACAGCTGGAGTCTTTTGTGACTATCTAAGTAGGTAACTATAAATCATATCAGGGGGAACAAAATGTAAGCTTTTGTGAATAAAAATGGAACATGTGTACAAATGTCACATATGTAAATAAAAAATACAAAGTTATCATGTCTGCTGATAGCAGACTACAGAAAATTGATTTTTTTTCATCTTCACTGGAGACCTAAGCACAGAAACTCATATACTCATATATTAACCCTTTTCTATGAAACGCTTCTAAAGTATCAGAAAAGCAAGCCTGTGTTTCTGTGAGTACCACTTTAATACATTACAGTCTGTATGCCCTCTGTGCATCTCTTTGATTCAGGCTGGTCAAAAATCATTCACCCTAATTAAATTGCTAGTGGCTCTCCTGCGATTGTAGTCAATAGTCTTTTTAATGCTGCTGGAGATGGAGCTACCTCTTAGTTATGAGTGTTTTCTACTGCTGCCTGCTTCATTCTAACTCATGACTGAAGCTTTTTCATGTAAGTGAGAGGGACAGCCTGGGGGAACCTCGCTACTTTGTGCAAATGGAAACACACAATAGTGCACTTCTAATAATAACTAATTGAGGATATCTGTAAGCAGTGTTTATATCCTAGCAGAGATGAAAAGGTACCAGCTGTAGCTGTTTTATTTTCTACAGCATGCAGAGACCAAATAGACACTGACAATGGTGGTATTAGGCCTTTCTATCCCCTACAGCAAATTTCAACAGGACCCTCTGTTCTATGTGTGTGAAAACACACAAAGAATAATGGAACTTCAAGCTCGGATAGAGTCTGGTTGTTTTATACCAGGAAGAACTCATGACAAATCTGGCATTGGGAAGCATCATAAACAATACTCTTTAGAGATTCACTTTCCCCAGACCTGAGTTTATCAATGAAAGCCTTGTTGTGTATGTTATTAACACATACTTGATGATAACACTTGTTTTTTTTTAAACTATTTAAAGTTCTCTTGCAACCATGCTTGAAACTTTTTCCTTGGAATACAACACTTATGGGAGTATCACTGGCTCTAGCACCTTTTCTCTAGTTGGTACATCACTGTTTTCTCCCAAATCAATCTTGAGTTGTGACCCTGAAATCTAAAGTGCACACATAACATCATTGGGGGTAAGCAGGTACAATATTGCCTTAATTTCTTCATTATTTTAGAATTTCTTGCAAACATCAGTCTGTAATTTTTGTTATTGCCATGTTCAGCATTAAGGCATTTATTTAGCCCGCACCTGACTCCAGCAATACTGCACATGGACAGGATCAATACAGAGTATTATTACAGTCATAGATTTGGTTCTACTACGTTAGCAGCCATCCTATCCTAGATGACAGCTGTTATTTTGGGGATTCTTAGTGACTAGCAATAGGGCAGCAATAGAGTAAATAAATTACATCTGTGGGTTTTGGCTGTTCACTTAACAAAGTAAATGATCCCTCTGCAAGTAATAATTCACTTACATTAGTGAATTCCTCCTAACCTTTACTTTGCAAAGAATAGCCAACTATGTCAAAGAACATGTAAAACAAAGACATGATTTCTGTTTACACATAATTGGTTGGCTGAGGTCAGCAAAGTGTTACCTTACGTACTAAGCTAAGTGTATTATTGCTTGTGGAAAGATAATTCATTTTAAGCCTAAACTTCTTTAGTATATCAACCCCAGTATGTAAGACATAATTTGCAATGAGAGATGGAATGGAATAATGTGGAGGCAAGTTCACACCTCAATAGGAGATGCTATGTCAAAGAAACAACGAACTGCAGCATGTTGCCTGCCATTTGTACTACTCTATTAAAGTCAATGAGATTCTGCTGACCTGCATTTCAGGTGCACTTCAAGCACAAAAAAACAACTATCGAAATAGGCTCTTGTGGCATTTTTAGTTTAAAGGTTAAAAACAATTTAAGAGTAGGGGACCATTTAGGTATCAAGTATGGATCACTGTGTCCTTGGTTCCAAATAATCATAAATATGTAGGCTTATCTATACAGATCCCCTGTACACACCTTTTTAGCTTGGCCAAAAAGTGGTCAATTCTGAACTGAATTGTTCAGATTTTCACATAACCCAAATCATGACTGTAACTTTATCTTTTTTTTTTTTGGAGCACAAATATTAGGTGTTATCCATTATCGGCTCTAGCCGAAGGCTGATTTTCTAAAAGAGCAATATAAGTCTAGTGTGCACTCATTTTTATTATCCAGATAGAATTGGAGAACATTTCTGTTTGTTTTATATCACCCACATATTGATTAGTATTTAAAAAATTATTATAACGTATCTTCTTTTCCTATCTTGTCCCTCTCTCTCTTTTTCTTATATCTCAACCCATATACTATATTCTGAGACCAGTAACCATGAGATCATAACTAATAATATCTTCCTGTCTTTAAGGTGTGGCTATGAGATCATTATTACAACCAAAAGCAATATAAATAACACCACAACTTACTTGCATGTTATCTTTACTGACTTGACGTTTCTTTTTGCACAAAGTAATATCGAGCTGCTGTATGGTTAGTCTCCACAGACAACATTGCTTTATGGAATCTGCCTATGCTTTTTGACATTCCAGGATAATATATATATTGTTTAGTTTTTTTGTACACTGCTACTGTCTATATTAAAAAGTAGAAAGATTACATTTGCAATAAATTCACTGAGAAATTATTCATTTGGTATATAGACCATACATTTGCTCATTATTTGACAAAAAATCACAATCATTTAACAAATGATTTCTGAGGAGTTTCTGTATATGAAAGCTAGCAAACAATCAATATATAGTGTTGTCTGTTAACTATTCTGAAGCCCATTTCTGAAGTCCATTTCCATTTCAAATTTACATCCAAAGGTAGTTTCACTATAACCTTTCTTTGGAAATATTGGGGGGTAGGGGGATGCTGGTGAATTTCAGAAATGGTCTTAATCTCTGAAATGTGGGTAGTTTATTTCTTATAACAATATAATGATACAGCCAAACAGATATCTAAACTGATATTGAGAATATTAGGAGTCTTTTGCATGGTTAGCACTTTCTGAGCCTGCAGTTAGCCATCCATGGTCAAAGAACATCATTATTATTATTATTATTATTATTATTAAACGGGATTTATATAGCGCCAACATATTACGCAGCGCATGAACCATATTCCTTTCTTTAAAGGCTTGTATATATTCCAACATTCAATCCGATTATCACAACTTGGCTAATCATGTATAATATTTCTACATTTTCAGCCAAAATCCTTGCAGCTACCTGAATCCATTTCACAACCAGTGTAAATCAGTCCATTAATCTAGCCATTAAAGGCCAGGAATGTACACATGGCTCATATTGTTCCTATATGAGTAGCAGCGTCCCCACTGCTCAGTGCATGCTTTTTATTGAAGTTATAATAGAGTTTTATTGTACTATTACACGTGCCGTTAAATTATTTAAAAGATGCTAAATTAAAGCAATTGAAACACATTCGTTAAGAGGTGCAGAGATTTACAGGAACGGCTGCAGAGATGTTTTCCCATAATCGGCATCGTTGTGCCAGCTCTTGTTTTAATTAACCCTGCAGGTTTTCTTAGTGGGGCTTTTCATATTTATCCTGTTTGCCCATATCTTATTATTCTGATAAACCCCTTTTTCTCTCCCTTTTCCTTCCTATCTCAGATATATTTTGTCATGCAGTGTTTTTTTATTAATTTTGTTACTCACTAAAGATTTGGTGTTTTGTGCCACAGTCAAGTTTACAAATGCCTACTAAGGCCTAGTTTAATTGGTAAGTTTATATAAAGTTGAAATTTCAATTTTGGGTAGTTACAAGTAAGTTGAATGTGCCCAATTTGGCCATCAAGCTTCCATCACTGCTCTGGATATTGAAAGGAATGGTGGATAAGTGATTTTACAAATCAGCATCTATTTCGTTTAAAAAAAAAATATTTTAAAATGGCTTGGGCTTTTAAGAGATTGCATTTTGTTTGGCCCACAGTTAGCTTACAATAGCCCTTTTTTGGCAACGTTAAAGGGTCACTCAACTTTCCTTTCTACCCATCCCAGCAATACGTATTCATCTTTTCTACCCTTCTAATTTAGCCAATGGGCCAGGAAGATTACATCCCTATACGACTACATTGAAGCACTTAAAAAGGACCTAACACTGTCACATGAAAAAGGCCGTGCAAGTCACATGTTCATTTATACACAGATTTTCTGGGCATCTTACTTCACCATGATATTTATTCTAAGCATTGAAACAAGTTAGCAGGATAATTTTATTTGTGATCAAGAGATATTTCAGTGTGATTCAGGAGCTCCAAAGGACACCCCCCTTTAGGGTAAAACATACTGAGAACTGAGATCTAGATTGGGCAACCCCTAGTATTGTGGCACCATTTATTTCCAACCTTTTTTCTTATCCATGCTTCTCTTAGACAGCTTTCCATTATACAACTAATATTGACAAGCATTTTCGATGTCTCCTCACTGCTAGGAGAACCTGCATTTACTGAATCTTACATACATTTCAGAAAAGAAGTATTTTAATCCTTTCTGTGTACATTCGTTCTCATTCACACTTTTGTATTATTTTATATTTCATCCCACAATATACCTTTACAATGAATTCACCATAGATAGTAATCATATCCATATAGAGTTGTGTGCGCCTTGCACAGAATACTCTGGCACACTTAGTGAATACTTAAAAATTGGAGCAAACAAAACTACAACAGTTATTCATAGGAACCAATCAGATCTCTTGCTTTATTCAAAGAAGAATCCTGACTGGTAATAATAGGCATTCTGTAAATCAGTCTAGGAAATCCTAAGGCCTATTCACACCATGTCTCTTGGGCTGCATTGGTCAACACAGGTTCAATGCAAGGACAAGCTGAGATCTATTGTTTTTAATAGGCTGTTGTTATATACAATGTTTAAAAATGGAACATGCTGCATTTAAATACAGTTCTGTGCATTGTAACAAACTAGAACATGTCACAGTATAGTGCACTGCACATTAGGGAAAACAAAATTAAGTGTTTTGTGTTCTACTATTTTAAAGCATGAAAAGGTGCATTAACTCAAGTACATTTAATCAATGTTTGCTATGTTCAACAGACATGGTGTGAATACAACCTAATTTTGACTAAATTTACCTAAAAACAATCTCTTTTGGCTCTACATTCATCATTTGATTGATATTGAATCAGTATTTTAGCTTGGTCCTTATATTATATAGTTTTTGTAAACCTAAAAGAGACTTCACACTAGTAGATAGTTGCTCATCCAGGTACATATTTTCTCCTTGGAATTGCTACTTTTTCGGACCCAACCTCTGTGCACACACTCCCTCTTAACTTGCACCAGCAAGTTATTGTAGATCAGCATGATGTTTTCCTAACAACCAGCAGCGCTCAGCTTCTTTGCATCTCTAAAAAACAAACATATCTAAGCCAAAATCCAGAACTTTGTAAAATACCATAAATATGCATTGCCAACTCTTCTATTTTCTTTAACAAAGCCACTGGGGCCCTTACAGACCTAAATACATTAGGAAGGTAACAAGGAGATGAGACTCTTGCTTGATAAGATCCTTGTATTTGAATAGGACATTTGAACAGTGTCATCAAATATAACACGTTTCAGATTTGGAATATTATGATGCACAGGTATCAGCTTTCTTAGCTGAAAACTCATTATTCCAAAGCAGAAAGCAACAAATGTTAATGAATATTCTTCATGAAGTATCATTTACCCAACACGCTCTCCAAGCACCAAGCTTACTGAGCAATTATCTGGGCACCGTATACAATTTAATGAGGTTATCTTGGCTAAGAATTGTGCTGGGAATTATGGGGATCATAATTTACAATGTAATATTGCATATTTTATTATTTTTGGTATATTAATAAAGTTTACTGTAATTTTTTTATCCAGAAGTTTTCAGATTCCAAGAACTAGCACTGCTTATTTTTATCAATCCAGACTCTTTAAATAAGTTACCTCGTCCTAGGCATATGACCTTTACTTTCCAAAGGCATTAGAAATGCAAGTCTTTTTTGTTTTACGTATCCAATTATAGAAGGAATCTGAAATTTTTTAAAGTTCCACATTTTGTGACAATATATTAAACAAAAAAGGGGTTTTCTTTGAATAATGCAAAATATAGGTAAATTTCTTAATTTGATGAATAGAGTTGCTTGAGGTAACTCTAGATTGGTTGGCCATAGCAAAATACCAGCACATTTTACTGTAAAGCAATCTATGGATTTTCTTCAGTTTTTGGGAGCTGCTAAAGGAATAAACATCTTAACTATTTGTCATTCTCAGTGACCTTATTGGAGAGGTCTATTTGCTTAAGTTTGTGGGTCGGCATTCCATGTGCGGCTAATTTAGGGTCCTGATTACCCAATACTCAACTTGCCTGCACCCTTTCTCCTTCAGGGGTAAACTGGAATTCAGTTCATATCAAAGCAGTGATATTGCCACTTTGTCAGGTGACAGTGTTTGAGGTTGCAGGATCATCAATACCTGGGAATGCCTAGGAATTTTCCTGGCTAAAACAAAGGAAATAGTAGAAAGGTAAGTGTGTGTTGGGAAGGGGTGGGGGATCATATACACTAACACTATCACTTTGCCATACTGTGAGGTTTCTGTCTGTTTATTGCCCTATATATCACTATAAATCAGATGGACTAATAACTTGTAGAAGTGATGATACGTATTCTGGAGGATGTACACTTGTACATTTCAGGTAGTATGCACCACTAAAAAGGGTTTCCTTTAATACTATTGGACAAATTCTTTAAGGTAGTACAAAAAGTAGAGATAGGGTACAAAATAGGTTGACTAAGGCAAGTGATCATATTCCAGATTAAAGCTCAAAAAAAATCAAAATAAAAAAAAAATGCCCAGCTTTAATCCTGCAGATCCATCAATCCATCAGGATGTTTCTTCATTTGGGTTTGCGTCGTCCTGGTATCCGTCATCGGGCACCAACATTTTTTTCTCTCCTCTTCTGGGTTCTTCTTCCCATCTTCTTCCGTAGATGGGAAAAAAGATTGCAGATCTAACTGCGCATGCAACTTTTTTCTTGTATTAAAGAAAGGGATCCTTCTGGGGATGCCTGAGTTCAGGGCTTGCACAGAAGGAGCAGCCAAGAGCCTCCCAGGGTGCGTGTCATTGGTATCCCAGGAGGCTTTGCACTCGCCCCAGCGATCAAGACAGTATGGTGAGGTGCTGCACCACCTTGAGAAAAAAAGGGTGTTGCACCTAAAAAAAAATCTTATTTTTACTTTAAATAAAAGTAAATAAAAAGGTTGTCTACCCTTTCATGTAAAGGAAAAATGTTGAGTTTAGGCCTGCTTTAAGAAAAGTTGAAATTATTTAATGTACCATAGAATAGATTACTAAGAAAATGTAAAGCGAACACTAAATAAAAAGGTAAAGCACCTGGCAATCGCCAATGGTGTACCAATAAACCTAATATTGACAAAGAGTTTTTTCTAAAGGTGAGGTTAGAAATTTCATCCTTCATACTATCTTAGTACAAGGTTCCCTTTAGGTTACTGCATTGTTTCTGAAAGCTTTGTATACTACATTTAGATGAATGATTTAATCAAGAAAGTTCTATTTACTGCCGGATACAATTAACACAGGAATCAAATGAAAAATAAAAATAAAGAAAGATGAATAAAAATACATTATCTCAATAAAAGGTAACATAAGACACATTTCCATTAGCTAAGTGAGGCAACGTAACTAGTAATGTATTTTCTGTTAAGGGATTATTATTATTCTTTTTCTTGGCTCAGTATTTTGGATTTAGGAGCATATAAATATGGCTTTGCTGCATTCTTAATACCAGGAGCGATGATTTATTTTATGCTGTACATCAGCACTGCTAAACAAACATAAGCTATAAATTAAATAAAATCACACTTCCCCAGTGCAGCCAGTGTTCAGTGTAATAAGTATAACACAATATGAATTTGGCAGAAAACATTGAGGGTAGTTAATTATAATAGTGTAATTAGCATAACAATAAAGTACACAGATGTTCTGCTAGTCAGATCATCTGTAAAGTGAATATATATGTTATTCTGACAGTATTCTCTTTATGATTTCACTAGAGCAAGACTACCCAATCAAACTTGGAAAGTCTACTGATTTGGGGTTTTCTGTTCATCATTGACATGTAAATCAGACATTTAAAGGGTATGTATAAAAGAAAACTGGATTTTACAAAAGAAGAAATTGGTATCATTTGTGAAGCTGATATCAAAATAGCTGATTCTAACACCATCCGGTAAGGAATTCACAAAGACATGGCATTGAAACGTTGGCATTAGTATCTTTTAGAACAGATCTGTCTACATAAGAGAGGGTTAGTATGAGTGTTAAGCTACGTACACACTTCCAATGGTTCTCGCCTGATAACCGGCTCAGGGCCGATATCGGACGAGAATCTGACGTATGTACAGCGCACGTCTTTTATCGTCTGAATGACCATCCTTGCGGATCCACGAACGATGAACAATCGTAATGTAAGTAAAGGGGGGGTGCCGCTTCGTCGCTTTCCCCCTCCCCTCTGTATAGAGCAGAACGGTGCTGTATGTACAACACTCATTAATGCATCGTGGAATGCTTATTCGTTAGAAAGGATTGTGAAAGATCCTTTCCAACGACTATAATTGCAAGTGTGTATGCAGCTTTAGGGATACTAGGAGGGCTATTGAAAGGGTTAGTGCTAGGTTTACAGTGACAGCATGAAAGAAAATTTTGCAGTGGGGCTAATAGGGGTAAATTTCTGGTGCTCAAAGATATTGGGCTCGATTTAATAAACTCTCCAAGACTGGAGAAGATACACTATCATGGGAGAACCTGGGCGATCCAACAAATCAGGAATAGATTTCCTAAAAATCCTATGCTATTAGTTATCTTGGACCAGATCTATTTCAGGTTTGTTAGATCACTAAGGTTCACCCATGATAGTCTATCTTCTCCAGTCTTGGAGAGCTTTAATAAGTCAGGTCAAATGTATAAATAAACACAAATTACAATTACCAAAATGTAACTTTGTGATTTACAGCAATTTTAAATTTCAGTGTATAAAAACCCGAAAAATTAAAAATGCTAGCTTACCCCTTACCCCCTGCTAAATGACTTCCTAATTTTATTTGATCTTATTGTAAGTTGGACTGGCATTTAATATTTATTATGGCAAAAATAATGAAATAACTAATCTTGATGGTCATTCGGGTGGTTTACTGGTGCAAAAAACAATCACGCATATGATTGTTGTATTTAACGGCACGTTTTGTTCAGGGAACACAAGGGAAATGTACAAGTAGAACAACAGGACAGAAAACTCAAAGCAATATGCCTGGAAAAAGAAAAAAATGATAGTTTGGCAGATTGAACATTTATATTTAATACTGTATTTCTAGCATTATCTTGGCTCTGATGACATTAGCATTGTGTGTTTAAAACATTCTTTTCAGCGTTACAAAATTTTACTGAAACAGACATTCAGGCAGGAAATTTGGGAGGTTTTCATACGTATTGACAGCTTTAATACACACATTTATGGAACCCTCTAACTCTAGTACGTCATTGTAATTATCATGAATGCAGATTATTTAAATATCCAGTTGATTTTCCATGGATGATACGCTAAGAATCTGTATACAGAACAAACCCAGTCAGAATCAATTATCCCGATATCAATTGAATTGTTCAGATAGATTTATAGGTGGAGTCAGAACAATCCTGGTGCCTTTCCCCTCTAAAGGGAACATGCACATACAAATACACACAAATGATATACAATGACAATGTATATGTAGAAATACCTCTAAATTATGTCTATATTCTATCCACCTTGAATGACATTCAGACAAATGGCTTCTGTCTTCTGTCCACACCGTGACAAAAGGAAGATGACACAGTGATTGATTCAATTGTCTAGAGGGAATGGGGTTGTTTGCTGACATTCAGCCTGCAGACTAACAGGTATACACACTAGACTAGCGAGGTGAAACCATATTTACACTGAGCTGGACATTGCAGTGAGAAGGTGTAACTAAAATTAATATTAACCCTCATTCAAAATAATATTGGTTTAAAAGCTCTTATTTCAGAGCAAAAGTGCGGGTTTTGGATTTTCTATTTCATACTTATCCTCGCCAGTCATCAGTCATTTCAGGATAGCACTTCAGCACCAGTTCTAACGGAATATAGAAGAGAAAAAACATTAATCCTTCCAGGTATGCATCGGTTAAAGAATATGCCTCCTTTTAAATCCAACTAGTCCTACCCAACTATAAACCTTTCCTGGATTGAGTAGGTATTGTCTGACTGTAAAACCATAAGCAGTAGAATTCTGGTGAATCAAGACTAAGGACCACTCAGGACTTCTGAGGGGCTAACAAGGAAGATGCCACTAGAAAGAAAAAGCAGACTGAACAGAGAGATGGGTTCATTAATGTGTGGCTTCTTTTTCATGGTCCAATCACAGGCTGAAGGCAGCTATGTGACCTAGTGTATTTAAATACTAGGAAAAGTCTGGTCACCATTATGTCTCTGTTAGCTACCCGTGATGTATAAATCATAGTCTGAAAAACAAATCCTTTGTTTGGAGAAACACTTACCATCCATGGGTTTAGTGGTGTGCCTGTACGTTTTTCTGTTTTTCGTACTGTCCAATTTCCGAAGATGGTCCACTTGACTGCTTACTGCGTAGATTTAGGGGTACAAGAACCACTGAAAGGCTATACAAAAAGCCACAGCTTGGGGTTATTGTTAGCCTTTTTTGATAAGTAATAATTTTTACTGAGTGGAAACTAAAACCTTAGAAATACATTCATTGTCATTGGATTATAACCGGACTGATGAAGACACCTAGCATGTTTTAAAGGCTTGCCTTTTCTCTTTTTCATTTAATAAACATGAAGGGTTGATTTACTCAATAAATAGAGCATGCTCACTTTGTGAAATGTATATTTAGGTGAAGAGGACAAAATGTTTCCATCAATCATTCAATCACACGCAACAAAAAATACTACCCTATTCATTTCCACTGTGTATGCTTGGCTATTCAAAGTGAACGCAGCTGAGCTCATTGTATACAGTTTTTACCCTTTTAGTAAAACAATAGCATAAAGTCACCTTTTGAGTAAATATTTCCAGTAGTGAGATGCAGGGTTTAGAGATTCTAAGTCCATTTCTACCATGATATTATTTAGGGGTGATTAGGACATTTTCATGAACGCAATGAATAATAATGGGTAATGTATTCAATGTCACTAATATATATTGCCGATTTTGAAAATTAGGTGAACTTGACTTGATCACCAAAATTGCTTGTGGTGGAGCAGGGCTGATTGTATTCAGAAGGGCTTTTCTTACATTTTTTGCCCCAGACACTGAACATTTTCAGCAACCAAAGGCCACACATTTATCTTGTGACAGGTGTACTTTAAAAGGCGATTTGCCTGTTTATTTGTCTGGACTTAGAATCTGTAACACAATATTTGCTGTAATTTACAATAATTAACTATACCTTGGTAGAAGTAAGTTTCAGTAAGTGACATTTTTCAACTCCATTATTACCATGAGCACCTGTCCCCTTAGATTCTTTACAACTGTATTTGTCCAGATCCAGACTTGGCTTTGTAGTAACAAATAGTAAAAAAAACACTAGTGTGGTATTACGTACCATTGATAGTGCATAACCCAATGTACTCTGCTAATCCACCCCGATGGACATGCGTTGTGGAGCCCCTCAACAGACAAAAGTCTCATCTATGTATTGCCCCATCTATGTATTGTGATGCGTTGAAAAAACAATTTTAAGCTTTGGTTTTAGGTGTGTTGTGTGTCATTTTGAATAGGCGTCCATATCGCAATGCATATAAAGTGTGGTATATACCTCAAAAGTGTGAATAGGTCTATATGATTTTCAGTGCACTTCAGACGTGCATCATCAGAGTCCTTTACATGACACCTATGGGCTGCATTTGACTCGGTTTGTGAATCTCAGCTGAATCTCATGGGTGCTGGAACAGGCTAATAATCCACACCTCCCTTTGCCACCTATAGGGTGACAGGGGGGAGCTGTGGCTCTAGTACAGGGGCAGCAGGATGATTGGTGGGCAGAGGGACAAATAGTACAACTCCACCACTAGGTGACATTTTAGGCATCTGTTTACACTGCCTATACCGAAATACAGTTTAATTATTATTATTATTATTATTATTATTAATAATAATAATAATTTTAATAATAAACTGTATAAAGCACCAACATAATATGCAGTTCTGTACATTACATGGGGGTTGCAATGGACAGACAGATAAAAACAATGACAAAGGAGCAGGAGAGGCCAAAAAGGGCTTACAATTTAGGAGGATAGAAAAGCAGAGGTGCAAGGCCTAGAAAAGCACAATGCCTTAAACTGCTAGATTGATAGAGAGGAACGTGAAACCAAGACATTTCAACATATTTATCTCATTTCCCTGCAGTCACATTCTTTTAATGCAATTGTCCTTTAAAACAGAGAGAGCCCTCTGGGGAAGTAAAATAAGCTTGATGTAAACAGCAAATTGTAAAATATACATAACATACCTAGCTTTTAGCTAAGACACATAGTCAAAGGAAATATGATTGCATCTCTGGTTTCTGTCTTATTGGAAATATATCTTCATAATTCCATTCAGTGCAATATGTTTTATACTTCTTTGGGTTTTTTATTTCATTTTGTTTTGTGCTTTAATTCCATAAGTACAACTCTTGCCTCCGGTGTAAAGAAGCACCTAGAAAATTAAACCATGACAGCTGTTAATGAGGGAAGAGAAAAGTGTGCAAAGTCAGATACAGATGGATCACATTCCATACACCTTATGTACAGTGTCACCAAGCACAACTACTTATGTTATCTGCAACCAGAAATCATTGCAGTCACACTACAACATGCCTGGACGATTCATGAGATCCTTATGGTTTATTTTATTTTTAAAATAAATAAAAAAAAATCAATGGAATGAAGATTTGACAAACACCTAAGGAAATGTATTCTCATCCTGGTTAATATTATACGTGTTGGCAACTGCCCATTCCTACACATTTCAGCATCAGTCCCAGGTAAAGAAACACATTATTAAAGAGTCAGACCACTCAAAACTAAATATTTCAGGGTTTGGTAGATGATGGAGTGTTAAGCCTCCTGACAGTTTAATATATCTCATAAAATGTTATATTATGAAGGATATATTGGAAGGAGCTGAAACAACCAAAGGTAGGCAAAGCCAAAGAATCAGACGGTGGTCAGGTCACGAGTTGGAATTATGGTAGGTGTACCTCTTAAAAATTTCCCGACAGTTAGAAAGCTAGGAGATAGCTCGCCAGGCTCTACTTATAAATAATAGCACATTTGTTGGATTGGCCCCTTAAACTGTAGACAAGTGTAGAGATTTTGAGTTTTATGTGTTTTAGGTGTTTATGTGCCATCAGTAATAATTATTAATTCAGACTTATCAAGTTTGACATTTGCTTTAAATGTTCCTTTGTCCTGGTCTCACATCATTCATGTCCCTAATACAAATGGTAGCAATCTATGTGACATAATGTTAAAGGGTTTCTCCTGCAATCTTCTCTTTCATGTCCTAATAATGAAATTATAATGGCTGAGTTTGCAGCAAATTTTAGTCTTTCATTCTATAACTCATCATAACTGAGGCCCTTTCAGTTTTCTGTTTTCTTCCATGACAGTTTTGGTTGGGTAGTTTGAGAAGCTGGGTCTTAGATCATGCTTGTATAGAGACATGCCTCCTTCTAGTTGCCAAAATCTTTAAGAATAGGCAGATTAAGACTGATTTGCAAGTGGAAACATTACTGCAAAAATAAACAGTTTAAAAAAAAAAAAACATGTTCACTTGTGACATGTTTCAACCATTCCCCCAAATGTCCAGTAACTTTAGTGGCAATGCTCACTACGCTGGACTACGATTAACTAATAAAATCAATAAATAAAATTTGCAAAATGGCAAAAATTCACAATTTCTCAGTTTTTGTCATCCTTAATCATTGTCAAGTTTTAAGATCATACTGCTATTATTTACTAGACTATAAACTGTCATAGCACAATATTTTATCAGTGGTAGTGACTTTTACAGCTTTAGATCATGATATCAGTGACTAAGGAATTGGATGCTGACAGCCAGGAACTGTTCTCAGATTGCAAATAAAAACAAAAGAAAAGGCTTTCTAGCTTAAAATACATATTGCAGCTTTTGATAACCTAATTTAGCCAGATGTGTATGAAAGCTGAATGAGCATATAAGCAAATATTGTCTGAATACAAGTTGGATGTTTATTCTTGTTTGGTGTTCAAAATGTGGATTTTTATTGTTTGTAACTATTGATATATTTAAATGAATACTTTTATATTTTATTTTATATTATTTTTATCTTTTACTTATAAAGCAACATATTATGCAAAGTGTACAAAACTTAAAGTACTGCAGAAGACAAACTTGCATATATAATAAGTGAAAGCGAATAGTCCAATCTCCCTGCTCCCTTTAGGTTTCACACAAGAAGAAGACAATTAGACAAGTATCTTTATCTGGTCTATATTTTCTGGATGGACTACTAGCGTCATTCTTCCAGATCATAATCCTAGTCTGGAGCAGAGAGAAAAGAACTGGAGAAGAGAACTTCCCTGTCACTGGTTACAAATCTGTCTCTTCCTTCTAAAAGTTTCTCCTGACCAAGACATTCCAAAGAAATTAGCTGGGAGTTAGAAATTATTAGATTTCTTCTATTTCATTTATGAATTCAAAATTCTTGGTCTGTATGTCATTTCGTAACAGCGTTCTAGAAAGGTTTAATATTTAAATAATTATCTGAAGAACTGATGGAGTGGATTGGAAGATTGCAAAATGTCTTCAACTACAAGAACAGATAAGTGTGACTGACCACTACAAGATAAACAATGACCTGGATAAATGAGAATATTTACAGACTTTAATAATTACCAATATATACATAGATTCATATGAGTACAAAGCAATATATTTTATTAATATTATCTGGTTGCAGTTAAGCTTTAAGAAAATAAAGATGTCATATCAATCAATGCTCCCCCCATAAGGCTGAATAAAGGTAACATCACCTTGGCAAGGTCCTGATTACCTTTAAATGGTAAAATGGCGCTCAGTGTCAAGGATGACACAGCAGAGTAGATTTCATTAAAAGATATACATTAGGCAAACTATTTTGTATCAGCGTTTAATCAAAGCTTTTTTTCTTTTCATTTATTGTTTATGATGTTGATACTTTAGCACTTCTACTTTACAGAAAATTATATTCTGCTCCCACCTTGCACCTTTAGAAGCGAATGTTTAAACTTTTCTGCTAGGTTACTGCTAGGTAATTTGAAAGGAAACTTTCTTTTGTCTTGCTAGACATACAAAGCCAATAACGAACAAGTGAGTTGTCGGAGAGTAGGATGTAGTGCACACAGTTTTACTGGCTAGTCACAGAGAAGAGAAATTATATGATTCCCTGGGGTTTTCTCTCTTATTAGCTGTAAAAAGTCAGCACAAGGCTTCATGCTGCCTTACATTTGTAGTACAGCTCCCGGGGCTTGTGGGCAAAAATCTTTAGAGCCTTGACAGGTTGGCTCACATTGTATACACAGATGCAAGAGAAGAAAACTCAAGAAAAGCAACAACCTTTTCAGAGCTTGCTTTTTAGGTTATTTCATTTGACATACCTGTTTAAAATAATTTATTAAATGATCATGCTTCTTAGAAAGACAAAACACTAAACCAGACTGTAGAGAACATTTCATATGTTTATTGATATTTGAATACTTGAGCTATTGTATATATACATCCCAAAGAAAAGAATGGATACACAGGTGTTACAGCTTCTTAAATGTTCTTAGATGTGGTGGCTGCATTAGTTTTCTTTATTTAGTCTTCTGTTTTCACCTGCTGATTCTGTCAATAACACATTTTCTGTCCCAAAGTCACAACACACACTCACCATAATTTATCCATGGAAGAGCAATTTACTAACTACACAGAAAGTACCTAGGAAGGCTGAGAATATTGGTTAAGATTTCAGCTAAGTTCAAAAGAATTTACAAGGGCAATGGTTTTCAGGCAGCATCAACACATTTGCTGAAAGTTATCATACTGTATATACTTGAATATAAACCAATGTACTTCTTTACATGAAAAACAAAGATAAATGCTTTGACTAGAGTATAAACCTAGGGCAGGAAATGTGGCTGTCACTAAAAACAGTAATCAATTGAAATGCCAAAAAAATAAACATGAATAAATATATCCACGATGTGTTCATTTTAAAAACATTTATTGAAAAGGGGTGACAAATAAATCACATGGATATACAATTGGATTGGATTTTCAATTGGAAGCTGTTTTGTTTCTTCTGCCCTTTTGGTATATGTGTGTTTTTTGAGTTCTGTTACATTTGCTTTTAAAATATCATCTGGTTATCCAAATTAATAAATTTGACTAGGATGTAATTGCCTGACTAGGATAATATATTTAAGCCTTATTTGACTTTTATTCTGGTGAACTACATTTCAGTTTTGGGTACAGGTACATGGTGGACCACTTTTGTTATGGATTTTTACAACACAGATTACAATTTAAATATTTTTTTTTAACGTAGGGAAAGGTTAGATTTCAATTTGTTTTTTATTACTGTCTGGTGTTCTTTTGAAGATATTCTCCACTCTCAGGTAAAGGGTTTTTAGAATAGGAAGTAAAGAGAAATATAGTAAAGAGAGCACCAATGAGTATCCCAGGATGATAAGGGTTTTAGCCATTGCCTGTGGGAACTAAAAAGAAATATGTTTTGGTTATAGATATACTAGAATGGTATAAAGAAATATCTGGGAAACTAAATAGGTAAAAAAAAGGAATAGAGAAAACCCATCAACTCTACACATGCAAACAACCCTTTCCTACCCATTAACCTAGTGTACGCATATAACAACACACACAATTCATTGTTGCTCAGCTTTAAATTAGGGACTGTTCTGGTCCACCATGTACCTCTACCCAAAACCCAATACATGTTTTTGCTTTGATGGATTTCTCCCTCAGTTGAGTGGAAAGGACAGACATGCTTTATTGTTGGTCTGTTCTTTGTGTATATCCTCAAACATATGGCTATGTGTGTGACCAATCTTTTAAATTAACATTTAAATATAGGAAGTCAAGCTACTGACTGCCTAAACTTCACTAGACAACCATTTTATTTCCAACACCGCTACAATCTCCCATATTTGGGGAAATGAAAACTATCAGTTTTGTTTTTTCTTAGTCCCAAGAAAATAAAGCATTTTGCTTTTAAAGTGAATATAAAAAAATATTCTATAGGACTTACCAATGTTAACTACTTAGTAGATATTTGACAAGAGGCATATTTTTATTTCACAAGGACAGGTGAGCCTTTACAATTTATGTATGGTAACAATTTCTATCGTTACAGATAAGAAAATACTTCACCTGATTTGCTATCTGACAAGGATGTATTTTTAGTAAATACTGGGTTTGATGAGTGAAGGATGAACTAGACAAATGTGTTTTTTCAGCTTGTTGAACCGGATACCTATAAAACATTTCTATGACACAGTTAAGATCCATTGTACACGATCACTGTAATAAAGCAATGCTCTTCATATCTTATTTCTAAAAGGCAGTTTTTTTCAATTCCAGTTTCTCCCTCATATATGTGAAATGACTGTAGTCTCAATTGCTCTGTTATGACCCACAAACCTGTAATTCTGACATCGAGTCTCCCACAGGGTTTAGAGACTGTTGTGACATGAAACAAGTGTATTGGGAGAGGATGTGATCTGTAAGGTGTCAAGACTATCCATCCTCTGGCAGGTAATAATTATTTGTCATTTACAAGTGCTTATCACACTTTATATCTATCTGAATATGTAACTGCTCATACACTGAAAAATGCAGAATCAATGTTCCATTGCAATGGTAGATTTACTGCAGGAGAGTGAGCATTTGGTACTGATAGTTCCAGCTTCCAATGAAACAAGTGCAGGGGTAAGGAGATGAAGTTGGGTTAGTGCTTGCGGCTGGGGATAAAGTTAATGGTAATATATATTTATATACAAGGGAGTTATAGGTTAAAGGACAAGGTATTTACAGCCTCCACACTCCATTATGTAATTTTAATAGAGAATTAGCTTCAGCTCCACTCCAGAGCTTCACTGTGCGGCCTTGAGCACCAGCCCGTGCTGAAAATGGGTAAAACTGTCTTTTAAGTTTCACGTAAACCCAAATTGTATTTTTTAGTATGTTTTGCACCAAACCTCACTGCAAATTGTTGAAAGATTTCTATCCGATACTGCGAGTAACAACGCTTCCTGTTGCAAGTTAGCAAGCAGCAGCAACATGGTTAACTTGCCATGCAAGCACCTATTATTGGCCTTTGGGTTGCCTGATAGAATTAAAAAGGTGAAAACTGAAGTAGTGCACAGGGAAGACAGAAATTGGCTGAAAAACTGCTAAAAATTGCAAGGCGGTGGCTTAGCATCGTCAGCCTGCTCCAGGAAGAGACAATTCTAGCAGGATCTTCAGGTACACAATTAAGTGGCTTTATTTAAAAAAAAATGCAAGCAGGTCTTTATTGTAGAAGGGACAAATGGAGTAAATGCAATAAAATAAAATCTGCCGATATTGAAATTTTTAAATAAGGTCACCTGTTCTCACTAGATCACAGCACCTTCTCCTGTTCTGGATTTACTTCTTTAAGTTTAAATAGTAAGGCCATGGTTATTTTTAAATGTTATTGTGTTCATACTAGGTTTAGAATTAGGGGTTAGTGTTGTGGATAGGCTTTGGGTTAGGTTACTTCTTAAGGTATTAAGGTGAAAGTACAACTTTTTTATGTTTGTATTAGGAGGGATTTAAAACCATAGAAGGCTACCTGTTCTAAAGACAGAACAGGAAATGAAAGAAACACAGTTTTTATCCCCCAGCCCCCAGAGCAGGTGTTCCTGTTGGAAGATTTTCCCCAACTATTGCTCTTACAGAAACTCAAAAAGTTAAAACATAAAGTGACAGGAAATATAACAGTGGTCACCAGGAAAATTTAACACTTTCCTACTTTATCTAAAACTCCCAAAAGAAAGTTGGAGTAAGTTTCAGGGTTATATAAGGAATCAGAGACGTGGAAAACACATTTGTATTTTGTTTTTAATATCAAAAAACCTGTGCCAAAAATGATCATCTCTTGACTTTAAGAACCAGCAAACAACAAACCACAAATATCCTGTCCATAATAATTATCACTGTGGAGTGAATATTAAGTATTTCTCAGTGACTTCAATATGCACTGTAAATTATGTGGCTATCTTCCCAAACAACAACTAATATATGAAATGAAACAATGTGTTTTGCTCCAAGTTCCATGGTACAAACCCCCAGATTCATTAAAATTTGAGAAGTACAAATATGGTTTTGAAGACAATCTGTCAAGTGGGAGGCGTGATGATGCTTTTTCCAAATAATGTGAAGTAGAAATGAGTGGTTTTAGCATTACAAAATGAACACTTTAATAGAGTTTCAAGGAAGCTGTATAAGCAGTGCTTTTAACAATGCTCTTGGCCAATTACGTTCCCACATATACAGATCACCTTAAGAGGAGGCAATTATATATCTGTATATTGAATACAACGATGAAACTAGAGACAGCAAATAGGTAAAACTATGGAAATCACTCTATAAATACCTTCCAGATAAATTATTTATATAGTAAATTTCCCTTAAAATAATGGCTAAAACTTCCACTATTTGCTAATGTACAATAAATTACTGCATATAATTACTAACCTTTATTTATAAGGTGCCAACAATGCAGAACTGTACAATAAATAGGGGCTGCTGATAACAAACCTTCATATTGACAAGTACAAACAATGACATGGAAGAAAAAGATACTGGTCAATAAAGCTTACATTTTAGTTTTCTATAGAAGTATAGAAGGGGAGTAAGGAATGGTGGCTTATTAGCGATGGGGGGATTGGCAGATAAAGTCGGTTTTAGCAACTTGTTTAAATGTTTTGAAGCTAGGAGCAATCTTCAGGATGAGGAATGGATTTCCAGAAAGAACTCTAGAAAAGACTTTAAGTCATGCATGGTAAGAGGTTATGAATGAGGAAGTTAATACTAAGTATATAGCATCCAGTCCTGTCACATGATTGTCAGTAAAAACATATGCAGCCAAAAAGATAAATGTGCTTCTTTTAGAAGGTTTGTATTACTATATAAAAAGGAACTTGCATTAAAAAAAAGTAATTCACTATTTCCTGTTGAAAGCCTTGTACTCATCTACGTACCTATCGCACCCAGCATATTTCCGTGCTGTGTTGATTTCCGGGGGTCCCTGGTATGTCTCACACTGCCATCTTTCTTCAGGTTGCCTGATCTCGTACTGCATTGAGCAAGTGACAAGCCTTCAAATGTAAATAAACAAGCACCAATCTTATATTGCCCATATGTAAGATCATATTTATTTATTTTTGACACTCAAATCTATCTGTCCACCCCTGACCTGTCTCCCTCAGTCCTGGATAAGGTCTCATGCTACCTGTCAGCCATCTCATCATGGATGTTTGACCGATTCCTGAAACTCAACCTGGATAAAACAGAACTCATCATCATCCCCCCTCAAATTCCAAATCTCCCCCTGACATATATCTAACTGTTAACAACACTGTTATTCGGCCCTCCCCTCAGGCACATTGTCTTGGTGTCACCTTTGACTTGGCCCTCTCATTTACCCCCCATATCCAGAACATTTCCAGGCCCTGTCACTTTCACCTACGCAACATCTCCAAAATTCTCCCCTACCTGTCCCCTGAGACCACCAAACTTCTTGTACATGCTCTTATCATCTCTCCCGTCTGGACTACTGTAACATCCTTCTCGCTGGTATTCCACTAACCCGACTCTTTCCTTTACAATCTATCATGAATGCTGCAGCCAGACTCATCCATCCTTCCCTCCGCTCCTCTTCCGCTGCATCTCTTTGTAGTTCTCTCCATTGGCTTCCATTTCACCTTAGAATCAAATTTAAGCTCCTGTGCTTTGCTCTTTTTTTTTTTTTTTTTACATTTGAGGATAGCCCGAGGACCTAGTGCCCAATCTTGGGCATGCACAGAAGGAGCAGCCTACAGTCTCTTTGGATATGGTTTTTTTTCAGTCTTTAATGCCGAATTAAGAAATTGAAAAAAAAGTTATAAAAAGTAATAAACAAAAAAAATCAAAAGCAAAGTCACCATTTTACATAATGTTGACATTCTGATGATATGTACGCTTTAAGTGACCCTTTGTTAAAAGGGTTGCTTTAATGTGAAGAGGGAAGGATCAGACAGAAATCTTCAAAGAAGTTCATGACCACCCCCTGGCTGTACTTCTACCTGTTCAAAGGTCAAGTCTGGGACTTCATAGGTTTATTGGCTATTTTAGTAACATTTTTAACCCAAGTATGTATTTTTTTTTTAATATTTTAGATTTTTAAGCTATGTTTGATTGTTCATGAAAAGAATATGAATATGCATTCAAACATCTCAATTTCCCTATACTGCTCTTTATTTTCAGACAAAGTACATTACATTGTGCTTTAGTCAACAATTTGCTACATGGGAGAAATTCTTACGCATACATCATACTGTGTCATAAAATACCTTTTGACAAACAACCCAATTTCACATTTTGCATTATTGTAAAAAAAAAAACATAAAAAGAGACAACAATGCTGTTTTTTTTTTTTTTTTTTAAAAGAAATCTTTTCATATAATGCAGCCAACCGCAGTATAATCATAGAGACAGATTTACGCACGGTGTGTAATCAAACACTGTGCAGGCTAGTGCGTAGGACACAAGATTTGGGGGTCAGATGGGGGCAACTAATTTGAAAGCATATGTTTTAACCATTTCTAGCTGGAGGGATTGTACGAATGTAATGTCTAAATAAGCAGGTCACAAAATTCTTTATTTTATAAGCAGAGGTTAGTGATTGATTTTGCAGAGCATTTCCTGATCTCTTAAAGTATCACTATTAAAAAAATGATATGTATTTTTACAACATAATAATACAATACTATTAAAATATTAATACATATTGATTCAGAGCAAGAAGAGTGTCACACTGCAGAACTAGTAAAGTTACAGTTGCAATATTGATTACTGTGCATCATTGCAGGCTCTCAAGAAGGATGTACATGCTTGTCATGTAAGAATGAATATACAAACAATACTCTGAATATTACACTGCAACATCTACTGTATGTGCATGACTGCCTTAAATTAAACTAGTCGGTATTCCTATAGTGTACCTGATAGTGCATACTTCTTCACTAACCCAACTGTAGGCTTATCAGACTTCACAAACTGCATGCATGACATCAGAACCCTGACAATGAACTTTGTAAAGTGTTGTCAATACCAATAAATTAAAAACTTTGTCCACTTTTTAGGCATCACCAACAACCCTTTGGACCAGTTTACATGAAACCACCTGTTAGGATTTTTTTCTTAAATAGCAAAGTAAATTAGGCTTTTTTCATATATTAATGGAGTGCAGTATAATTATTCATTTGACATCTATAGGAAATATGAAAAATTATCCTACTTCATCTCGGGACCTGCCACTAGGAGGGTATACATAAGTGGACAAATGTTTTGTTTTTAATGCAACACAAGTTCTAAACCTTGGTTTATGAGTCTCATTGTTCCTGAGGAAGCAGATTCTGCCAACTTCATTGAATACTTGTTAGAGACTGAATGTATACTATAAACTTGTTCGGATCAGTATCGGATCTGTATTGCTGTTTTTAGAATATAATAAATACCTATTTTTGAAAGAATGGAAGATATGTTGTACAATTTGTTGAAGGTACCTTTAAAAGTCCAAAGTCCATGTGATTTTGTTGGATATTTTAAGTATTAGAACCCCTTCAGGTTTTACTGCTATGAAATTTCTGTTCTTGTAAAAGAGAATTATTCAACAGGGAAACAGACAAAAAAATCCAAGAGATATTCTAGCAACCCCAACTTGACTTAAAAAATCATTTTTACTTCTGTTGCTGTTAGAGATTTCTCCTTACTTCCTTTCCTAGAGACACCCATTCTACCAGAATGAAATCTCTCCTCCAACAGAAGTAAACAAGAAATCTAATCTTTCCCCATGCTCTCTTCTAAACTTTAGCACAGCATAAACATTTTATCAGTTAAATAGCACTATAGAAATCAATTATTTAAAAGAGGGAAACGGGGAGGGAGGAACCATGACTGGGCCAAGTCATATGCAGAAAAAACAGCCACCTGGGGCATTTCAGCAGGATATGGGGCTCAAAATGTGCAGAACTAGTATTATTATTATTATTATTCTACTTTGGGTGCTAAAGAACTATGTATTACCATTAGGGAGATAAAGAAATTTGGTTTAAAAAAAAAAAAAAAAAAAAAAAGGACTGTACCTCCAAATAATCAACAGTTGGAAACTTCATATCAGTTGGATGACATCTTTTTCATTCACTTGACGATATATATATATATATATATATATATATATATATATATATATATAAATAAATAAATAAATATATATATATATATATATATACACACATATAAGTGTGACGTTTTTAAGCTCAATTGTTTTAAGGTCTGCTTATCCTCCTTTGTCATAGATTGTACTTGGTTTGTCATCTGCTGCCTTTATTTACTGTGTAGCCCTGTGTAATATGTCAGAACTATAAAAAAAAAGTTATAAAAAAAAACAATAATAATTTCAAATGTAATAAAACAAGTTGATATGAAGTCTGTGCCGCAGATCTGTATGCCCCTTTCTAAAATGTTCACGGTTGTAAAAATATTTTATAAAATTTGTCTTTAAAAATATCAGCAATGACTTATTATGTCTAATTATATAATAGGTTCTTTGTACAGCATCTGTTTCTTGACAGTTCTGTCTTAAACTTCACAGACATCTGTGCTGGTGCTGCTAGGAATTTGTATGTGTCTCTAGACCAAAGGAAAACATGTTTCTTAGATGAAGAAAGAAAGGATTTATTGACTGAGCCAAAAAGCATATAGATCTTCAGCAGAAACTGCACAATGGTGGCTTAGTGTATTTCTAGATATATATCGACAGAGAGATGTGCATTCCTTGATTTTTTTTTTGTCTTTGATAGGAAATGAGAAATATAAGCAGTTTTGTTAAGAATGAATGTTTCTGCATTGAAGTGTAATCTTCTCTAACACGTGTGTGTGATTTTGTTACATTAGAGCCTAAATAACTTGCTGGATATCCTTGCAGAAAATCTACAATTGTATTCCCTTTGCAGTCTCACTGAACAGTAAAAAATGAATCTCTTTTCTGAATACTGAGGTGTGAACACTGTATAAAAATGATAAATGGCATCTCATATTTACAACAGAAAAACTTACTGTACGTATTAGAGTATCATCAAATGTTAAAAGGGCAGAAACAACCCTTTTTGACTTTTGACATTATACATTATTTAATGAAAAAAAAAGCAAATGAAAATCAAAGAAATCATTGAACTTGACCAGCATGTGCTTTAACTGTTGTAGGCCCCTTTAGGTTATTTAACCACCTGAGCGTTACACTGAGGTCTAGATTTCTGTACCAAAAGTGATCCACTGTTTTTCATGAAATTTTTTTTTAAATTGTAGACCTGTAACTTACAGAAATATGTCCGAACAGGGGTTCTAGTAGATAATATGAATATAAAAATTGTTTCAGCACTGCCTTCAGGAGCCATAATCATCCGTTCACCATAAAGGGGAGACCCCACCAAAGGGGATCCCCCCTGCCAAAATCCACCCCTTTTCAATACACTGAATCTCTGCCTTCCAAGACCCCAACCT
This sequence comes from Pyxicephalus adspersus, assembly GCF_032062135.1. Lineage (NCBI taxonomy): Eukaryota > Metazoa > Chordata > Amphibia > Anura > Pyxicephalidae > Pyxicephalus > Pyxicephalus adspersus. The sequence continues at coordinate 39,035,427 of NC_092863.1, read as the reverse complement.
CTAAAACAAACCCACCTCTCAACTCTACCTAAACATAAGAGGGAGGGTGGGCGGGAAACTTTTTCTGTCCAAAAGAGGGCCTCTCACTATCGTCCAGCCCCTTTTAACATCTCCCATTCCTAATCTCCTCCTCTCCCACATTGTACACTAGCCCAGCCCCCTCTGGCAACACTACCTTTTTCTTAACCCCTTAAAAGCTCTGGGCTAGGCCCAGCCCCCGGTCATGTAGTCACTGCGCCTAATTCTTACGGCTACGTGCCTCTCTTTATATTAAAATCTTTCATCAAACTTATTTCAATAGATTAAAAGCTAAGAAAAAAAAATTCACTTGTAGGTTTTAAACATTTTTTCCCTCAAACATTTTTTGGGGAATTATTTACCCTGGTCATGTACTGAGCAAGTATAGTAGGGGTGTGTATTCTGCCTAGATACATTAAACTGAAAAGATAGCTCTTCATGCAAAAATTGTGAGCAGGCAGGATCAGGATAAGCCACCTTTTAGCTTAAAGCAGAACTAAAAATTTGGAATAAAAGAACTGTGACTAGGCAGGCCCTTTTTTTTGGAGAAGGGACAGGTGTGTGAAATTAAAACGCTGCGATCAGGCAGGTAAGATTATTTTACTGCAGGAGGGAGATCACCTGTCCTTTCTGCAAAAAAAATGTCCTGGCTCTTTGCAGTTTTTTTTATATTGAAGGTTATTATTTTTGAAGGTTTAAGGCTTATGCTAAAAAGGTGTTGAATGGTATTGAGATACATAGCACAGCATCCAGATGTTTAGCTTCACATGCATTCAGAAAGGTGCTATTGAGAAATGTTAATAGAGGGGTAACTATTGGGGCAAACCTGTTCTAGGAAGTTTTATTTCAGGGTAAGCGGCACAGACTCCACACACAGTGCTTAGCTGAGACTACAGTCAGCCGACTGTAAAAAAACGTGTCCATATTTTGTACACAGTCTGTGTGAATTATTGTTTTTACCAAGCTTTACTTTATCCTATGCTGATAGAGAGAAAACAGCAGCCTTGCCATTTAAATAGGAAAATGATTGATAGTCAGGAATGTGCATGCAGTCTCCTATTTGCCTTTTAAATCATGCTATTCTAGCACAGTCTGGGTTTGTCTGCTTTTGTGTTTGCACTGTGGTTTATTGAAATGTCATACCTCCCTGGATCTAAAGGGTTTTAAGCTTCTGTTTATTCAGAGTGTACATAACACTGTGTTAGTGTGGGCACCTGACTTAGCAGTGCTAGACTATTCCAGCCCTGATAATTATCTGCCATCACCACAGGGATCAACTGCTCTGATTTCAGGGAAAAATAAAAGCCTGTCTGTGGCAAAGAGCAGGAAGACTGGTCTATTCCTGTGCACTAATTAACTAGGGATTTGGGAAAAAACAGTGGTACTGTTCCGGATTGTGGCTGACAGTCTAAAACTGGATTTAAATCATAATTAAATAGTCTAATGTATTAAAGTGTTCTTCTAGTTTGCCAGGAGTTTTAAAAAAAAAAGTATGACCTGTAAATCTTGGAGAATTGCATGTTACACAAACCCAGCTAGAAGTTTTGATTTTACCTAGAATTGACCTAAGCAGTGCAAACAGCTTCTATTGGTCTTATATTTATATTTTATGGCACGTGAGATTTTCATTGTTTAATATGCATAGGTACCTATCTAGGTCTGAGAAGTTTTGTTTAAAGAAAAATGCTAGCAGAATCTGGCAATAGTACAAGTCTCAAGGCAATTCCACAAATCACTATTGACACTGTGATCCTGACGTGGAATGAAAATTTTCTGTATATGCAAAGGATAAGGGTGCAGGTTGCAGCTTCATGTGCGTTTAATGCTATGTGTTTTAGATCAATGCCTTTTGTCAGGTGTTTAGGAGATATTTCATGTCACTTAAAGAGGAATCAGCTGCTGCTAAAATAAGAAAATATATTTAATGCTTGTGCTAAATGCCTCCGCACTATACTAGTCAAAATACTAGACATTATAGACAAGCTATACCTTCCACTCTTTTCCTAAGGGGATGCAGACACTGCAGCTTTTTATTGCAGAACAGCAGTTATTCAGGGGGTAACAACAAAGCTGGAACTTATTATTCATAATATAATATTATAAAACTTAATAATTCAATGTCTGTAATCAACATTTATATATGTTCCTTTTGGAAAAAAATGCATTTTGGGTACTCACCAAGACAGAACTAGTTTTTCATTTAATTAAAGATGACAGATCTTTGCATATATGGTCAACTAATCTAAAGGTACCCTTAGACAAGAGAACACAATTGCCTGGTCCCCCGCCTACCTTTCTTTATATGCATATACATGAACATTAGGCAAGCTTAGCCTTCATTGTTATGTGACAGCAGACGCTGGTGCCTGAGTTTGGTTCAGTTATGGACCACACTTAACTGGATGCATATCTGTCCAGAAGTTTAAGTTTTGTTTTGGATACAGCAGAAAGGGGTTAGAACCACTGTCTTATTTCTAACGAATGCATGTATTAGGGAGTTTCAGTGTCTTTAATTATCACTAATGGTACTGGCAGTAAAAATAGGAGTACTTTGGCTAGGGTGTACTGGGGTGCACAGTACGGCTATCGGGCTGCCAGGCAATGACAGCTGTTGGCAGGTTTTGCTGAGCTGTACTATACCTGTCATTGACAAGAGGAAGATCAAGTATGGTAGGTAAGACCTGCCTTTCCTTAAAATGAAGTTTTTGAACTGCAATCCCTAGTAGAATTAAAATGTAAGTATTTCTTTATTTGCAAAATTAGACATTAGAAAACTAAGATACAAAAATCTTGAACATATATAAAAGAAGAGGAGCCAATAGGGCCTTTGGCAAAGGGCTGTCTGGCTGATGTATGCCAATAGTGCCTCATAAACCGGGTCTGATTGGGTCTACAGTTCACTACTTTTGCCAATATATACATGAACTTCATATTCAACCAGTTTTACACCACAAAAAGTTGGGCTATAAACCTCTAAATCTTTTGATATTCCCTGGAAACCTTGGTAAAAACAATAGTTTTATTTTTATGGATTCACAGAGGAATAAAAAATGCCAATTTGCTGCACACACTTGGAGAAGAAAGCCTAAAGGTGTATAATATTATCAGTAATATGAACAACTAAAAGAGTGAGAACAAATTTTAATAAAAAAAGTGAAAGCAGAATTCACAAGCAAATTAAAAAAAAGATACTAGTGATTGGCACTTTCATGGGCAGACATTAGAGACATAGATAAATATTCTGACTAAGCTAAAGACATCAAGGGAAATGTACTAAAGACTGCACAGGGATTGTCATCACAAAATATGCAATTGGGACAAACTTGCCAAATAACATACAATAACCATACAACTGTTGTTGTAAATTTTACTCACATGACAGAAATATGTGCAACTCCCATGGTAATGTAATATAGAGCTCCCTTGAACAACAGCTGACTGAACAAAAAAACAACTGACTGAAGAGATGGAGCCCATGGAGAATATGGTTATTATGGTTATCTGCAGCCTAGTATCTCATCTGTCAGGTATGTTTTTTTACAAAGAAAGATAGGTGTAGAAAAGAAAGCATAAACAAGACTTGGATAACATTGAAAAATGTATTCCTTTCTTTACTCTCAGCTGCCAGCAGATTACTGAAAAATGTTTGCAAAAACAATGCTTTTAAAACTTTTATTTAAGATGAACTAAAAAGAAGAACAACTAGGAAATATACATTATTTTATATGTATTTTGTTTTCTGATATCCAACTGAACCAATATATGCAATGTTCCTTTATATTAGCTAAGGGATAATTATTTTAAATCAAAAGTGGGCATTTATGGTGGCAAACAGTGTGGTTGGTAGTTCCGGGTTCTATAGACCTTGTCAGTGATTTATAGCAAATGCATTACAATTTAACAATCTGTGTTTTTTATTTCATTCTTATCTTCCTTACACTCTATGTGTCTTTTCTAGGAATTCTGATTACCTGGGTCAATTCCTTAGTACAACTACCGTACTTGTCTCTATGCACATAAAAACATCTCTCCCCTTTCTACAAGAGTCTATTACTCTGTGCTGGGCCAGCATATCTACCCTTTATCACTCTAAATACCATTTTGGTCCATCCTAGTGCAATATGGCAGCATAGGATGGAGCTTGGCTCCACTCTTCAACTCCTCTGGATTTACCAATTTTAGTTAAAGTGAGTTTAAGCAGCTACACCAATTTTCCTTTTTTTATCATAGTACAGTCAAACAACATGCTTTTCTGTATGTGTTTACAGCTCTACAATGAAGATCTGGTCCTGTCAAAATAACTTTAGGAATCACAAAATTATCATTTTGGGTCTACCTGTGTGCAATAAAATTGTTACATGATCTGTGAAACTATATAAATATATATAGATAGATAGATAGATATATTTAGAGACCTGTTTTAAAAAGCACAACAAACAAATCAGGGACAAGGATATTGTATGGTATAGATCATGGTTGGTTAATAAAAAAATATTTCAAACTTTGAAGATCCCACAGAGCACCAATCTTTTATAAATGGCACATCAACACTCACACATCAGAGATGCAACAAAGGCTACGTACAGACTTGCAATGCTTCTCATCCGATAATCGGCTCAGGGCCAATATCGGACGAGAATCTTGCATGTGTACAGCGCCCGTTGTCCGAACAACCGTCCTGGTGGATCCATGGACATTGGATGGCGACTCGTAATGAAAGCAAAGGGGGAGAGTGCACAGCAGGGTGCCGCTCTGTCATTCTCCTCCTCCCCTGTCCATAGAGCAGAACAGTGCTGTATGTACAGCACTCGTTGATGCATCGTGCAGTCCATAGTCGTTGCACAATTATTGCACGGGTGTACCCAGCTAAAGACACCAATGATTACACTAAATGCAAAGAGCTGCAAAAAGATTCAGAGTAGACATGGCAGTACCAGTCTATAAAACCACATTAATTTACACACAGAGCAGGGCTTTATGGAAGAGTGGCTAAAAAAATCTATAGCTTTAGGAAAGAAAAGCAATTGTGAGTTTGCCCAAGAGGTTAGAAAGGACTGAAATGTAACTTCTTTGACCATTATGGCACAAATCCAACACTTCCCACAGTAAAGAATGGTTAAGGAAAGATAGATAGCACTAAATGCAAGACGATTTTTAAGGAACACCTGTTTCAGTCGGCCAAAAAACTGCTATACACCAACACAACCCATGTAACTTGAATAAATTGAAGCAGTTTTCTCTTGCGGAATGGGCAAATATCACAGTGGTTGGAGACATATCCCAAAAAACTTGCTGAATTTTCTATTTTCCAGGTTCCAAAATTCATAGAAAACACTACATTTAGGGCAGGGATATACCTCCTTAAGGCAGGATCCCTTTGCTTAAAAAAGCTGATTTCCAAGCAACACATAGCCACTCTTTTGCCTTTCTAGTCAGCTACTGGGAGCGGTAAAAGGCTATGGATCCCAGCTTCACTGATGAAAGTGTATCCTCTCCAGCCCTGGACAGCTTTCATAAATCAGCCCCAATGTCCTTACTCTCTGGGGAGGTATCTTCCACCAATACAAAAATCTGTGTACAGTGTTTTTTTTTATTTTTAATACTTTCTTATTTTAAAAGAACTTTGAAATATGTGCTCCATATTCAAGAAAACTGAACCATTTGTCTAAAGTCTAAGTTTGCTCTGGTTTGGGTAAAACCCCATTTAATGACATGATCAGCATGAGCTTGTGCTGAGAGTGATGTTGCTGTCCCAAAGCTAATTAAGCTTGAGTGTGACTATGCTAATTATCAGGTCCAGAATGAGGTTTCACACCAGGTCTAAATTACACTAATCTCAGCGGGCCATGGCTTTTTTTTCCTATCTCCCTGCCCTTGATGGACAACCAATAACCTCTTATTTTCTCCCAGCTAAATTCCCCAGATGTGTTGCAATTTCTAGATGATGGAACAAGGAAATGTATTTTTATATGGAAAATTAAGCATTTTTTTTCATTTCCGCATTTAACCCATCATTTGCTTTGATGCGAAGCCACAAGCTCTATATGGAAGTATAATTATAATTTCATTACGCCTCATTAATAGGAATAAATAAAAGCACCAAAGCGTGCTGTTTGTGGTGGCAGGAAATAGGCTAATATAGAGAACCAGCAATATATAAAACATATAATTAAAACACAACAGCAAACAGTTCATCTAAAAGTTTCTTTTTTCATGCGAAGGTTTAGAATACTATTTAATATATAATACCACATAATACTTTATTAAATTGACACAGTGAATGGGGCAACTAGGTGTAGTAGATAAACTTCTGGTAAGCAGATTTGGACAAATAAGGATTTCAAACTGTTGAATTATTGAACTTTTTACTAATTGCTGTCTTAACAATATGTATAATGATATTTTAATATTATGAATAATAGTTTGAAAACTAAGATCTTTCTTTGGTCCTAATTATTGCATTACAAACTACATTTCCTGCTAAAAATTAAATTATCCCACTTCCTTATGTGGGACTTCAAAGCCCTTTAATGAAATGTATTTTTTTTTTAGAGGTAAAAGGTCCACCACCCTGAAACAAAAGGCCATTTTTTAATGAAAAAGCCTTACAGCAAAAAAAAAAAAAAAAACATACTGACCAGACAGAGGCTTAAAGTTCCACTGCCCTCAAATCAACAACAATCCTAGGAAAAAAAAGAATCCAGTAAAAGGATTGATTGCCAAACGAGCTATAAATTTGGCCTGCTTCCGGTATACATGAAAACACTACAGACACCACCACAGAAGTACAGCCCAGTTTGTTAACTGATACATACTGCTCCCTTCCCCACCATATCCCTATAGTGGCTTCAATACATCTAAATACATTAGGAACATAAAAATTCTGTTTAAAGCCAATCTGTTCCATTTGAAGCAAGGTGACCGAGAAATAAAAACCTGAAAGTTTGAAACTTAGCTTTTTTTTCTCATTATCTGCATGGAAAATCGTATATTTTTAGTGTTTCTATTAAATGTTTATTATATAACTATGCAGCAGCAATCTACATGAAGATGTAATCTTTGAGGAGGCCGATATGTTTGAAATAGCTTGACTGTGACAGGTCAGAACTTTGCCGGCACTCCCCACACCATCTTCACCCCATTTTAACCTTCTTCCCAATAAAGACACCTGGGAGAATGGTGTAAAATGGCCTTTTTGACCATTCATTACAAATTCCTAAACAATTCCTCAAACATTCTTACATATTAACATCCCATAACCTTATACCATTATAACAGTACAACATTACAGCATTTACCAAAGCCAGCATAACCACCACTCAGGTTGCAGGTCCTCAAAGGCATTAACTTCCACCAACAACCAGAGACCTGCACTTTTCATTATTATATACCAGTTTCCCAGACGCAAACCCAACCGAGAACTATAAAAATTACGCATACAATCCCACCAAAAAACCACCCATTTTGCCAATAAATTAAACCATTTTTGGGAGACCCATACTGTAGATGGCTCTCCAAACCACTTCATTAGCTTCTCTACACACTGCCCTTGAGGACTTCAAACCATTTGCCACTCCCAACCATTATGACAGGGGAGGGTGGGCAGGAATCTTCTTCACCCTCCTTTCCTAAATAACTTTCTCCCCACCCATTGTTTACCTTTCCCACCTATCTCTGTCTTACCCTTTCCCAACACTCTACCTTTTAACCCCTTACTTGCCCCGAAATGCCTTCCCACCCAGTCAAGCTGGTCCTATGCTTGGCTCCCTTCTATCACAGCTCCTGAGCCTTTCTTGACTAGATTGATTTTTGCACCCAGATACACTGCATAAAGGAAGTTAATCATTCCATCACTGAGGTGCACATGCAAGTAAATTGGTGTTAATTTAGATGAGATATGGCATGTCTCTTCTGCAATAAAAAGTCTACATACTTGCAATGTTTTACATTTTTAATTTAATTCTGCTTTAATATCATTAGTGGACTGCAGCTTATCCAGATTGTGAAAGACGTGATAGATTTATTTTATAAGAGTGCATTGGAATTGCCTACACACAGCAACGTATGTACATTAGAGAAACTCTTGACACCACACTGTGTTTTTATGTTGCAATATATTGCCAGTTATGCCTATATCCATCTATGGCTTCCACTGGGGGGTACAGCTGATAAGAACAGTCATAAAACTCATCCAGATTACTATTTTTCCCACTTGGTAGGACAACATGATCATCTTCCTCTTCTTCCTCATGCCCCCTCCCCTTTCACAATCACACATTGGGCCTGTTTTATTAAATCTCTCCAATACTGGAGAAGATATACTATCATGGGAGAACCTGGGATATCCAGTAAATCTGAAATGAATCTGGTTCGGGACTGAAAACTTTTACCAACTAATAGCAAATGATATGTAGGTAATCCTTTACAGGTTTGTTGGATCACCAATGTTCTTCATCATGGTCTATCTTCTCCAGAGATTTATTAAATCAGAGCCAATGTGTGGATTGTGCCTGTAGAAATCTTTTAATTCTATAGACGGCTAAAATAAAACTTTTCCAAAGATCACACCCGATGAAACAGTTGTTACTATTCAGAAAGTTATTGGTGTGCTGCAAAAAAAAAAAAAACTTTGCTTCAAGATAAAATGGTCATAATCAGTAGTGAATGAAGGGTTCTAAAGCATCCCAATTTTAAAAAGACCATGTCGACATAGGTCAAAATTAAAACCCCCCAAAATATCATCACTTGAAACAAAAGCTCATTAAAAATGGTGTTAGCTACTGACCAGACAGTAGCTTAAAGTCATTTTACATCTTCTAGAGATTTTCTAAAAATCATGCACCGAATTGTTTCCAAAAATGAAATGAAGGCAGGTGTATTATAATTAAAAATAATTAAGTAAATTCAGTAAACGTGTCATAAAAGACATATCAAATAAATGAAGTACTGTGTCCGTATGAAGTTCTCAAAGAAAAAAAAATGTTAATGAAAACAAGAAGAACAATCATAGGGCTGTTTGTAGAAATGAAGAACATCTGCCAGCTGCCTTGCTGATATGTTGAAAGTAAATTTGTAATTGTAGTTGTGTCTTATCGCAAAGCCTAGAGCAGTCCTGCTTTGCACATAACCATGTCAGCTTTCACTTAACCAACCTTTGATGATTAATTCCATGCTTTCCAGGACTGTGACGAATGTGGAGCTGTGTTGGCCTGCTACATGACCCATCCTATAGTAAACCCTACAATATAATTCCTAACCTCTGGACCTGCCACATAAAGCCGTGACAATGCTTTGTCCTTCCTTTACATCCCTCAATTACTTTTTACACTGCCTTATCTCTGTTCAGTTTTCTGGACACAGTAAAGTCCTCCAGTCATTTCTGATTCCTCCAACAGATAATATCTTCCTTTTGTTTCTTTTTGTCTGAGTTACTGCGTTAATTTTCTGCTGTTCCATTCTCGTCTGATCCTGCTAATTATGCCTTAAATTCTTATACCTCTATGCATTTTCATTTGAGTTTAATAATGAGGATTTTAATTATAATTTTAATGCTTTGGTTCTGCTGTTCTGTTTTATATTAAATTGCAGATTCTTTTATTACTCTTGGCTGATGAAAACTCATTAACTCTTCTGCTGCTAGACTTGTGCTGCAAAACTATTAGTCTTAAGGACAGAGTTTAAGCTGCAGTTATATGCCAGATTTATTACTGTGCAATTCAGATCGTAGAAGGTTAAAATCATGTTTTTTTTTTTAGCTTTGTCTGATCTCAGTTGGGGACAAAGAAAAATGTCTTTTTCATTAAGATAATCTTTTTATTATGATAAAAATTATAATATATTCAATATTTGATATGTGATTTGACTCCTCCAACACTGATATATTCAAGCACAGACATGCATATATATATATATATATATATATATATATATATATATATATATATATATATATATATATAAACCCCTACAGTAGTCCATGCCCTATACCTGCTGCATTTGACATGCACATATCTGTACTTTTATCCCTATGTAAATTAAGCCTTCCCTAATAGTGCAGAGCGTTTTTATTTTTGTATTGTCATTTTAGGTAGGTGTCTCCATATGCCTAATCTTCAGTCTTTGCACTAATTTATCATGCTGCAATAACATTTAAGGTATGTTACAAATACCCAAGTGGAAGTGTCCTCCAGCCAGGAAATGAGCCAAGCTCTACCTACCCTACTACAGCTTCAGATGCTCTCGGCATGCAGTAAAATCAGATTAAGTATTTCAATTTCAAAGCCTGTGCATTTGTGGAAGACGTTAGGTAAGGATCAATTTCATATTTGAATCATGTTAAACTGACATATGATATTATTAATATTAGACCACTTTAGCATACCTAAATGCCCAATACCAGATGTGAAAAATACCAAAATGGATCCCTTGCAGCTCTTTAATTTAAAAAAGGCACTCTGGCTGTTATATTCACTTTCCTTCAGGCACTGACCCTAGAGACTACTTCCAACATTGGTCCACTTATGGGTTTAATGATGAACAGCCCATTTCCTATAAACCCAAGATATCATGGCACCACCTCCCTGTACAATAACATAACATAATAACATCTTCTAAATGACTGCTATTGTCCTCTAGGTTTTCAGCAAACAGAAAAGTTTTGGCCACTCGCTATCTCTATGGGTATGCCTGTAATAATTTTGTAATAAAGTTGCTTTATTCTACGGCACGTTATAAAGGAATCCATATTGGAAGACAGAACACAGCAATCAAATTCCTGGGGGACAAAAAATTCTTCCCTTGGCTGACAGGGTGTCTGAGTGAAATTTGCAGGCGCTATATATTAGGGAAAAAAAGTGTCATTTGAATGATAAAAGATTCACTTTAAAAACTTCCCTAGCATCCATCACAGAGATGCATTAATCATATAAAACAAATGGCTTTGGAGTGGCACACAGCCCCTACAGCTCAATGCACAGCCATTTCTCTCACAATCGCCAATGCTTCTAATACATTGACTAAATGAGGCCTTCAATTCTGATGGCAACAGTATGTGCTTTGTACATTATACACAGTAAAAAAGCCTTTTGAAACATGCAATCTAAATTTGACAACAATTCAATTGTTCCCATTTGATATTGGTGAGAGTACATTTGTTCTGTAGTACAGAAAGCACTTATCTGACGATTTTTGACAGTCATATCTTCACTCTAAACTGTAAAGTTCTTCCAGTATAATACCCATCAGCACTGAATGTCTCTCCTACATCGTACATATGTATAGGGAAAATGAAACACATGCCATGGCCCTGTGCTTACGTGAGCAAAGATCTTTGGAAAATAAATGAATAAACAATAGCCTCCAACCGTGTTAGCAGAGAATTGTGGGTATGGATTTTCAGAGCTGTACATATAAGTCTCAGTCTGAATTTATCATTACTGATCCATGCTGAGACTGGCACTTCAAAAAAAAAAAATAGTTCATTTTATTCACATAGCTCAGCTTTTATATAACACTACGTCTATTGACTTATGTTTTAGTAGAAATCAAGATTAATTTTCCCTCAAGGAAAGCTTTGTTTCGAACGAAAAGGATCAATAACCTGCTTGTTCTTTTCAACAATGGTCAATCTGAACTTCTTCTATAATGGAATTTTAAAAATAGACATTTGCCTGATCCATCTGTAGCTTGAACTGTGATATTTAACTGCTTCCTGGACAGTAAGGGTGAAAGCGCCCATAGACGTGAGATGGCAACTTTACAATCCAACCATTTTCGATCCTAACTGATGGTAACTGCTGTCTGACTGCTCTAATGAAGAATGTGTATCAGAGAGACGGGGCTTACTATGTAGTTAGATCATGCCACATCCTGTGTCTAGGTGCACAATAACATGGGTAGGAAATGGTAAGACACCTCTTTACATGTATTTTAATTCACCTATTTTGAAGCTGATCCACAGCTTTGTACATAGTCCTCTCCCATGCTGAGCGGGATTAGTTCCCTTTCCTTGCACACCATACAATATGCCTTAGAAGTTGCAGCAGGTATCTTGCACACCATTTCTGTTTGATGAATTACAAGTATCATCCAGCTCACTCCTCCCCATTTGTTCTGTCCTGCCCCACCCTGTTCAGCTATTTGCAGTCAGTCCTATCCGTCATTTAGTCTCAGCATTATGGGTTGGGTTTATGTGCTATGGTCTGCATACAAATACAACCTGACTAGGAATGTCCATGTGCTGATACAGTGTGTGAGAGACAATGATGTGAGCTGTCAAATTCCCTTCTACTAAACTTACACTTAATAGAATCACAAAGTAATTCAGTAAGTCATGGAACAATTCAAAGCTGTAGAATGCCTAGCTGTAAGAGCTATATGGAGATCTGTCCCTACCTTCCCTAAACTGACATGCCCCTGCCTGGTATCAGTTACTGCTCTTGGACTCCCCCCTCTGGCTCCCAAGGATATCTGTTTTATTCATGTCACAGGGGCTAAGAAAAGAAATTACATTGAGGCCATTAAAAAAGTGTCAAGGGACATTATACAAGGTGGATGGGGGAGGTTTGAGGTTACTCAAAAGGTGCTGAGTGGAGTTCAGATTTTAATACCATAGTCTAACAAAATATCAACATCTAGAAATTCCCTACACAACAGTTCTCAGACTGGGAGAAGGAGAAGACTAGAAGGCAATGAGGTGGGCAGCAAGCAAATGGGCTAATAAGAAACATGCTGATAGGGGAAGAAAGCAGAGTGAGTGGAGAAATGAACTCATCAGTCTGCTAATGCTCTTTTACCATCAGTCAGGATGATTCCTAATCATGCAGGATGGCTCAGTAATTGATGTGTGGGTACCGTTTACAGATTTTTTGACGAGCTCACCAGCAGCCCATCAGCTTCCTGATTGGTTGAGTCACTCACTAAACTTCCATAACACAGAATGGCAATTCTCTAGCACACCCTGCTGGAATAGGCTAATACAGCAAGCAACTGAGACAATACATACCATGCTTTAAAAATATAACAGCATAGAGGTAAACAGGACTCAAATCCTATTGCTTAGTGCAGAACCACAAACATAAAAACCAGAAATTAAAAAAAAAAGAAAAGAAAATCAGTTCCCATATATGAGTGTAGCTTTAAAAAACATTGCAGGGAACATGTGCTGCTAATCAGGGCTGATTCTGATTACTGACAACAATGTCTTCATTCCTGGGTGTAAACCTGCAGCAAATGAATTGAAAAGAAAAAAGCATGAAGATTGCTAAGTACTAGTGATGGGTAGATTTTGTGATTTGTGATCAGTCTCTGATTCACCCACTTCATCCCTACATTTTGCAGATGTAAAATCTCACATTTTACCAGCATCATTTTTTTGGGAATAAAACAAGAACAGTGAAACATTTCATATATCTAGAAAGTTGTCCACATTCTGCACATAAAACTATTGTAGGGAAAAGGCAATTGATTTTCCTTCTATAATGGCATGGATGTAGTTATTACCTTAGGCAGGCTTTTATGCCAGGACAGCTTCCAACCCTGGACAGGTTTTTTGGAATCTCTGCATCACTAAATTTTGGGTTCAAGCAGAAAATGTGTACAGTTGCCACTATAAATACATTCTTGCTGATCACATTTGAAGGCTTTGCATCAGTTGATAGTGGAACTATTTTAGGCAGTATGCAGGTTTCTGTGCCAGAGTAATATCCTCCTGCTGCAGAAGAATGAGCCATCCACTTGACAATATAAAAGGGTTATCTAGAATTCATTGACCTGCTGGTACTTTGGGAACAGCCCTGCTTTCTTCCTGCTGTTAGTCCTGGTATGCCTGCAGATGATATTATCTTTATTTCAAGCCCCAACATTTTTATTGTAGAAAGGTCTCTGGAATGCCATCACACTGCAACATACACATCTACCCTTTGAAGACAATGATGCTGGTATATGAGATTAAGCACCCCCATAAAATAAAAATATTTGGGCATCTGCAAGGCAAGAAAGACATATATCCATAACAGCTTAAGTGAGTCTTTCTGATGATTATCATTGAAAGAATGTACAGAGGTTTTCAGCATATTTTCTTCATTTGTGATGGTCAGAACCAAACAATAAAAACATAGCTTTCTTTCTATATTATAAAGCTTGTTATTGAGAAGGAGCTTGTTAGGCTTTTTTTTTCTAAAAAGTGACTGAAGCTGAAATTTACACAACACACTGATTTATTTTTTTATCTGACTGCTTCATTATCTATTCAGTCAGACAGTCTTAACCTCTTACGGCTCTTTAGTTGACCCATAGGGCTCTAGGAACCCCTTATCGGGAATATTTATTTGTAAAATAAATATTCTGTACATGTAGAAAATACAAAGATATTAAGGCCAGCTGAAAAACTTCAAACTTAAATCATAAAAAAAGTGTTTAAATTATTTTATATGTATTTTCCAAAAGTGATGTAATGCTGTCAAGCAAGGATTCGTTAACATATGGGCACTGAAAAGTATAAAATGTCATAGAAAGAGCGTTCACATTGCACAATTCAAGCTGTATCATTGACTGCAGTGCAGCAGAGCATGCAATGTATAGGGACACCTGCACTGAATTGCTAATATATGAATGAGTCCTTAGAGAATTAAAAGTGATAGAATATGAGTGGGATTTCTCATGTAAATTAGTGACAGAATTAGGCACCAATCTAGTTTTATTTCTAATTCAGAAAAGGACAAGTGAGAGGAATTGCTGGCAGCAGTATGGTTGTGAATGCTGTGCTGAGGGTGATGACTGACAGCGATGTAGTGCAGCAGAGTGCAGACACCATGTCTGAGAATAACTGTCACACGTGTCCAAACTGCACAAAGTCAGTGGCAACTGCTATCATCTGCTATGCTTTATATAGGGATTTCTATCTAATGACACAGCCCTTTCTAAATGAAAAGGGTGAGAGCAGAAGAAAAGCTGGGACACAGTGCAAAGATCCATCTAATCAATGCTATGGGGATGTGCATTAGAAAACACAAGTACTATGGTTCTTTTATGCAAGCTGCCAGAATCAATAGATTGTGAGCCCCTTTGAGGGACAGCTAGTGACATGACAATAGACTTTGTAAAGCAATGCGTAATATGGCACTATATAAATACTTGTTAAAAATAATAATGGGTGATATTTCATGTTCAACAAATCAGCATGGACCAGTTCAGACATACTAGCACACATATATTGAAGATCTGTAAGTTTAGAAACACAATTTGTTTGTATTTGTTACTATTAATATTTTTAATATTATCCAGCACAGTAAAATATCATGTGTTTTTATTCTCTATACTTAGTACAAAAGAGTTTTACTGTATTCTGTCTGTGTTCCAAATTTAAAGTGGACAAAGGGTAAATCTTCCCTCATCTTGATGAATCTATGTGTATGTACTTATTCCTAACATATACAAGTAGTGAATTTATTTTCATTTCATTCATTCTTTTGTATAGATAGAATGAGAGAGAAGAGACCCAACCCTTATAATGTTTTCATTGCTGTCTGTGTACCTGATATGTAGATTTACCCCCTTGATTTGCCCCAGTGACTATCGTGACCAAGGCAGAAAGTGATTGCCATCCACTAAAAGAGAGGTTAGGTTACATCTTCTAATGTGAATTCCTGTTTTGGTAACAAATGTCTAAGAGGTTACTTTTCCTCAATATGTACAGATTTTATCCTTTTTTGTGTCTGGAAGAGGAAGTGAAGTGAAATTCGTCAAATGTGAATTAGACTGCAAAATATAAACAGACAAATTATTATTATGATTATTATTATTAATATTATTATTAATAAACAGGATTTATATAGCGCCAACATATTACGCAGCGCTGTACATTAAATAGGGATTGCAAATGACAGACTAATACAGACAGTGACACAGGAGGAGAGGACCCTGCCTCGAAGAGTTTACAATCTAGTAGGTGGGGGAATCTCACACACAATAGGATTGGAGATATGTAACTTTAACTCATCGAAAACTTTAACTGTATCTAAAACTTTAAAAAGTTTTAGCTATTCAAACAGTTGAAACAAAAGATCAATCTAATCTGTAGCTTTGGAAGGATAAAAAAGTTGCCTATTAATCTTTCCTGGTATTTCATACCCTGAAATCTGTGCCCCACTTATGGTTCTGACCTCTTTCTAAGCTTAATTAACCTGCTTCAAGATGCTTTTACATTTCCTTTGAATTGTATTGGGAGGAAATCAGATCTGCTGTAGACAAAAGCCTAATGACACAGGTCCTTACTTGGCTTTTATTGCTTTCAAGCATCCACCTTCTTCTGAAAAGACTAGTTGCCCATATCTGCCTGCAATGCTGATTCAAGAGCTTAGAAATGTCCTTTCAATAAACCGGTAAAAGCAAGCAAAACATATTGGACATATTGGTTTTTAGCATGGACAGGAACAGTTAGGTTCATGTGTATCACTTTGGTTTGAGATGAAGAATTTGAGATGGACATTTAAAATTGGAGGGATCAAGCAAAAGTAGTAATTCCAGTCATTACTAGTCAATCAAACCCAAACCAGTGAAACAAATGATATAATATGTTGTACATGCTTTATATATGTGGGTGAGGTAACCATGATAAATGAATTGTGAAAGGTTATAAGTAAAGCATTTACATGGTGGACCAAGTAATAGGGTCTGAAAAAGGTATGCAACACCCGACTTTCATATAGAGACCACTGACTCCTTAATACCTAGCACGTCTGGGTATAGAGGATCATGTGACCTCTTTTATACCTTCAAATGTTGGAACATGAGAAAGAGGGGCACCTTAGCACAGCAAAAATGGGCATAACACAATGGTGCTAAACAGAGTGCATGACTTAAAGGAGCATGGGTAAATAGAGTTTACACAGCTAGCATTCCTTGTACCCCCAAAATACTCCACAATGACTGTGCTGAATCACACTTATATAAACCTAATGGATCATTAAAAAAAAATTAAAAAAAAATACACAGCTAACACTAAGGCCTGATTTATTAAAGATCTCCAAGACTGAAGAAGATAGACTATCATAGAAGAACCTCAATGATGCAGCAAACCTGGAATGGATCTAAGGAAGGACTGAAAACATTTGCTAGCTAATAGCAAATCATTTTTAAGAAATCCATTCCTGGATCACCCACGTTCTTCCTTACTAGCCTGTCTTCTCCAATCTTGGAGCGCCTTAATAAATCAGACCCCTATTCATAGCCTACCTTTATTGTCATCTTCATTTAAAGAAAGTGCAAACTACACAGCAATGAGAAACTGTTGACAAAATTACCTATGTAAGACACAACATGGTAAATGGTAAATATGTGTGGGTCAGAAACAATGCCCTTTGCAGACACACAGTAACTTTTTCCTATATAGGCACAGTAGACACATCTCTTCAACAGTAGGTTTTGTTATTATGAATATCAATTTAACATAAAATATTTTAGTTTTCAAACCATTTATTTGGATTGCAGATAAATACATCTGATTGTCATCACAAATATTTTGAAATTAGTATCTTATGATGTTTTCTATATGCAAGGACATCTTTTAACTAGTGTTGGTCAAATATCTCACTATTCAATTCGACTGCTATTCCATCGAATAGTGAGAAATTGTCCGGGTGATTAAATGCCAAACACCATTGAAGTTAATGGTGCAAGAATATGGGTTTTTTTAGGGTCTTTTAAGGGCTGGAAGAGCAATCAGATTGCTCTTGCAGCCCTTTGCTAGTTGTATGTGTTCTTAGATAGAGTTTCTCTATCCAAGAACACATAGTACAGCGCTGCAACAGCGATCGCTGTTGCCGCACTGTGCTACTATCATGTGTTCTTGGATAGAGTTTCTCTATCCAAGAACTATAGGTGATGAATGGGGACTTGTCCCCATTCATAACCTGTAGTAACCAGTGTTCTTGGAGAGAGAAACTCTATCCAAGAACACATAGTAGTAGCACAGTGCGGCAACAGCGATCGCTGTTGCAGCGCTGTACTATGTGTTCTTGGATAGAGAACACAGGGCACTACAGGTGATGAATGGGGACAAGTCCCCATTTATCACCTATAGTGACTAGAGATCTTGCAATGTCAGGGAGATTCCCAAGGCTGCAAAGCGGGGGGAATCATAATGTCCTTGTGAAAAAACCTGTAAAAAAAAAAAAAGTTAGTTAAAAAAACACATTCAATTATTTTTTTTAAAAATGTTTATTTATTTATTTTAAACACATTTTTTACATTTTTTCCCCACAAATTTTTACCATCGAATACTGTGTTTTTTGGGTCGGGTCTATCCAAATTCGAACAGCCATATTCGGATCGAATATAAGGACAACCCCAATTCAAACACCAACACTACTTTTAACTATATATATTCGTATGAATCCATTTTGGTTCATACCTTATTCATAGATTTTAATATCTTTACCACTGAGATTAATAATCTCACTGCATATTAAAAATAAAAAATATTTCTTATTAAATTTAAATAATCCTGGAAGCAGATCATGTTTTAGCCATAGATAGATAGATATCATTATTAACTAATAGAGACAGGAATAAAAGGGAAACCAGCGCTGAAACAAAGTACACCATTATACACCATTATGAGGGCACAGGGTACAGAACAGTTTGCATAATACACATTTTATCAAAGTGTAATTAGTGTAATGTGCATTAAAATCATATCAATGTGTGTTATAATTAGATATTTACCTAAATGACTGCTTAATGTTTTATGTATATCTGGTCATATATTATTATTATTATTATTCTGATTACTCTTCCAGCCAGCTTCAGAACATTAATTTGTGTTTATTAATGGATTTGAATAGTTTATCTCTGTTTTCAAAAGAAAATGTATTTTAATGTTTTTAAAGCTTAATGTAAATAATCTTATTGGTGTGTTAAAAGAGTACTGAACGCCTTATAATAAGTGTTCAAAAAAACATTTTCATTATATAATTTACCCTTTGTCTATTTAATTCAGTGTTGTACCTTATTTTTATTCCTCTTCCTGATGTCATGTTCCTTAATGTTTTCCTCTTTGGCCATTGGATGGACACTGGTCATGTAACTCCTGTGCATCTTCAAGAGTTGCATTGTTCCTGGTGATACCACATACAGAGCCCAGCCCAATTTCTCCCTTTATTTTTTGCATTTTTTTACAGGTTCCTTCTACTGAGCAACAGTACTGAGGATACAGAATAATGAAAGTGGAGATATTTACAGGGACTCCTTATATTCCCTCACAACATTCCTCCCTTAATTTCCCTAACTGGGAAATATATAGGAAGAACTAGTAGCGGGAACAAAAAAAAAGGATATAAGTGAGCCACGCAAGACTGGCCTTCCCCCAATTCCTCTGTTTTTTAGGAAATCCTCATCCACAGATTTCATATTAGCTGTTTTCACATTGTAAAACACACTGGTCAAAATGTTACTTAGCTGTATTTATGTTTTTCAACACATCTTTGTGCTTTTCACTTTCTTAGTCTGAACTTTATTAATTAAAGCTGAACTGTTACACATATGGGGGCTGTTTAACCTCACAAAGAAAGAGTTGGCCTAGAGCTAATTAAGCGGAGGGGCCGCATGACAGGGCAAGTAGGGAAGATAGGAATGCAAGGGGTTAAGTGTTTAAAAAAAAAAAAGAGAGATAGAGATGAGGAGAGCGGGAAAAAAGTGCGGGAAAATTAAAAAAAAAAAAAAAAGAAGAGGGCGGGAAAATATGATTTGATTGGGCGGTTAGTGGTGCATAGGAGGAGTGGGGACAAGTTTTAAAAGGGGGGCACAAGGATAGGGGGTTAGTCATTTTATGCTCAAGGAGTAAGCGACATAGGTATTACGCAATTGTCATAGCAGCAGGGCGGTTTTTTGTGCTAGGTCCATGTAGGGGTTAATGTTCGGGAAGAAGGGGGTAGGGCCTATCAGGGGGAGGGCTCGGTTTCGTTAGTGGTGGTCCTGCACGACACTTGGTTGTTGTGGGGGCTAGGTGTTAAAAGTGTTTATCCGCTAAATTGGGCCTGGTTAGTGAGCGGAGGGATTTTGGAAAAAGTTTTACGATGGGAGGAATAGTTACATGGACCTAAAAGAAAACAAGGACTGGCGTTAATGTTTGTATTTGATGTTTTACATATGTTTATGTGTATAAAAAAGGTTGTTATTATATTTAATGGTTAATAAAATGAGCTGCTATGGCCAATTTAACCCAACAGATGGTGTGGTCTGTTTAATGGGGAGTGTTGGGTTGGGTTGGGTAAAAGGCAGTTCATGGCTTCCTATACTGTGCCCTAGTCATGTAGTTCTGTCCATCTATTCTTGGAACATTTACAGTTTACAGCATTAATTTAGTCCTTCACAGCTTAGTGTTGCAGTATCACAGTGTGTAAGTGTTGCTGTACAATTGTTTGGAAAGGCACCCCAGCACATCAAAGCATCAGAATTGTGTTTTAGTGTACTGTAATGTATAGAAATGTGCATTTAAAATTAATGGGCTGACTTAACATGCTTAAAATAAATATGCAACATAAGTTGATAAACTCAATGTTTTTCTTTTCTTCCTCCCATCAGCGTGATTGTTGTAGTGCAGCATATCTGAATAGTCCCATGACTGTTCGCTGGAGCTCTCTTTCTTTTCTGAACTAAACTTATGTCCAGTCAAATTTAGGTACTTACTTTGCTTGCATTTAAATATGATGTCTTTGAAAGCATAACTGCATTCATTTATGTCTTTTATATCTGACTGGAGTTTACCTTTGCTATAGATATCTGTCTATGAATCTATCCATTGATATACTATTTGAATCACTAAATGAACAAGATATACATAGCTTCAAATAAACTATTTCTCCCTGTGATGTCTTTTGTCACAGCTTCCAAAGCAAACAAGATGACAACAGTCATGCAATGACCTCAATGTTCAGGTGGCAGTTGATAGCAGGCAAAAGTCAAAGTGGTGATGGATGAAACAAGTGCATCATGTGACTGAAGATCAATAGAGATATGCAGTGA
Source organism: Pyxicephalus adspersus (assembly GCF_032062135.1). Classification (NCBI taxonomy): domain Eukaryota; kingdom Metazoa; phylum Chordata; class Amphibia; order Anura; family Pyxicephalidae; genus Pyxicephalus; species Pyxicephalus adspersus. The sequence goes on along the minus strand of NC_092863.1, from coordinate 39,014,388 downwards.
TGGAACACTATGGGGAGACCCCAAACTAGATCAGGGACAGCAGGGTCTTGATGGTCAGGGTCAGAAGGAGGACAGGTAATGACACATACAGTGAACAAGTATAGTATGACCTCACAGTAACTATATAGGCGTTCTGATCCAATTTTACTTTAGAACTACAATTGATAATTACTTTTCCAGAATCAGACAGCATAATAGTAACAACCTTATTTATCATCTATCATCTCTTGGCCTCAGTCAGTTTTAACAGACACAGACATCAGTGTAAATATCAGTGGATATTGATAAAAATCATGGGGAGTACTGGTGAGAGCGGAAAAATATATTCAGAATTCTGATTTTATATATTAATGTGCTTCAAAGAAAAGTTATTTTAGTGCCCCCATGTAAACCCCAACCCAGTGAACTATTTTCTGTTTTTTAGCCCCCCATAAATATGTTATTTTAGGTGCTTTCTTGTATCTCTTTAATAAGTTTTAAACCCATTACCCTATCTCCCACTGCACAGGCACAAGATTGGGTGACATAGCCCGCTGTAAATGGTAAAAAAAAGAGTGCTGATCTCACTGCGCATGTGTGAGATGGCCTTTTTTTTCCCCAGTAAAGAAAAAGCTTCTGCACATGCCCAACATCGAGCATGCACAGAAGGACCAAGCAGAAGTCTCCTGGGATGTATGACGTAAGTATCCCTGGAGGCTCTGCACTTCCCTTCTGACTACCTGTCCTAACTAGTGACAGTGCTGCTCCTCTATAGATCCAGTGCAGTAAGGACAGAAAGGATGTTACTGGCAGGATCAGCAGGTAAAAATACAGAAAAAAAAGAAACTACTGCAGCAACAACATCCAAGGACCTGTAAGAAGCGCAGTGGAGTGGAAGCAATGGACATGATAGGTAATATTTATTAAAATACCACTGATAGCCAAAGTAGATAAGCAGTGTAAGTTTAACAGTGTAAGTGGACCTGTGTAAGTCCAAAGGGCCGGAGAAACATCCCCATTGAACCTCAGGAGGCTTGTTGTGCAGCGCCAACATAGGTCACCCCAGGACTTGCATGCACAAAAAACGATATTTGGGAAACAGAGACTGGCAGAAGAGAAACAGAGTCTGGACAGGGGCAGAGTTGGGGGTCATACACAGTTAACAAGCCGAATAAGGAATCCAAGGGAGTCAGGCAGAAACATAGGGTAAAGCAAGGTCATGGCAGGTAGTGAGCAGAGAGTAATTGTCAGTATCTAGGCAGAAGTCGGTACAGACAGTAAACAAAGAGGTAGTCAAGTTTTTATTAACAAATAATCAGAAGTCATCCTTAGCAGCAAGAAGCTCACGGTATCACAGGGCAAGGTGGAATGGGCAGGTGTAGCTTTATTTTGTCATATTTTGTCATACATATAATGGTAAATAGGAAACAGAGGAAAGGACCTGGGGCAGCTGCAATACAATAGCAGGATGCCTGCTGCAAGTAGAATTTGTAGTTCCAGAAATGACCACTAGATGGCAAGTGTTCACTTTGTCAGACAAACAGTACAACATCAGTAGAAATGAAGCATGGGCACTTGCGCATGTAGTGCTGCTGCACATGTGAGTCAGGGCAGAGGGGGAGCCACCTGACCATGTTGCTGGATGGCGCAAAAATGAAGAGCAGGTGGGAGAATTCATACAAACAGCATGTGTATAATATGAAGAAGATATGATGTTGTAGCATGAAATTCCATCTATGTAGACCACACATGTGAAACTTAGCCAGGCAACCTCAATGTGGGTAGGCCACCAATATAAAGGTAAGGTAGAGTTAAACAAATAATATCCCAAACTAGTAGAGTTTTCTGGGGAGCAGTAACAGCATAAGGCTCCGCTATTCCCAAAATGCAGAGAGATAAAATAACAAATAATTTTAAGAAATCCTTCCTAGGTTTGCTGGATCACCCAGGTTTACCCATGGTAGTCTATCGTCCCCAGTCTTGGAGAGCTTTTATAAATCAAGCCTAATGTCTGACTAGTATCATTGTATATGTGTGATTTTGCAGGAGAACATCAGGCGGAGCCTGCAAACCAATGCAAATGTGCGAGGGTGAGATAAATTCGATGAACAATTTTGAATTGAACTAATTTATCGCTGGCTGAAACTAGTTGCAGGATGGTACCTCCTGGTATCAGAGAGCGGTCTGACCATTATCTTGTATAGTAGGGAAAGATGTTTTCCCTGCAAAGCACGAAATCTCTCCAACACAGAACTGATACTTAGACACCACGGGTGGTCCCTGCTTCTTCTTGGTTGGCAGTCATACAAAACCTGTAAATCTGTGACAAGGAATGGTAAATGATGTAGTAGAATGGTATGGATGTAGTAGCAGGATGCTAGTGTAACTTTGAAGTCACATGCTGGCCATGTTCCAGACTTGATATGTTTAGCTTCAATTCACTAAACACAAGCCAATCCTTGATATTTTGCAAACAATTAGGGATCTTATGGTGTTTCTTTGCACTCCAAATAAATCTAATACAGTGCATTTTTACTAAAAATAAAGGTCTGATCACCCCTTAATTTTACAGGATCTCTTATTTTAGAAAATAAATATTTTGCAGGTTAGTAAAACTTAAGCTAAAAATGTGTTGTGAAAAATAAAAAATAACTCCATTGGTTACCCCATTGCCCATTAAGTCAGTGCATCCTCAGGTAAAATTACCCACTTCTCATTCAAACGTTCCTGATTGGTAATAGAGTAGTGCAGATTATTGGGTATACACAAAAATAATTACCTTCATCCAATTTCCTATAAATGATTAACTCTATTTCCCACTTCTCTCCTGGAAGCCCTTCTAGTGAAGGAATAGCAGCTATTGTTTTGTATTGGTTTTTAGCAGCTCTGTTGTGCAGGGAGATTATTGTATTCTGTGCTGTAAAATAAATGTCTTTGTTAAAAATTCAAAAAAGAATTGTAATTTTCCAAGGCATAAGTGTCCAGAAAGTAAAGTGTCTTTTCCATCAATAAAATGGTTAGCACTTTTCCTTCTTCCTTATCCTATTTAAGGGTAAACCACCCCCTGAGACCATACTTGCAGTTGCAAAAAAGCTGAAAATACAAGAAAACTGGTAGTCTAAAATTAAATTTGACAGGTCATTTTCTAATCGTGTCATTTTAAAACATTACTCTTTTTTAATGGATGCCTGAAAAGTACATTGTAAATATATATTTTTTATACTGTGCTCATCAAATTGATGCTTATTGAAGCTTAGGGAAAGATGTGTATTGACTCACATTGATAAAAGCAATACTTTAAGATTACTTTTCCTGGAGGCTTTGTGTGCTCCTAAACTGTATAATTTGTGGAAACAGCAGTTTGCCTAAGTTACACCAAGGCACCCTCAATATATATATATGTATATATATATTTATATATATATATATATATATATATATATATATATATATCGCACCAATGTAGGCTCTTGTTACTAATTTGAGATATACAAATGAAAGAATAATTCTACAGTTAATTTTTTATTTAATAAAATTATATATATATATATTTCTAAATATATCCAAAGTGCCCTGATAACATGTTTAAAATGGTTATGTTAGGACTACACCCCCAGGCAGGTGGCATGATACCCAGGGTGCAGAGTCTAATATCTCCTGCTCTTCACCATAGCACTCTTCAGGTAATGATGGGCTAGTAGTCTTAGTGGCCACCAGACTGCTTTTCTTTTGGAAGATCACTAGGTTGCAGCCCCCTGGCTGACTTCACCAATAGTATAGAACTGGCTTTGGTGTAGGGACAGCCAGTGAACGGGTACCAGGTTGGTTTGGTAACAACAGATAAGGTAAAGGCCGCCTGGCTGGGGTCAAGACAACCAGTAAGTTGAACTGAGAACTGAGGTCAAGACAGACAGCAAGATCAAGGTAGAGACGATCCAATGTCAAAGCTGGTGACAAGCAATAGTCATGGTTGAGACGGTCCAGGGTCGGGGTAAGTGGCAGGCAAAATTTGAGATCAAGACGGACAAAAGTCAGGCCAGGCGGTAGGCAATATTTGTCATCAGAAAAGGCTGAGGTCAGAGAAACAGAGAGCGAGGCCAGGGTCAAGCGGATCAAAAGAGTCAAAAGACCCCTTGTAGCATTTAAGTGCAGAAAAGTGCTGAGCAAGTAGCAGGTAACAAGCTGAAGATCCAGCAACCTTCACATAGAACGAAAGAGGCTTAAATAGGACCAGCAGCCAATAGGACAGGTTTGTTCACAGTGTGCCGGGGATGCAGAGATGGATATATGACTAAAGTAAGGCTAGGGATGCCGTCATGTCAGCCTTCCCCTACCACTCCATTCTCGTCTCCAGGATTTTTTTTTATTTCAATACATTTGACCCCTTGTAGCATTTAAAGCTACTGGTGCAAAATATTATGCTTATTTACTTTCAGTACAAAAATCTTGGTATGTCAGTTTTCAATGTAGAAAATAAATCTCTGCAAACATGAATGAATGCAATTTTCGTGAAAAAAGAAAAAGATAATATAGGGCCCAACATGTAGCCATTGTGTATATTGGCCTATAATAAATGAACTTTGGGGGAAAAAAGGCTCACTGGAACAAGAAACCATGAAGGTAATGCCCCGTGGAACCATCCTGGGGTTCTGGTATTATTTACTGGAATTTAGGGGTTTCCAAATGAATGTGAGTTTTCCAGCAGATCTCCCATGATAGTAGCACTTCAGTATTACTCACACATTCTATCAGCCTGAAAACAGACTCAGCTTTTAGCACTTAAATAAAAGATACATATTTTCTCAGAGCATTGATGATGAATGCAAATGGATTAAAATAAAGTTGTAATATTTTTTGTCTAGGGTTTACATAACAGGTTGTCTCCAAATCTGGCACAGTATCTATGCTTTTTGAAAGGACCATATGGTATGCCTGCTGCCCAGTCTGTTCTTCTACTGCAGAACATTACTGGAGACAATGGATGTTTTCCTAATGTTAATTAGAGACGCAGCAGCAGTCTTGGGATGGGTCAGCCTCTTTGTCTTCTGTGCACAGAACTATAGTTCAAAAAGTCATCACACAATTAGCCTTCATTTCTCCACCAGGTTTTGCAGATTAGCAGTGTTAAAATTACTTTCTTATACTTTTGTAGGGGCAAAACTTGTAGAAATAAAGTTATGTATGTGTCAGAAGTATATAATAAGTATATGGTAATACACATTTCCAACTTGCAAGCGCAGTTCTATTGCCTGTTTGAATTTATAATTAACATTTGCATCCATTAAATTATGCTATTTTAAACCCAGACTACTATTAGATGGCTTATGTATTGGACAAAGCTAAAACGTGTGGGCCTGATTTATTAAAGCTCTCCAAGATTGGAGAGGATACACTTTCATCAGTGAAGCTGGGTGATCCAGAAAACCTGGAATAGATTTCTTGAAACTCAATTGCTATTTGTTAGCAAATGTTTTCAGTCCTGGACCAGATCCATTCCAGATTTGCTGGATCACTCAGGTTCACTGATGAAAGTGTATCCTCGCCAGCTTTGGAGAGCTTTAATAAATCAGGCCCACTGACTGAATGAGGAGGACTGAAAATATGGTTAAAAGGAATTTGCTATAGGAATGTGCTGCCATTGCTGGGTTTGTAAAGAAGCATGCTCCAGTACCTGGTGAGTCAGTGACCTGCATATGAGGTGTTTGGATATCTTATTTGCATATACTTGTCATGGGCTAGTGGAACACTACAGACTCAGACTTTACATATATTTTACTTGGTATACACCCACTCATATACCCACTTTTTATAAAACAATTTCACTGTAATCTTACTCCACATTCTTCACCTATAACAACCCCTATCTCAGCCCTGAGAGCTAGTTGTGCCATCCCAGCACACATGTTATTTAGGAGCAAGGACTGATAAAAAAGCAGGAAAGGTTGGCACAATAGCAGGTCAAATAGTCCAGAGTCAATAATCTGCAGATGACGCAGTACACAGAACTAGTTTAGAAAATAAAGCCAGGAGTCATCCACAGGTAGTCGGACCACCAAACATAGTATCCAAGGGGTAGGGACAATACAAAATCAGGGTTACAGACAAGATCAATCCAGACAACAGATAATCACAGCAGAAAATCACACCACTATTTATGACTTTTGTCATAATAGAAATGGATTTGAGGGTACTTAAAGATTCCCGGTGGCCTTCAGCAATGCTTCCTTGTTTCTAACAATACATTCTAAAGCTTGGAGTGCTCCTTTAATCAATGAGGAATGCAGACAAACTATTTATATTCAAGCCAGATGATTAGTACTTCCTAGTATATTTTTTCTAAATCCCCTTTTTTGTTATCTTTGTCTTTCTCTCGTTCTTCATTACTTCCTCCTAATGGATGTAATGGTAAGTTTCTTTTTATACCACTTCCTGAATCCGGACTATACTGTAATTGCCATGGGATGAATCTAATTTACATTGCAATTAACAAATTTGCATACTATTAATTGCATGTACTGCTCATGTTTCACTTTTATTGCATTAATTTCACTTAGAAATGCAATAAAAAACAAGTATAGCAGGTCTAGAGGTGACAAAGGCAGCTGCTATACAGAGAACTTCATAATGTTACATATTACCGTAGTACTCTACCATTTAGTATCAAATTCTCTTGACCCAGTCCTCAAAGTGGCCCTGTATATATCTCTATGGAAAGTAGAAAGGAAGAAAAAAACAATGGTCATTTGTATGTAGCAGTTATCACAGATAAACAGGCTGTAAAGGAAAATTACAAAAATACCAAAACTCTGAGTTTGTGTCCTGGAACCTGTACATTTGTAGAGGTGATGGGCTGTAAATATTAGCTGCCTTTTCTTATACCTAATGAATATAGAAATTCAAGCTGAACAATGGAATAAAAAAGAGACAAGAGATGTGTACACTTACTAATATCTTGGTGTGTTTTGCACAGTGGTTGGTCTGTTCCTTGATCTCCTTGGTGTAGTTCTTTGCAGGGGTGCACCGATTGGGTCCCTCACACAGCTCTCTACAGAAGATATGTACAGCCAAGTGATGGTGTCAGGACTACTTTAACATGGTAATCTCTGGCTTTGCAAAGGTCGGTGCACAGAAAGTAAATGTATATACACTGTGGCTACTGAGTCGACCTAAACTAAGTTTTTTACTTTACATAAAAGGGTAAAAAGGTAAAACCTTTTTATATAAAGTAAAAAAAAAATCTTCTTTTTTTTACTGCAGCAAAACCACAGCGATCAAGACTAAGTAGGAGTGCATAGCCTCCCTGGATGCATGACATAGGCTCCTGGATGCTCCTTCTGCCCATGCCCCATCTCTTTCCTACATTGAGGAGAAAGAAATGCTGATCTCCTATGCAAGGACGATGGAGAATTCCAGGATGGTGCGGGACCTGATCAAGGACTTCTCCAGCGCAACTGAAGGATCGGCGGAATTGAAGGTAAGTGTGATTTTTTTTTTTTTTTTTCTGTTTAGTTCTGCAATAAGTCAAAGATCCAAAGATCACACAGCTTTAAAGAAAGATAAAACTTTGATGTCTGGGTGCAAGACAGGTTCCACTATCATTTATACATACTATATTAAGAGCACTAAAAAAATGACATTACTGCCAAGACAATTTTGCTCAAACTTGGTGTGTTTCTAAAGTTCAGGGTCATTAGTGAATTCCAGCCCTTTCAAACTTGCTGATTTTTGATGGAACTCCTGAGACTATACATAACTTTCAAGTTTTAAATAGAACAGGATTTATAGAATACCTGTGCAGATAAAACTTTGCAAAGCACAGACTTTAAATAAAAAAACTTTTAGTGGGTAAAGGGTAATTAGTAAATCATACATGCAATTGGCCAGTGGTATGTTTATGCAAGGATCATGTAGGGATACTTTACCTTTGAGGTTGATTATCATTATCATACCGCTCCCGAACAAAACTTACACTTGGTATTTGGTAGAAAAATAGGAACGTCATTTTAACAGTCATGTACTGCTGAGTGGTACCATGTAATTGATAACTAGTTTAGGCGGGCTATAGAAACTTCCAACACACTAAAAAAGCTTAATATACAATTTAAAATCTGGGGCCAACTTTTAATCCTCTTTAGTGGAGGCGATACAGAGATTCTGGACTAAACCACATCGACCAAAGTGCGAATTGCCATATTAAATTGTAATATTTTTCTTTGACCATCATGGTGTGAAAGGGCAACTCTCCTTCTTCAAATAACTTAAAGCACCTCTGTAGCATAGACAGGTCACAGGAAGTCACACAGGAGCCCTGTACTGTAAATTTAGAAATTTAAGTGCCAGATTTCTGTTGAATTGGCAATACTCCTGGACACAATTACATTGTACAGAATTGTATCCTGAGTAAAATTCAAATAAATATGTATAAGCCACTATGAATGTCATATATATTAATGAATTTAAACATAGAATAGGACTAAGAGAAAGCAAGGATTTATGTTGTGTATAACCAGTATTGTGTTTTTTTGTGGTCTGTGTATTAAAAGAATCAGGAAGCATGACACATTTGTAGAGTAATTGTTAGGGCTGTTTGCCCATATGCCTATGGTGGCGGGTTTAGGATTGGACAGTGATATCTGTTAGTTTAAATAAGTTTACCTTTGCTGAAAGCAAATCATAATATGAATAAAATCCTATTTTAATAGACAACATTTCTCATGTTCTTCACATGCTGGGCTTTGTCTTGCCTAACCTCTGTATGACCATGACCAGAATCTGCAGGACAAGAGAAATGTTAATTATTACCAATTATATTTTGTAAAATTAAAAAGCCAGATGTTACTCCACCAAATTATGAACTTTTCAGCAAGGTTCAAATTTTACAACCTTCTAAATGTTAATTAACTGCAGAAAACCATAACCTTGTGAATACTAGACAGGAACACAAACCATTATACCGGATTGCCTTTGATGTGTATCCAATGAATGTATTAGACGTATTAAATACATTTGCAGCAATGCAATATATGAAAAACAGTATCTATATAACTATATATTAGGTGGAAAATACTGAGAGGTGTTTACCTCATTTTGCCCAGCTCTATCTCAAATCTTTCAAATCTTTAACTGCAGTAAAGAAAGCTCGTCAATATGGGCAGTGGCAGAGCAGAACCAATCTTTCTAGTTACAGGCATAAGGTAAAGACAGGGTGATAAAGATATTCATCCTAAAGTTTAATACATAGACAAAGTGACACATGACAGGTAAGAAATAACAAAGCCTGCAAATCACAAAAAGTTGATATCTGGCTTGTTAGGATTGTAGGATTTCTGAGAACAATTGTTTTCCCCCATGTTTGCTGGGCACTGTTGTTCATCCAATTATGCCCACTGTCCACCATTGTTCTACATTCCCCAATAGACACAGTTGTTATTCTACAACCCTCTACTGGGCACATTTGTTCTCCCCACCCTTCACTAGACAATACTGTTTTTTAATCCTCTGATGGGCATTGTTAATCATTCCTAATTCCTGATGGGCACTATTGTTCCCCTCCAAAAGCTGCATACACACGTGCAATATTAGTCTTTCATGATCTTTCACAATCCTTTCCAACGACTAGCACTGCATGATGCATGAACGAGTGCTGTACATACAGGGAGGGGAGGGGGAGAACGAAGGAGCTGCACCCTGCTGTGCGCTCTCCCACTTCCCTTGCATTACGATCATTAGTCGTCCATCGTCTGTGAATCCGCCAGGATGGTCGTTCGGACGGTGGACGACTAGTGCTGTACGCACGCCAGATTCTCACCCGATATTGGCCCTGAGCTGAAAATCAGACGAGAACCGTTGGACGTGTGTATGTAGCTAAACTCCTTTTGTCTGTGCTGTTACTCCCCAACCCCTGGTTGTTGTTCCCTAATCATCTGCTGCTCACTAATATTGCCCTCATTAGGTCCTATCACTCCCTCACACTGTGAAGTAATGTCAGGGCAGTCTTTCTCCCATAGACATTACAATTGGTTCATTGTTTCCTTCCCATTGACTACCAATTTTGGGCATTATTTTTTTTCCTCTAACCACTGATTTCAGGTTTTTTTTTTTCTTTTCTTGACCACCAACATTGTGCAGATACACCTCCAACGGATCTCAGGGGATTTCTTGTAAGGACCACTGTTAAGATGGCCAAGAATACCTACTCCTACCTGCCACATTTTGTAAAACATGGGGCTGTTTTGTAAAGGCAGGAATCATGTACAGTCTATAACATCAGCATCAGAGGTTTTGTAGTCATTTTGTTTATCCAAAACTAATTTATTTTTATGACACTGAGCCAGTCTACACTGGCAGGGGCCAGGTGAATTTTACCCTACTTAAAAAATCCTCCTACTGTACTAAATTCTCTCTTAGATGTTTTTGGCAACTGTGGCCAGTTTTCCAGTCTGGACACCTTGTAGTCCAAAAGGTCCTATCTTATGTGTCTCCATTAGTAGACAGCTACCATGTAGTTCATCCCCTGCTCTGAGCTCTACTTGCTACAAGGCCTGGCTGCTGTGGTTTTAAAATACTTTCAGGAAACAGATGATTGGAGGCACTTTGCCCATCAGAACAGATATTATTACCATGATATTACCACTTCCTCAAAGTGCTCTATTTTGTGTTCATACTGTAGATTGGCCATTTTACCTAATACAATGTCTACCCAATAATAATCCCTCTCTTTAAAGACCTGAATCTTGGTGTCTTTGTGCATGTATTTAAATCTAAAAGACTCCAGGTCTATGGTTGGAATAGCAGAAAAGTAGAAAGAGTACATGCTGTGTCTTTGTATCATGACCCATATGACATAGAAAAAGCAGATGTAACCTGCCTAGATAGTGCAACCTTTTCATCCCCTACTACCTCCATGACGAGATCCTCTGTCTACCACTGTAGGCTTGCCTGACATTTTTTTTTACAACAAGGGTAAGCAGCTCTATTGCCAAAGTGATAGATAAATATGTGCTGCCTGGGTGCACACTACTACTACACCACTATGTGGGGACTACTGCAAACAAAGGGTGTTTAATCTGTGTCAGCAACAAGGCCTCAGAAACATGAAATAAAATATATCTTTCTCTAACACCAAAAAACAAAAATAAAACATCCCAACCTATTTTGAAAATACGGATGGATAGTAAAAAAAATTATTAAATTGTGGGGGAATTGGGGACATTGAAGGGGAATGCTGGTTGTCATAAGCTAAACAGCAGCTGTTATTTATCTTGGCTGGTGTTTGCCTGCAAAGCATTTGGGTGATTTTATTTTTCTCCAAATCTGTGTTAACATCCTACAAGCTTATATGCAGACTCACAATATGTGACGGCTCTAAATTTTTGCAGATATGTTATGTCTGTGGTGACATGAGTGTGCCCTATTTTTAAATTCTTACATTTGAATCTGTATGATTGTCACCAAGATTGTTGCGCCCGCTTCCAAAGAACAGCACAGAATGCTCTCAGTGACAGTTTTAACTTAGCTATCTTCCTTTTCCATAGATACATGTGCAATCATGCATGACCACTTGAGCCCAGTTCGCTTAAGCGAGCTTGTAATGAGTGACAAGTACAATGTAGACAGAAAATAACCAGCTAGGCACAAAGATTATTGCTGTATTTTTTCTTTGGAAATTAAGGAGTGTCCCATTGCTAAGCTGATTACTTTCTTACATGCACTTAATAGGATTCCCCTTTAGAAGTGACAGGTTCACTCATTAATGACTATTCCTTTGCTACTTGCTTTTAGACTTAATATCTTGATAAGCCGCCTGTCTTTTGACAAGTATGAAGCTAGCAGGTTTATCACTGGAGAATCAAGATGACAAGGTTCATCAGCTAATGGGCTGGCTGGCAAATGAAGTGTAAATCTGTAAATCTGTTTTTATTTGCAAGCGTCGATTCGAGGTGTTGAACAGCCATCACACTGATGTGAAGTCAAAGCGAGAAGCTTGTCAGAAAGTGCTGTCACTCACTCCCACCTACTACCTCTCACATGAATAGGTAATTCCTGCCAGTGATCTGTATGTAACCACTCCTCTTTAGTTATCATCTCTAAATCCAGCTTCAGCATTTGCAAACACAAGACAGACCTGTATTACAACCGCTGGCAAATTCATTGTATGCAGGGATGATTGGCCAAACCTGGGGAAAAAGCTAATTGGTAATGATCAACTCTCTGTATAGTTTATTTTCTGCAATATATTGAGTGACATTTGAATGACAGCCACACATATAGATGCTCTCCTTCAAAATCCCTGAGCATGTTTCATCAAAAACTTGTCTTTGATCATGCTTTCATGTCTGTAAACCTAGGTAAACTTTAAGCAACCAAACACATGCAGAACAAATTTAAAGTAAACTTATATTGCAAGTCGCCAGAGTCCTATCAAAAGATGCTACTTGTCAGGTTGACTGACTATATTATCTGATAAATCCAGGTAACATAGGACCTTTTAAGTTGAAAAGTCTAAAAAAGTCAGATTTGTTTACATAGAAAGATTGCATCTGACTGTGTATAGGTATCTGTAAGGGGAAATAAACTCTCACCAAATGTTTGACTGTTCTCTGACTCTCCACTTTACTATTATGTAGTCTGCTACTAAAACCTCTCCAATACTTACATACCAAACAAAGTTGTCTCTAGCTGCCAATGCAAAGCACAGTGATATTGCTCCTTACCAGTGACCATATGACCTTTTCAGCACTCTGTGTCAAAATCAGCACCTGGAGCAGTTGGTAGGTAAATGTTAGGTTCTAAGAGCAGATTACATGATAGGGCAGTGGGGGGTAATAGCAAGATGCTGTAAACCCCCTCCTGACTCATGCAATGTAATGACCAGCATGCGCAATGATTTTAGCACTGCCTTTGGGAAAACAAAGGATTAAACATCTGTTGCTAGAAAATGTCTTTTGACTTTCATTTGACTTTTGATGCTTGGAATAGGTGACATCTCTCCCATTATTGGGCTGATCTGCAAAATACATTATTTAATCAGCAACCAAATACATTTTAGTTTACTGCAATAACAGCTGATTGGCTGCTATGCATTTTAACACTGCTCATTGTGCTATATTACGAGTAGTATGTTTGAGTAATTCCCATATAACATTTTAGAATATGGAATAATGAAAAAAATCATTAGTAGATACTTCCATCAATGGCATTTTACATGTCTTTGCCTGATTTTCAGGTATAGACACCAGTTCTTAGCGGCTTCATCCACTTTTATAGTAATTACAGTAAGCCGAATGCTATTAGCAGGGCTGGATTTCCTACAAGTCCACCTAGGTCATGGTCTTAGATGCCATGACCACTAGCCGTCTGCATTACAACATCTCTATGTAGAATTGGAACCTGCTGCTAATGGACAACAAGCACTACAGTAACAGGAAGCAAAAACTAAAATTGGAATTGATTATACTGAGCACAAATACACTGTGTGTTCAGGATGACATTTGTATTGAAGCTATTACACTTTTCCCTGCAATCCATTTTCCATCTCTTTACCCCTTTTATTTCTCACACCTCCTCTATCTGTTAGCCCTGTCCTCTCTCTTGCATCCCTCTTTTTCTCTGCCTATCTCTCCTTCTCTCTGTCCCTTCACTATCTTCCCTTATCCTCCCTCTTTATTTTCCCCTTGCATTCTCTCTCTTCCATTTCTATCTCTTTATACCCTGTTTCCTTCTCTCTCTCTTTCTCCCCTTCTCTTCTCTCTCTCCCTTTACTCCCTACTCTCTCTTTATGTGTCTCTTCCCTCTCCCTCTCTTTTTTCCCCTCCCCTCCTTCTCACTCTCTACCTCTCCTCTCCTCTCCTGCTCTCCCAATCTCACCCCTTTCCCTTCTCTTTTCTACCTATCTGCCCACCCCCTCTCAATTCATTCTCTCTTTCTCTCGTAGGGTAGCACTAGCCAGCTGGCCTAGGGGAGCAAAAAGCACAAACCTAACCCTAGCTATTAGGGTAACGGTAGTACGCTGCAGCCCTCAATGGCCAGTCACAAAAGTGTAAAGCTGGCCTACTACAATCTGATTGTAACTCTCCCTTAAGCTACGTACACACTTCCAATTATTATCGTTTGTAAACGAACGACGAACGATCCTGCACGATATCTGCGAACGATCGTATAGCACCGATCCTGTACATACAGATAACGACACGATTGTTC
>NC_092863.1:38948862-38999293 GCF_032062135.1 Pyxicephalus adspersus | reverse complement strand
TACACATACACTCACATACACAATACAGCCTGTATCGATCAAATGTTCGTTCATCGCGCATGCTCAGAACATGCACGATCACTGAACGACCGTACACACGATAGATGGTCAACGATCGTCGTCCAATCCGTTCCGCCGGTCCGGTCGTTCATTTCCAACGACTATCCTCGTTCGTCGGCGTCGTTGGTTACTGTTTTTACAAACGATTTTTGGCCAATCGGTCGTTTATCGTTCGTTCGTCGTTCATTTCCAATGATAAAAATTGGACGTGTGTACGCAGCTTTAGATTTACCAACAGCTATATAGTCCAAGGGCCTTTCTTATTGAATATAAGTTTAACAGATTGTTTGACAGGCCCCATACTATATTAGCTATTCACTTTACTAAATGTATGCAAACGTGTGCAGATCTATTTCATTGAGGACTGGAGGTCAGATGGTCTATATAGTTGTTGGTAAATATAAAGAATATTATAAAATCAGATTATAAAGCGTGGGGCTGGGCTTCATGTTGTAATTGCATTATGTTTTCAGGCCATGACTATGTTTAGATGAGATGACAAACTGTTGTAACTGGATCAACAATTAGGCCCTAGGTCAGGGTTGCCTAATAATCCATTCCAGGGCAAACGTACTGAGTAAAACAAGCACGTTATAACAAAAAAGCACGATAAAACAAAAAATAATAAACGTATCCTTACAAAATGATCTGGGTACAGTGTCTGAATTTGCTGATATCAAATGGCTTTGTAATTTTTCATTTTTTTATGCATATTGCACCCTTGTATTCAAATAGAATTATTTTTTTAATCTAAACCTTTGGTTAAATGCAGTGATCTATTAAACTATTTAGAAGAATATTTTGCCCCTTACATCTATTATGATGCTGCAGTAGTATGGTAAAGGTTTTGTTAAAAATAAAGCACCTATCGATTCTGAAGGGTTAATCATTACCTTGTTAGCTCAGCTATCCCTCTGCTGACTTGGACACTGCGTTTAGCAGACGAGGATTAAATGGAGTGAGGAGCAGTTCCATTAAGAAGCCGTTTCAGATCCCTTGCCTTCTATTTAACTTTCCATTAAATCTTCCATCTGGCTTTCAATCTGCTTTTATTTCCTATTTTCCCCTCTGTCCAGTGGTTAAATACTTACATCTCAAGCAAATATATTTAGGAACAGACATTTAGAAATAGTTTTTGGTTTAAAGAATACAAGAAATTGCAGTCTACAGCCTTTATAAAGGCATACAATTAGAGCAGAATCAAAAATACATTCTAATGAAAATATGGCCAGAATTGCACATCTGAAGGTCCATTCAGATTGCATTTATAGGATATCAATAATAATGAGTGCCATAAACAGCAATACTGTATAGGCACTGTACACTGTAATATACGATGATTGCCAAAAAACACAACAGAAGTGAAGGTTGATGTTGTCCTTAGAACATCAAACACAAACTTTAGCGTTTCCTGTAATAAATACCAAAACTATGTGGTTATATATAATACATCAAAGCTACCTAATTCCACTTAGATTTTACAGAATGGGTCACATTCCTTCTTTACAAGGTGTGGGAAGCCTTATTGATCAGGGTGATATTTTGTGTACAATAAGGACCTAGAATTTATGGAAAGGTAACAGTATGTAAACATTTGCCCCCTACTATGCCACTATTATTAACACCAAAAGCATTCTTGTAAAATACCTCAGAAAACTATGGAAACATTAAAACCAGAATATTTATTACCCCAAAAATAGTAAATTACTCAATGTATGGTATTATGCATTAGTGTAACAGGAATATTAAATTATTAAATAAGAAGAACATTCTACTTTGCATAGCTGCATCCAGAATTCAAAGGTGTGTACCCTGCATAAATTAGGGAAGACTTACCTTAGAGTTGATGAAAGGAGGGCCAAGTATAAAGTGATACATTACTACCTATTGCTTAGTGAGAGTTAATTAATGCTTGGGGAATTATGAACTGCTAAATAGATGATTCTTTTTCTGGAGGAAGAACTACTAGATTAGGTTAATTTCCGGCAAGGGGGAGAATAATGAACACCTAGGAACATAGGAGGTTGAAAGAAAGGTGAAGAATTGCTGAAGGAGTTGAGTTATTCCTGGAGGAGGTGAATTATTGCTAGGGAGGTGTTACTGGTAATGGTAGTAAATTACTAATTCGAGAGGTTTACTGATGGGTTGTTTGGGGTTACTTTCTGTGGGATATGGATCATTTAGTGATATAAATGAGTTAAAGAAGTATTGAACTTGCAATGTAAGATGCAAGCTTTAGCTGTATTTGCTGATAAAGGCTTGCATTTTTTTTCCTCCATGCTTATTTCCTCTCTGTAACCTATCCCCGAACATTCAATCTGAGGATGTGTATTGGTAAAGTGAATACGTAGTCAGTATCTTCATGTGTCAGGACTACATGTCTCCTTGTGCAGCATTTAGTGCAGCAGGGGTGGACATAGCAGGGCTCCATGGCATGCCAGTGTAGTCACCAAAAAAAAAAAAAACAGAAAAAGTAAGAGCCTATTCAACAATGAAATGTCAAAAAATGAATGTCTTGACAAGTAAAGCACACAGCAAACTGTACACAGCAAAAGCACAAAGTACTGAGGTCAGCAGTACTGTATGTTTGTATGATTGTGGTGGGGAGGAGAGGATTTTTCTTTTATCCTCCCCTATAGAATTTTCAAGTGCCACTTTTACATTCAGCCACCAGTCCATTCCCGGAACCCCCTTAACAATCTGTTTGGAGTGGGATACAGAAGGAATATAGAGTTTGAAGGATGGAACCACAGTGTGCGACATAGACATCTGATTCACCCAGAAGTGTTGAATTCTATAGTGCCTGAAAAAGGATGCATAGCTGGAATACAAGGAAGGTCCCTGGGAGAGAAGTATTTGTGTTTAACCTGACATTATCACTTTAAAAAGACAAACGTATAGTGAGCCTGATAAATATTTACCAGAATAAACCCAATTCTCCTACAGCTAAAGAAAGTGTCAGTCAGTGGTAATAGAGGGTACCCTTATAAAACAATACTAATCTGAATATTACAATTTTGTCATGAAATGTTATCATTTTTATTTTAAAAAGAAAATTGTTTAGTATTTTCATTTTTGAAAATAGTCAGCTGTGTTTTTTTTTAGTAATTTGCCAACTAATTCTTAACTAATGTTTGTTGTGTTTTAAAGAAGAACTCAACATTAAAAAAGAGCATGCAGGAAGGTCCTTTATTGCAAAAGGGACAGGCAATGTCCTTTCTACAATAAAATAAAGGTACCTGCCTGATCACATGTTTTTTTTTTTAAATACACTAATAATAATACTGAGCAGAAAGAGAAAGTAAAATGTAGAATGTCGTCATTGAGGAGATTTTAGTTTTTCATCAGTAACATTGATAACAGCGACTATAATTACCTGATATTGTCACTTATATGAATGATAGCCAGTTGATAAACTACTGTTTACAGGTAGCTTTTTTGCCTTTGGTAGGAAAAAAAAATATACAAAGAAGTAGTGATCTAGTATCAGGTTGCCACTTCCTTATGTTCCTAAAGCTAAGTACACACGTCCAATGGTTCCCGCCAGATAATCGGCTCAGGGCCGATATCGGGCGAAAATCTGGCGTGTGTACAGTGCCCGTCATTCATCGTTCGAACAACCATCGTGAAAGATCCTTTTCAACGACAATAATTGCACGTGTGTATGCGGCTTAAGTGTTAGGGTATACTGTGGTGTTTGAGACACTTTACAAGTACAATAAGGGGATCTTTAGGATTGCCAAGAGCATCTGCTACCAGATCCAAACACTAACATTGCAGACATTTGCAGTCAGGATTACTCATGATCTGACTATTGAAACTTTTTATTTTTATAATGAAAATTTCCACAAATGAAGATTCTCACATTGGGCCTGATTTATTAAAGCTCTCCAAGGTTGGAGAAGATACACTTTCATCAGTGAACCTAAGTGATCCAGCAAACCTGCAATGGATCTGAAGCAGGACTGAAAGCATTTGCTAAGAAATAGCAAATGACTTTTAAGAATCGATTCCATGTTTGCTGGGTCACTCAGCTTCACTGATGAAAGTGTATCTTCTCCAGTCTTGGAGAGCTTTAATAAATCAGGCCCATTCTCACATTTATCCAGATCATTGTATACCAAGTAATAGTCACATTACAAAAGGACTGCAGACATATCATTGTATCATGTTCGAACCATAATGAATAAAGTTGGGCTTTAGTCAACCTAAGTATATGAATGTATTCGCTCATTAACATTTCTATCAAAGAGCTGTAAATTTTCCTATTACTACTGATAAAGACTATTACATATGACTAGAAAAATTCTTTAGACTGGAATGATACTAACACATAATTTTCTTGTCCTAAAATTACCCAGCAAATCACTAAAAGAAATCCCTTACCCTGAATCTAATATGAGAAAACAAAGCAATGTTCCATCATCAGGTTGTTTATTACTCCCTCAAAGAGCCCTGAAGGTCTTACCATACTTAGTTAAATTGTCTGTGATTTGTTTCCGAATCCCTGTGGGTGCCTGCAGTGCACCTGTTTATTCCCTGGAATTTGAAATCCCAGCACCCCTTCCTGTAGACCTACTGAGGGACCACAAAATTGCTGCTGTATCTTCCCCAGGCTCTCTCTGCACAACAACAAGAACCTCGCTCAAAGAAACCAAACATTTTTCTCTGTTTACTTTCTCTAAAAATAATTCCTGTTGAAACACAATAATTTCCTAGTCCAAGCTAGATTATTATGATTTAAATATCTCAACCAATATGAATCACACCTGCACATTTAATGGCTGCTATAAAAATTTAAACATCCAGGATGATGGATAGGAGCTGCAAATGTCCTGGAGAGTTCATATTTTCATAGATGAAAATCCCATCTGCTGATTAGTATTAACCCTATGTTGGCATGCTAAAGAAGTGACCATAAAGAATTATTTGGATGTACTAGGTATGGGGGTAGGTTATACTGTATATATTTATTACAGCAACTTTGCATGATTAGCATGATCAGTAGAATTGCCCACCCAAAGGCATAGGCAATACGGTCACAACAATGACAGCTGCAACTAAATGCAAAGAAGCCCCATGGTGGATGCTTTGTTAAAGCTGCTCTGTCATTGCCCTGCAATGAGCCTAAAATAATGCAAAGCAGACAGGTGCTGTAACACCATAGCAAAACTTTTCAGGAAAGCATCTGAAATAAATGGCACAGATGTCACTGATGCTTCCCCGTTTATTCTCTTATGTGATTTCAATAATATCATATTAATGGCTTAGGATACAAAGGGAAACATCATTGAGTTATATACCATGTAATATTCCTGTGTACCTCCACTATGGGATGTTTTCTAAAACCTCCCTGTTTTTTCCCATTTTCTTACCTACTCACACTGACAACTATCTGTGAACAGTAGAACTGTAAACTGGAGTGGAAAGGGAAAACCTAAGAAAGGTGAGGGGTCAGAAGAGGGGGCATTGGAGGTAAATCACCACTGTGACCATGATTTTAAAAAACTGATCCCCGTGGGACATTACTAACTTCCTATTTATTTTTAGATCTGTTGCCACAAAGTTTGTGACTAATTTTGCCAAAACACAAATTTAGCTTTGTCATGAGAATTGGTAGATATGGCTCCTCTTCTTTTGTTGCAAATCCACATGTGTACTTTCAAGAATGCATAAAGAATGGGTAATTGTACCCTTTTAAAATTACAAGTCACTCCCACTAATGTCACATTGCTGTAACAACATTATGTGATGCGCTGTGAATGATCAGATTGATATTCATGTAAATCTGTATAGTGGTAAATTACAAACTTTTTAAGTTTATGCCTAGACTTGACCTTATTTAGTGAGCTAAAACTAAATATCAAGTGAACAGCTAAATTTTTAATGTGACAAAGGATTTTTCTGCCCACTCTTTTCTAAGGTTTACACATGCGTGCTTTCAAGAATGCATAACAAATGGATAGTCGTACCCTGCACAGCATATTCAAGAGAATAACATAACTTTGTTATGCTGGCCATACCACGACCAGATAAACGATTGATATCACCCAGCACAGTGCACCTATCAACCAGCCACATTCTTTGCCTGATCAATGCCACCCCCTGCTCTGCCCACTGATAGGAAAGTAAAGCTCCTCCAATTGAGTTACCCTAATAATGGTCAAACCAGAAGGAATGCAATTGATTGAGCAAGGAATGAGAATTCTCAAACAATGTTTGATCATCATATCAATCACATAGCGGAGAATCAGTGGGAATGATAGATAAGTATAGATTCAGGACAGGATTTTGGATCTAATAGTCTAGTTAGTGGAATACAAAAGAATGTTGGAGTAGTCAAAATGCACTTTAGGTTTAAAACAAAAAACGATGCTTTGGGATCTGATATTTCTGCCTAAAGGAAGCAGAGGACTCATTCGGTCCAATATATTGAGGATTTACAAGAAAGCAGAAGATAAACTATCTTGGAAGAACCTAGATGAAACAGCAAACTTTGATGGATTTATAAAAAATAATTTGCTATTAGTTGGTCAAATCCTAGACCAAATGGTTTCAAGGTTTGCAGGATTACCCAGGTTCACCTTTCATAGTTTATCTTCTCCTGTCCTGGAGATCTATAATAAATCCGACCCATTAGGCAGATGGTTTGGCAAATCATTAGTATGGATGGTTTGCTGACAACTGACTGACAATCTCTGCATTGTCCTCAATACAACAGAAAAGTTTGTAACACCTTCATTACAGAAGTATGCAGAAATAAGACATTTTTAAAGAAAGTTGGCATTTCATCTTAATTTATAAAGCTTTCCAGACTCCAGATGCTCCTCGCCCTATTTATACACTGTTATTTATTTTAAAATTAATTATAGGCTACAGATTTCTTGTAAATGGATGTCCATGACCCTAGAAAGCCAGCACTATTCCTATGGGACAGAGTTTCTTTTGGTCTGCTAAAGCCATTGCCTGTATTTTATAGCATCAGCAGGGTTAAAAAGCGAAATGTGACAGGTTACCGTGACAACCTCAGAAATGGAAACGGCAATTAGGCATAATCTAACAATCATGCATGAATCCTCCTGATACATTCTACCCTGTTATTGCTTTATCCTCAGGAGCAAAAGATTCTTACAAGCTCAATTAGGTTTTAATCACTAGTTGAGGTATAGAAGCCTTAAATTAAAGTTTACGGGTGAACAGCTTTTCCACGGGTCTTATCATTCTGAGTCCTGCTGGTAGTTTTTCTGTTTGCAGTTCAATGTTGTTACATAGAACCCATAACTACCGACCTCAGAATCTCTCTGCCTACATATTTGTGTTTTAATCAATAGAAATTCATCTGTGCGAGCTTGGAAACTCTTTGTTCTTGGTTTTGGAAGACAACTACTATAATAAAGATGTACAGTATAGCTCTGAAAACTCAATTAATTAGCAACATGTTTAACAATGTCAGCTCCTGTATGTTTATACACATATATTGGACCGGAGCAATTTTATTACATCCACTATAGGCCTGTATTCCACAATTACTTTGTCATCGTTTAGGACTGCAACATTTTATTGTGAAAACAAAATGTATTTATATAACCTAAAAGTCAAAAAACTAAAAGTTTTTTTCCATTTTGATCAGTACTAGTTTTAAGAAAAATAAGTTTTATTATAAATAAAAAGTTCACATTTTTTACTCTTGTCCTAAAATGACACTAAAATGATGTTTCTAGTCAAAAGCATGTCATTTATAAATGCCAATCTTGCTATGCAACACTGAAAAAGTTACAGACAACTAAGGGGAACAAATAAAACAAAAATAATAAATACAAAATGTAATAAATAAAAAATGGTGCACTGTGGTTATTTAAAATAGGAACATTTGTTTTATATATTTAAGGTGGACAACAAGCGGTCAGAGAGCAATGAAAACCGTAACAAAATCCATTACCAGACTTTCCTTTATTAACCCTAAAGCCTCAATTGACCAGGAGAAAATGAAAAAGGGTTACCCACACTTGATGTTGAATCAAAACTTCACTTGATACTTTAGGTTAATCCTAAACAGTTGTAAAGAAAATGTACAGGTCTGTGCATAAATGTGCAGGTCTGTGCATAAATCTTGACATTCTTGTTACTATCATAATCTCTCCAGAATTATTCCCAAGGGTTACCAGAATGCTTCAAAGCCTGGGGTAATCCTGGTAAATTTGCCGCACTCTCCAGCAAGGGGTTACAGGGCAATAACTGTCCAGCTATCTTGTTATGTCTTTGGTCCCCACTCTCAACAACCTTTCTATTTCTGGTACACCCCACTACCCCTTCCCAGGAGGACCCAAAAACAGTGACATTCCATCCTCCAGATTGCAATGTTTATAAATGGCTCTTCAAACTAAAACACATCCATGACCCTACAGACCCATCAGCTTTTCCTGACCATTGGCAGAATCAGAGTTTGGGGTAAGTAGTTTGGGGGGTTTATTTATTCTTTATTTTAAATACTATTTTTTAATCTTTTAGAGCTTTACCATCCAATTCATCCAAGGTGTGCAATGTATACAACAACAACCACTTTGTTCTGCCATACTTCCTAACCAATACAAATGGACAGAGAAGCTGAATTTTTCTGGGGGCACACAACTTAATTATATATATTATTCTATAGTGCTGCAAGATTGACCTGATACCTAGGTAATTTGTTTTGAGGCAGTATATTGAGAATCCATTCTGTAGCATAAGTTGAACTTTTAAAAACATTTCACTGGGCCCCCTAGAAAGCAGAATATATCCCAGTATTTACATTAAAACTAAACTTTAATTAGATGCACTGTTTAATAACAGCAAATTTAAAGCAAAGATAAATCTGCAATGTCAATAATGTACTTACTCACAGAACAATGAATGAAAACAAAAGGGCTTAATTAAAAGTAGCAGTAGTAACTTAGAATGGTTTTCAGTGATATAAACTTTCCTAGACTTCTGTGTAGCAGAAAATAGATAAAAGAAACAATTAATAAAAGTAATACTACAAACATGCAAATCAATGCTGTTGTGCAAAACATTGTAACCTAGAAGTCCTATAACCTCCGGGCGCCTTCACACTTTCTTCCTTGTAGCCTATTCTCTTTATGGTGGTTTTTTTCTCAACTGTTTTTAGTAGATGTGCTAAGGACACAAACATCCATCTTTGGATTGAATCTAGTCATATTGGTCGAGAAATACCACCAGATTTGGAACTACAATTTCCAAACAAGTTCAGAATGTAAAATCTCTCCAGACTTGGTAAGTCTAAATCAAAATTTGTATTTTTTTTTTTTATTGAGATGTACTGTACCTGTCAGTGACAGGTAAAAGTAGGGTTCAGCCAATCCAGACACAATGACAATGGCTTACTATACCTGTTAAAACTGATCTAGTAATGTTGGATCAGAACTCGCCCAAATTCCAAGTTCCAATCCATGGTTGTAACAGCTCCAATCCGAGTCAGTATCAACTTGGATCAAAACTATCTGACCACCACTGGCTTTTAGATAGACTGTATGCATGAAAGCAAGTGAATTGAATCACTTTAAAATGCACTGCTGGCCTGCTACAAAATGTAACAGCGCCGTGCATCCCCAAGTCAAACGCTGTATGAGTAAAATTTTTATTTTGTCCAGGGTGAGTGGAATAAAGTTCCAATACTTATCTTATACTTTGTTCCCATGTTTCTTCCTAGAGGTCTTTTTCTCTTTGCTGCTCAGCTAGTCATCACTCCATGGATAAGTATAGATAATTTCAATGTTTATCTTAATTATTTTACAATTTTCACATGCATTCACATCAGTGTATTTGTTATTGTATTAAAGATGGAGATCTGTATAAAAGCCATTTGAGCAGTGGTCTCCTTTTTGACAGCAGGGCCCAGTAACATAGAATAAAAATTTTGCCGTGGCCTGGTATATGTACACTTACACTACTCTGCTACTCTCAGCAGCTCCACGTCCTGTCAGCACACTAGCTGAGAATAGCAGAGTAGTGTAAGAGAGCTGGTGTGCTGTTGGTGGCAGAGTTAGGAATGGCAGAGAAGTTTAAGTCATACATACATTACTCTGCCATTCTCAGCAGCTCCTGTGTAGGGAGTGTGTGGAGTGTGGAGTGGAGAGACGGTCGCGCTCCTGCTGGTTGCGCTTCTGCTGTCAAACTGTCTCCTTTACACTGGCCCTCCTTACACTGCTTCTGCCTCCTGTCATTTGCGGCCCCCAACTCACCAGCCACGTACCGCCACCGGTCCGCAGCCCAGGGAATGGGGACCACTGCATTAGAGAAGGCTCTCAGTGGCTCAATGTAGTCACTCTACATATTACTCTACAGTTTCATAAAGAACACCTGTGCCCAGACTAAAGACAATAAAATATTTGCATATCAATAAAATGCAATAAAAGAGCTATAAACCAAATCCTGACTGTCTTCTGTAGCTACAACTATTGTGGAGTAATTCATTCACAGTGCTGCCAACTATAGAGGTCAGTGAGGGTTTGTGGTCTTGTTATAAACCACTTGGCACTAAACATTTATTTAAAGGGATTTTTCAATAGCCACAAGGAATAGAAATCCATGTTCTGTGCTTTAACACATTTGCAAAAACCATATATTGTATTTCTGTAAAATTAGCTGTACCATCATTACTGGTATGGATAGTGTTGATAAAAGACAAATGGCCCTGCACAAGGAGAGAGCTGCAATGACTAGTCTTTATTACAGAAAGCTCCAGCACAAAAGTAAAAAAAAATAAATTGCTTTATGCTGAATTACAGCAAAGTTCTGAAAACATATACCTGTACATTTAAGATTCAAGTATGAATACTTCACTCACTTGTATTTAGACCATTTTTTAGCCTAAAGCTTAAAAAGATTTACATTGTTTTTGATGAGTTTTGTCAAAGCCCATGCATGCCTAACACTAAACTCGTCTTCAAAGGAACATATATAACTATAGCAATGAACAGTTTAGAGCAGATATTTTCTGAAGGCAAGGCTGGCATTAGAAATTTCTGGGCCCCATACCAAGTAAACTTTCTAAGCACCCATCTCCATGTCTAAAAGTTCCAGCATTGCAAAGGTAAAGCTCTTTTGATCAGGTCCCGGTACCGCAGTACTCCTTGTCCCCAATGATAGAAGCTCTGCTTAAAGGCTGACCATTCCTTCTTAATAATGCAGAGGCATACCACATGCACAACACAAGGAAGTAGAAGATCTTTGGCATCCCTGCTTTTTTTCATATTTGGATGAGGTGTTTGAAAAAACAAGTTCAGTCATCATTCATTTCATGCAAACAAAAAATACATGTATGTCTACTCAAAGTTTAATTTGCATGCTGCAGCTAATTTCTGTAATCCACAAGAGAGGCGTAGACATAATTTGAGAATAAAGTCTGGTTAATGTTGATAAAGGTCAGATGTTTCACAGGCTGCTGGCAATCAAGCATCTCTAGTGCATGTTCTGCAAGTTCTGGCCCCTAGTTCATCCTTGACCCCTACTATTCAAAAAGGTCTTTACTTCTGAACTTAAACTGACTACAACATGGGCAGCACAGTGGCTCAGTGGTTAGCACTCTAGCCTTTCTGTGTGGATGGGACTATATAATTTACCTATTACACCAAATTGCAGTGCATAGATGAGAATCACTAAAACAGAAAAGAATAGGATCTTACTTGACGTGTACCTTCAA
The DNA here is from genome assembly GCF_032062135.1 of Pyxicephalus adspersus. NCBI lineage: Eukaryota > Metazoa > Chordata > Amphibia > Anura > Pyxicephalidae > Pyxicephalus > Pyxicephalus adspersus. The sequence goes on along the minus strand of NC_092863.1, from coordinate 38,987,535 downwards.
ACGTACCAGTAAACCTAGGTCCTTTGACCCATTTGTGTGTACTAATGGCCACTGTGTTGGGGTCATGTGAACAGACCTGGGGGGGATATAGCTGTTCCTCCATACCTAAAAAGATAAAAATAGATCTGACACTGATCTACACTGGGCTGACCACATACATTGACATACCTTTCCTTCTACTCTTTATCATCAAAGTAAAGGAAGGGTTGGGCATTAGTGCATGAAATGTTTTCATCCTCTTAACAGCCTCAGCAAAGAATGCTGAGACAACTTTTCAGACTTTTTGTTGACTGCTTTAGAGTAGGAGATTTTGTCTGGAAGGAAGTAGAGGTGCCAATTGGCAGCTCTGTCTCTGGGAGAAACAGTAGGTAGAAGTGGTTTAACCCCCTGAGCGGTACCCCGGGTGTGACTCGGGGTAGAAAAAAGATGCTAAAAGTGGTAACCCCGAGTCACACTCGGTAAACCTATGGGAAGTAATAGTAAATCAAGTCTTACCTGATCCTTCTCCGCAATGTCCGTCTTCTTTCTTCCTCCGGCCGACTTCCTCTGCACTCAATGAGTCACCAGGAAATTCCCGGTGATGTCGGTGCATGCGGACGTTCTGTTCGGGTCGTGGCGGGAATTTAAAATCTATTTGTATTGCATTCAATACAAAATAACTGTATTGAATGCAATACAGTGAATTTATATGTGTAAAAGCAGTACATTGTCTTTCATGAACATTTATTTTACAGTATAATATAATGAGTATATTATTTTTGTTTTTTTAATTTTAAAAAATTTAAAAAGAATATATATAATTCATTTAATTTATTATTTTGACATGATTTTGTGTTTTAAACTTTTTTATACTCATACTTATATATTATACTGTAAAATACATTTTCATGAAAAACAATGTTCCCTTTTAGACATATAAATCCAGACAGAATTGAACCACCCAGGAGGTTAAGTTGACCCGTACTTGGACATCCACTTTGCTACATAGTTCACTGTAGAGACACAGACAACACTAAAAGGGAGGTATAATTCCCAGTATAATATGTACATTCACCTCAGATGATTCTGACTGTAAAGAAATCATTCAATGAAAAACTTTTATAAAAATATATGTCACAATAACTCACTGAATCATTGTGTGTGGGCTTCTGTAATTCCTATATTTGTAGCCTGTAGCAAAGTACTTTACGTATGAATATTATAAAATCCACAGTCTGTATTTCAATATGTGTATACATGTGTACCCACACCCACACATATATGCACATATTGTGAGCTCTGTACCTGCAAGCCTGGGCAGTCAATTGAGCCCTGCAGAAAAGAGTACCTTTGTAATTAAAATTTTTAGTATATCTAAAACCAAAATGTAATATATTGCAACTTACCAATCCTTCAATTTGTTTTAGTTGTCATTTATTTAGGCCCTTTGCCTTTACATTCCTGGTAATCCAGGAGAGATTGGAAAGAAAATGGAAAGAAAACACTTTCCATTATAGTGGCCCCACTCAATTGTCCATTGTAGCCATGGCTGTGACACTTATTGAACTTTAAACATAAATGTGTGTGTGTGTGTATATATAAATATATATATATATATATATATATATATATATATTTATTTATATAAATTTATAATAGAGACACATAATAGATGTGCATAGCACTCCCCATATATATGTGTGTGCATATATATATATATATATATATTTAATTATTATTGTCCAGTATTTATATTGCACCAACATATTACATATCATTTTACAAAGTCCACGGTCATGTCACTAGCTATCCCTCAAAGGAGCTCACAATCTATAGTCCCTACCATAGTCATATGCCATTAAAACAGTTTAAGGTCAGTTTGGGGGGAAGCCAATTGACCTAACGGCATGTTTTTTTCAGAATGTGGAAGGAAACTGGAATACCCGGAGGATATGTGTGTCAAGTCCCAGTACCTAGGTCCCTCCTAGTACTGTGGCATAAAAAACTCACAAAGGCTCATTGAAATCTATTTTTAGGGGTTTATTGAAACTCAACACAGGGAGAGGGCTAGGGTAATAGAATGCCAGAATAGCAGCAGTTAACATCTAAAAGAATACAGTCAATCATCAGCTGACAGTGTGAGAGAAGCTTTCCCTTTTCTCGATTGTGTTTCCCCTGGATATGACAGTCCTAAATTCGGCACCAACGGGCTCCTGTCCTAAACACTTCCCTTCAGGATCCCATCCATTAGCTTCTCCTTGCTAAAACCAAATCATAAACCAGTGGTAATATAACTCCTCTCTTTAGTGGTCAAATCTCCAGGCTCGAGGGGTGGCTTCTTTAGTAATCCATGGCATACAAATATGACACAGGAGAATAGGAGCCTGCCTGTCAAGCTTACAGGAGGTGAGGGGGAATGAAATGGAAGCACGTTTAGTTATGTGTAGAGAAGAGGAGTAGCTATGAGGAGTAGTAGGAAGAATAGATAAGTCTAGGTACATCCTTCATAACAGATGTAGGTTAGGGACTCTGGGTACTGATACATTAGAAGAGGATGATGCAGTAGACCAGGTGAGAGATAATAGGAGCTTGTACTAGAAGTTTGATGGTATCTGGTGTCAGGGAGGGATATGATTTGGAGATTTTGTGAGGGTGGAAGCAGCAGAACCTAAGGATATTGTGAATGTGGGGAGTAAGAAAATTCAAAATCAAAGGTGACACTAAGACAACATGCCTGAGGAGTGAGGCAATATACTGCATTATTTACAGTTAAGAGAGATGTCATGGGGGCATTACAAAGGTGAGAGGGGAACATGGCGACTTCTTTTTTAATTAGGTTGAGTTTCAGGTCAGTAATCCATAATTGGATGGCAGAACGGCAGCATTAAACTTTTCCCAGGACAGAGGAAGACAAGTCGGGTGGACAGGTACATTTGTGTATCATATGTACACACGTAGTATTTGGAAGGAACAGATAAGTAAGAATTAAACCAAAAAACAAGGCAGCGTTATTTATATTTCGCTCAGGATCTGTAATAGCAGAGGGTGATTGACAGGTTTCAAAACCAGGAGAAAAGATCCAAGAACATAGAAAAGCTGCACTTGTAAGAGACATTTCAGTTGCTTGTGCAGCTTGGAAACCAGATTGATGAAGACTGGGAAGGAAGTTGGAGTTAAAAAAATTCAGTTTGACTTTTGTGAACTAAGTGCAATACAAGTGTATATATGGGTTTCCACTGAAAAACATTGAGTGCTTTGAGTCCCCTAGGAGTAAAGCACTATACAAGCGTTGGCATTATTAAATTACACACAAAGTTTATTAAATCAGGGGAGTGATCCCTTCCTGCTCTGCAGAACTTCAATTAAAAAAAAAATATGCTGCTTTGCTTATCCTAAAAAACATATAAGACTGTACAGAACTGATGTGTATTCTATATGTAAAGATTTTATATCAATTTATGAAAATGTTAAAAAAAAAAGGCTTCAACAAATTTATTTAAACACAAATTGCAGCATTTGACCAAAAAAAGCTGTTTTGGCCTGCAATCCAAACACACCTCAACAGAACCTGCTGTATTCAAATAAATGCAGCACAACCTTTAAAATGCAGCCTCTATACAACTCCATTGAAGTTAATGGGAATATGCTGATCTGCATTTAATATGTCTTTTAATGTAATTTTAAAATGCAGGCAAACAGCACATTTCCACCCAAGCCTTTATGGGTTCTAAGATAAAATGACTTTGCTCTAATAAAATACGATGGCAATGTGGCAATGTGGCAATGATGGCAACGTAGACTAAAAAGTGGCTACTAGAGGGCAGCACAGAGTATGTGAAAAATGAATGTGCATAAAGTTCACCCAAAATATAATATATATATATATATATATATATATATAAATATACATATATATATATATATATATATATATATATATAATATAATGATAGCTATAATGAGCAGATAGGAGACTATGGTGCCATTGGTATGTGGCACAGTGATCATTTCATCATGTCAAATTAAATTTCTTGAAACTGTTCTGGATCCTTGATAAAAATCCTGATACAGTGAAATAGAAATTATTGCAACCTCCCGAAGCACATTTACATTTTAGTGTCATAAAAAGTCAACAGATATTCCTAAAAAAGGATGCACCTAAATAATTTAAAATGTTTGGAAATAAATATTAAATACACTGAAGTGCTCATTTTACAGCTAGTTTTATGCAGAAACTCCTATTTATGGGTTTACAAGCCGATACTATGCATTAGTACACATTAAAAGCAATCATTTAAACAAGTAACGATTGTACTTCCAGGGTAATACGCTGAATACAAAAGATCATTCCCTTACAGCATTGAAATGTAAAATGCTTGTTTCCATATTTTAGGCCTCCTGGCTGCTGTGACTTGCACAGGAAAAAGAAGATATATGAAATAGGTGTAATTCTCTGTAAGAATGGCTTCCTGCACACATGTCTTGCAGTGTGGACTATTCTTTTTACCGGCTTTCTGTTATGGGTAGTCTATAAGTAGAATGGACTGTGTGTGTTCAGTCCCCTCCACACACAACCAATCTTCATTCTGCCTGGCAGAGGGGCTGCGGGTGTGTGAAATATGTGTCCTGGGGCTGCAGTATATTACCAGTGTCAGCCTCTGCTGTATAAAACATGACTGTAGTCGGCTTTTGCACTTACTCACCTCCGCTGCCTTCTTTACTTCACCAATCCTATAAATCACACAGGAAAGCCTGTCCTTTCCCAAAGCTGGAGAAAGCAAAATTATTTCTTGCATTCCTCCAAAAAAAATGCAGCATATTAATACATGAATATCAGTATTAGATTACATCCTAGCAGGTACAGTATGTCATTTTACTGCTGGCCCTTAAATGTTAAACTTCTTTTTGTGTTACTATCATTACACACAAACACTCTTTAGGGTTCCGTACACTTCTAGCCAGCAAATATGGTGCATGAGGATCATGCAAATTACATCTCAATATTTAGAATGCAAATGCCATGCTTTCCATATAATCCTATAGACAAGAACACAGGACACAGCAAGAGCATTAGCACATATTAGCAGGACAAAGAACCATAGCCTGGTCTAGCCTTGGCCTAACCCTAAATTCAATTCTGCATTTTGTTGGGCCTGTCTGTAATTTCATTTTACTATAGTATTGTTCCCTGACTATTCTGACTTCATGGCTTAATAGTAGCATAGGTTCTTATAACAACTAACCTAGGGATGGACGTAGACAAAACTACAAATGTACAGAATTTTAGCTCACTGTATCTCTTGCCATTCTGCCAATTGGGGCCCTAGAGGAAATGGGGGGTCCTGGCCAATTACGCAATTTGTTCCACCTTAAACTATACTACTAAACCTGTTAAATAAAACCTTATAATTTCATCTAATTCCAGGCATTATCGCCAATGTCAAATATTTGGTTGAAACGTAAAATGGATTTTGAATAGTTTTATCCGAGCTGCACATAAGCACATTAAATATCATATTGCATAAAATATATATTTTTATATAGTAGTGTATGTATATATATATATATTTATATATTAGTAGTATTCTAGTAGTAGTGTATATATATTTTTACTACTACTACTAGGGTTGATAACTAATATTATATATTTTATTTATTTAATTAATCTGTTAAATACGTAGATTAAAGCTGCGTACACACTTGCAATTTTTGTCGTTGGAAAGGATCTTTCACGATCCTTTCCAACGACAAGGGAGTGCACGATGCATGAACGGTGCTGTACATACAGCACCGTTCATGCTCTATGGAGAGGGGAGGGGGAGAGCAACGGAGCGGCACCCTGCTGCGCGCTCTCCCCTTACCTTTCATTAGGATCGGCTGTCGTCCATCGTCCGTGGATCCGGCAGGTCGGTCGTCCGGACGATGGACGACACCGACTGTACACACAGCAGATTTTCCCCCAATAATTGGCCGATGCCGATTATCGGGCGATAAAAATCTGAGGTAGCTTTACCCTTTCCCAGAGGTACTGTGTGTGAGCCATCCTCTTTAAGGTATAAATGTTAAAAAGTGTTGTGAGAGAGAAAGAAAGAGGTTTGAGGCTCAAGGTTATAAAGAAAATTAATTAGAAGTTAGATAAGTGTAGATAATCGTATTGGTTAACGCATATTGGCCAACGTTTTTTCCCACAGTTGGGCTTTTTCAGGGGTACAATACTGTATACTGTTGCGTGTTCTATACACTCAAAACAATATACATTGAAAAGTACAAGTTAATATATCCGGTATATATACAGCAATCAAGAGTTCATAAAAAACATTACATAAGACATCAGGGTGAACTAGATGCTCACTTACAGAGCAGTAAATATTTTGCAGTTGACATTATATATATTACAACATATCGTATGGGCCATATATGCATATATATATTTATATAATATATTATTTATATATATTTATAATATATATATATTATAATATATATTTATAATATATTTATATTTGATATATAATTAGTCAATAATTTCACTGGTATAGCTGACATAGATATTCATCAATCATAGTTACATGTTACTCTTACAAAAATATTAGAGAGAGAGAAAGGAAAAATGGTGAAAATAAAAATTCAGGGTTGTCCGGTAGCAGTGTCGATTAAATAATAGTTTTGGCTGAGAGTGCTAATATCAAAATTTCAATTGGAAGTTTATGTTAATGTGTACATTGTTGCTAGTATAAGTTTCAAAATATAGTATAAGTATTGCATACCTATTTGTTTAAAGAGGAACCAAATAGGGTTGATGCTGATCTATTATGTTGGAATTGCGGTATCCAAATGTATGTTCAATCATTCATCTAACGTTTTTAGATCACATAATATTCAGCTGTTGAGCCAGATTATAATATTCCAATCTGTATAGGGGGGGGGGATTTCTAGATTGAAGTGAAATTAATATAGAGATAAATAAATGTTATTGCATACTCTGCACAACTCTCTCAGCACCTAAATCCTCCCGTCCTTGGGGTAAGTCAATTTATGTTCCTATCCATTAGCATCTTCACTTATCGTCAGTACTTTAAAACATTTAATAATCTCCACAATAATTTCACTTCAATACTGTTTTGAATGCATATACCACGCAACTTGTATACAGTATTGTACCCCTGAAGAAGCCCAACTGTGGTGAAGCGCGTTGGGACGTATACGTATTTTTCAATGTAAATTGTTTTGAATGTATAGAACACGCAACAGTATACAGTACTGTACCCCTGAAGAAGCCCAACTGTGGGAAAACGCGTCGGCCAATATGCGTCGACCCATACGGTTATCTACACTTTTCTATCACTAGTACATTCACGTATAGTATGTAATATCCCAGTTCTGTGAAAACAAGACTGGGGATATATAATTTTCTTAATAATATTGCACCTTTCTTTCAAATCTCTTTCTTTCTCTCTCACATTTTTTAACATTTATTAATATTAACACAATGCAAAGGCATAACTTGAAATTGGTATAATTAGGCCTTACAGATCCAGGTAGTATGTGGTGCTTAGTTCTTATAAAATAAACAAAAAACAGCCTATACCTCCCCTGACTGAGACCAGACACTGCAGCTCACAATGGAAGAGAAAGTGATGTCAAACTAAATAATGGTGGGCAGGTTTTGATACAACCAGTGTGTGAGGATGCCAAGGTCCGTCCACAATGCCAAGCATTGGAAGGAAGAGGAATGTGCTGACACCTGGAGAAAGTACCATTAGGTATGTCAGAATAAATTCTTTTTCTTGTCCCTTTAGACCTAAACAACATTTTATCCTTTGCAGTGCAAAGGAGCCACTGCAGGCATATGTTTACCTTTCTGGAGTCCAGCTTTAAGAGCTGAAGCACATGCGTTAAATGAAATAAAATCAATGTAATGGTTAATGTTTTATTTCTTAAATTAAAGCCAAGGGCTCTTTGACATTTTAAATAAAGACAATAAAAAGGTCAAAGTGATAAAGGTTAAGAGAGGTAATTTATGGAAATTCTCTTTATCAGTGTATGCATGTTTTAGTTGATATGCAATCTATATTTGGAAAGCCCTATGAGATTTATCCCTATTGATGGGAGCCATTCCTAATCCTGATTTGGCATTTTGTTTAGCCTATTAGGATGTAGAAAAAAATAAAATACTTAGCTGTAAGCAGCACATATATTCACAAGAACACAAATGTCATGTCAGAAAAGCAGGTTATGTATTTGAAGAATGAGTGACATCGGTTTTAGTGTAGGTCAGTCTTGGCGGTCTTTTTTTCTGGTTTCAAATGCCATCCATTGCTTCCAATCATCGCTGTTTTTCTCTTACCACAAGTTACATAACTGTCTCTTGCAGATGCCTGATATGAAATTGTGAGAAAACTTAAATGTTTTATTATTTGGTGTGTCCCAGGACTGGCTCACAGCTAATGCAGATAAGCTGTAGATAACTGAATTATATGAATTATCTGCAAGAGTCCTTTCTTGTGGAGTATCTTGTACCTACAGAAAGCCCATACTAATACATGTTTCAATTATGGTACAGTGGATGAAATTTTTGCTGCCATGCCATTTAATTAACACATGCTAGGTTTAGCAAGAATCTTCATTTTAGACCAGCCCAGACTTTATCAGGCTCTAAAACCTTTCCACCACACCAGTAATAGGTGTGTAGTATATATCTTACCTGCCAGTCTCTCTAATATGACAGTTTCTCTTACATGATTGTCTCTATATAGGTGATAGTATCTTTAAAACGACAGTGCCTCTGAAAAAAAACCCTGTCTCTCAATACCAGTTTATTTTAGAGATTGGTTTTCTTTATGCCACTTTTATGTTCTTTTTTTTCAGCATTTCAGAGTCTCTAACTTATATTTTTTTTTTTATTGTACTAGTCGTGTTATCATCATGTTTCTCTTATTGCAGTGTCTCTGACCATTAGGTTGCATAGACATGGCAGACTCTCCTGTAATGCCATGGCAGTCTATCTGGCAATGTAACACAACAGCATTCTCTTGCTGTGCTATGTCTGAACAATGTCAGGTCACTTACTTTACCCTTTTCACACAATTTCCATTTTTACCAACTCATGGTTAATCGAGCATGTATAACATATGGCATGCCATGCATACTTTTTAAAGTCACATTTCTAAAAAAAAATATAGCAACATTCTTGACTCCTGTGATACATCTCACTGATCCATCTGCAAATGAGTGTACCTCAGTGACTAAAAAATTGCCCTTTATATACAGGGGGGTGAGGTTGTTATATTTGTTTAGACAGGGCCCAAAAGTCAGGAAAATTGAGTCCTTGGTAATAAAAAAAAAAGGGGTAACCAGGATCAGAAGGGCACTCAGAGGAATTTTTCTAGTTACATTTCCTTTCCTAATTCAGTATTATTGATGGCATCAACAGTAACTGTACAGTGACATCTGCTGGTCATTGCCATCATATACATGTGGACACTTTCCAGTTTGCCACAATGCAGCTTCAGAGTGAGAAATCTGCTTTCTGATTTTACACCTTACTTACCTTTCACCCGTCTATTTTATCAACGTTTAAAAATAATCTTTTATGTTTGCAACTGAAAATGTATGTGTATGCACCAAGTTACTATTTACACTACATCTGATAAAAGAGAAATAGATATTTTGTATATAAAATAGTTTTTGTTTTGTATTTCTTTTCTTTTTTTTTAAGTTAATACTTAGCTTTGAATTTACATATGGAATTGCCATGCACATTCACAATTTTTTGTATACTCATATTTTCCTTTCCTTGTTATCAACTATTTCAGCCACTATCAAACTATAAATATACTAAATTGTATTAGTTAATTATTATTATTAATTATTAGTATTATTAACAGCATTGCAGAGATTTTGCAATGGGATTGTTTGACACTTTAAAACTTAAAAGTTAAAACTTAAAAGTTCTCTGTGGTTACTTGAGGGGTGCATTTGTTAAATTATTCATATTCCTTGTGTTTTCATTTTGTCTACTTTTTTCTAAAATATACATTTCTGGGATAAATAAATAGACAGATAACTACACGGACAAGTAGATCTAACTAAATCTCCACTATACATCCGAGCAGTCCTAGAACGCTGCACTGGAAGAACTAGTTTGGCCAGCTTGGCATTACTATATAAAGACTTTGGGCCTGATTTAGTAAAGCTCCCCAAGGCTGGAGAGGATGCACATTTATCAGTGAATCTCGGTTATTCAGCAAACCATGGATTTCCTACAGTCATTTGCTATTTGTTAGAAAATGTTTTCAATCCTAGACCAGATCCATCCCAGGTTTTTTGGATCACCCAGGTTCACTGATGAAAGTCTATCCTCTTCAGGCTTTGAGAGCTTTAATAAATCAGGTCTCTTGTGTTGCTGGTTAGGTTAATTAGTACATTTTTTCAGAACATTGCACAAATTTGTAGAAGTGAATTTACACACAAAAAAAAACTCCTCCCACCTCCCAGGATCTAAAGGCAAACAACTCTGTTTGTCACTAAAAACCCACAATGATCTGTGAATCCAGTGTCTTAGGTACATCACATATTTGTAAGACAAAGTTTTATATATATTAGTTTTATACAATAGAGTGAGAAGTGGGTACCTGTTTTATTTTAGATACTACCCTTGAGATAACTCTGATAAAAATAGGCCTGGAGTTGGAAAGAGGGAAAGTGGGTGCAGGGGCTGCATGACAGGGTGGCAAGGGCAATTAGAAAAAGGGAGGGTTTAAAAAAAAAAGCTAGAAATAAAGAGCTAATTGTTGGGGAAAAGAGGAGGTCAGGTAGTTATGAAAAAGGCTGGGGAGAGAGGAGGGGCATGGACAGTAGAGGCTGGTGGAGGAAACATTTCCTGCCTGCCCCTTTGTATTTTGGAAAAAGGATTTTTCTGATTCTTGGGTAGGGGGGCTTAAATTTGTGTAAGCCAGTGGTTTGGAGGTGCTGAAGAATGGTGGGGGACCCATCTGATTCGGTGTCCTTCGAGTTTTAAAAAGGGGTGGTAATAGGCGATCATCTGGGATACCTAGGTCATGACTTTCAGAGGTGTGTATTAAATAAAATTCTATCCTACAGTTTATTTGAGTAATGTTATGCTGGTCCTATTATGGTATGTGCCCAAAAAGCCAGTTAGGATATGTACATGTACCTAGTCATATTAATAAAGGTTAGCTGATACACACTTAAGACAAATGAAACAAAATTGTATACACAACACTTGTATAATGAGAGGTCATGTGACATCAAAAACAAAAAGGTTAAGAAAGAAAACATGAGCAAGTTAGCCATTAGCCTTTATGGTATTTATTAAAGGATCTGCTGAGATAGTAAGAAGGTCAATGTCATCATAAAGTACTGAAGTCATCCTATGACATCATAGTTTACAAGTAAAGTACAAAGTCATCATATTATAGCTACAAATGCTTTCTGTGTAAACTGTCATGCCCCCAAATTATTAGCACACTGCATAAATATAATAAAACGGTAACATACAATGTTTTTACTCTCTTTTTTTAAAATCAGACCGTCCACAGTATATATATATATATATATATATATATATATATATATATATATATATACTTATGCATGTACATGTTATGACCTAGATTGCGGCACAATAATTACCACTTCAATCTTTTTATAATTAGTAGTTGTGGGTCATTTTTTTTTTCTTTTTTAAGCAAACAAGTTGGCAAATCTGTAGCAAATGTACCACAATCACACACCACAGCACATTTGTGGGCAAAAGAACTGCAACTTTCCCACACTTACTCTTCCTAAACAAATTAACTTTAAGTGAACTTCCCCTTATATGGATCTTAAAATTCCCCTTCTTCATGATAATCTGATAAAAAAGATTGTTTAGTAATATAAACTACTCAACGCACAACCAAAGTACATGCTAGAATAGCACTAAAATGTAACACAGGATGCAGGCAATCTAAGCCGTGCTTGCCTGGGGGCAATGGAAATCATGTCAATACATGAAATACACACCAGTAAATCTTATGCCAGCTCTGGTTATATCCAAATATGAAGATCAGCAAAGTGCTACCAGGCCCCTGAGTCTAAATTACTGGGTGAGCCCATTATGACCGTGCATGTGCAGCATTACTGTCTCAAAATATGGGAGCGACTATGATGGCGTCAACGGCTTTGGAAGATTGTTATTCTTGGTGACAGACAAGGGTAATTATCTGCAATCCACTAGCAGTTTCAGGCCTAATTTCATTACTGCTGTACAATCCTTCCCAAGTCGCTAGTCTATCAATGTCTTACAGAAAGGATTAGATGGCATTTTCTTGGTCTTGAAATGAATCTTGGCTGTCATGCCCTTGATAGATAGTGTATGGCTGGCCCAAGCAGAGACACGACCACAGGTACAGTCATTGCAGGCTCCTTTCAAGCTGTTAACCCCTCTGCAGCTGTGCACTTAATTAAGTTGTACTTTACAACACACCGAATGATTTTATTAAGTGACCACACCTCTTACTGAGGTTGCTAGAGAAATGGTAATGTCTGCCTTAGAAAAATGTATGATCGTAAAGTATGTTTATTATATAGAAAAATGACAGAATTATAATTTGATATGCATGTAATACAACAGATATACAACACCTTTAGGAAAGATTACAGAGGGCACTTGGTTTCACAATCTGCAGCCCATGGATGAATCACGCTTTTAAAGAAGTGATTATTTTTAGTTACCTTGCAGGTCTATAGAGACTGACTTTGAACTGTGACAAATGCCAGACACCATGAAGATGTAATACAGGCAGGTGCAAGGCTTGCAGACATATTATGGGGCCTCTTGCAGCTTACATAGACCAAGCTTGAAGTTTATCTAATAAAATCATGAATACAGAAGACAGTTCAGTTGTATTATTACTTATTTATTTGTTTTGCGTGGCATATTTTTTATGAAATGCTACTGTACCAACTATGATACCTGATGTTGGAGTCCTGTGCTAAATAAGCAAGCGCCACCAACATTTTCTTTATATTATAATTCCATCTGGTTGTGTTGCTGAGGATTGCTTGTGCACATCACAAGGCTAGGTTTTTAAAGATATATTTTTATTTGTTTACTTCATTGGCTAGTTTCATTGTCTGATACCTATCGGTAATTGATTTCTTTTCACACTGGATTTCAATAGACTATATTTAGGTCTTTTGCTGCCAAATAAATTTTACATTGAGAAGACTTCTTGCTGATAGCCTGACAGAGAGGCAGAGTGCTATGATAACTTGTTATGAGTAGTTATTGAAGCAGTTCCTGGAAATAGTATCTACTTGGTGAGATTCTAAGGGCATTTCTGTACAAGCACTTTACTGTTACCTCTCACACATCAACCCTTTAAAAGTCAAACTTCTTAACTTTGTCCGGGAGAAAATTCCGCTGGATCGGCTTGGTGGCTCTTGGTAAAATAACAATCACAAAAGGAAGAAGTTCAATGTATTAGAACTGTTTAATCAAAAGAACATATCCAGTAACACAACTGCTAACAATTCCAATATTCAACTCTTTCCAATCATATCTTTATACTAAAGGTATCTGGTGCCATTTAGACATGCCAGAGAGACATTTATTATGACATACTAAATTTTCATCACCCATTTTTATCACCCAGGAAGATGTAACAAGAACATATACAAGAGAACAGATTAATATAATTAATGTATCATTATATATACTAATGGTTTAATACTGTTCATATGTATACTATGTCTTTACAAAATGTATTGTAATGATATATTCGCTAGTAGCATAAAATTTACTTCCAGTAAGCAGCATTGTACAATAGTAAAATTTTGCTTTTTTTACAACACCAGACTATAAGTCAACTGATTAACTATTTAGGCTAACGAGTAAACCAAATAAAATATTGTTAAATATCTTTCTGTACCAATTGTTAAGAGTAACTCAGGGACAATTATAATTTTAGGACCATTGTTCACAATGACTTTTAAACTACTGTCCTGTTAGGTTTTTAAAGCATTAACTACAGACAGTTAGGGGTGTTTCATCTTTTGCATATTATGCATACCCATAATTTTATGCCTGGACATATTAGTTATCTATCTATTCACACCACCTCATCTTTTAACGAACATAGAAAATGTTATTGTGTGCACTTAATTAAAGCATATTTTTCTACTGAAAATATTGGTTTATTAAACAGTTGCCCAAATATAGCAGTTTGTAACTTCCATCATCTGCTGGGTCCATTGTTTTGGGCCAACCTAGATCTGATAGCATGTTAGAACAATCCTTGTTTTCCTTCTTATTGCACCAATGGAGGAATGATCATGGTGGGATCATTAATATGTTTGCTATATTGTATAAAACTTTTTTATTTTAGTTTACGTTTTGCAGCAGGCCTTAAAGGAATGCAACTAAACACTTACTCTATATAAAGGAACTTTGGCATGTATCTCCCCTTCTAAAGCAGACTTTGATATCATAGCTAATGATTAAACCTGCTTAATAATTTAGCACAGAACATTCTCTGTGTCTTTTCCAGAATGTGTTGGTCTATTATCACATTCTAAACATACATGCGAAAATTACATAATGTGCTGTTGAAAGGTAAAGATCAAATAGGGTCTGACATTTCACAGGCAGTGAGTGGAGAGCCACTGTTACATTGTGAATTAAATGTATTATGTGTAATATGTTCATAATACAATCACATTACAGTATGTGCTAAGAAACTCAATAGACCTTTTTTCTCTTTCGGCAAAACCCTACTGACTGCATAAAAATAGATTTATCTGTAGCTGCCTTTTTCTTGCATTGTTTCACAATACAGTCTTTAGAAATACTGCAGATACGATCATATTATGTCAGCTTTCAGTGCTAATTATAAATAAATGCTAACAATTTTTTTCCAAAGTTTGGATCATTACAAGTGTTTCAAGCACCTCAGTAACAAATGGTATCTATAGTCAACTGCAAATTAAGTTGAAACAGCCCAAAATATGATTACTTACCATGTAACCCAAGTATTTTTCTAGGGCCCATAGAGTTTGTAAGAATTCAGCAACCCATTCAAATACGTTGAATGATAGTTTATTTTGTCCTTGTTCTAGAGGTGCCAGTGCAATGACCTTAGCCCATTTTCATTCGGATATTTTCTTGTCATTGAAATATGTTGTTTGCTTCAAACTGCAATTTTTGCCAGTGGGAAAAATGAGTGTAATTGAAAGAGGCCCTAAGGAAGACTGGACACTTTGTAGAGTCCACAGCTTGAAGTAAATCTACCACTGGTTGCACAGAAAAATCTGCACTAATCTAATGCTCCTCTAAACTACAGTGTTCAAAAGGTGTGTACATGGTGCTCCTTACATTACATTTTTCCAAAAACTACTTATCCCCACCCTCTATGTAGTGAAGTGAAAAAGAAGACATGTTTAGGGCCCATTTAGTTGTCCAGGGTAGCAACCATGGCTGCATACCTAAATATAGTAGAGACTTTGGTGCAGTCACTTTTGGACCAGCTTGCTATTCACAGGATTACCATGTAAATAATAGGATGTCATGAAATAATAAAACAAAAATGCCACCAAATTAGTAATTACATTCCAAAAAACTAAGACATCACAACCCAGCCTTAAACCATTGACCCAATGATTACTAGGCAGCACCACTATCTATTAAACCAGAGATGACTACTGTGTGGATGCAGATTTCTATCAATAAGGGTTCACATTTCTAGCTGGAAAAGTGATATTTCCTCCATACAGTGCATTAGGTAATACCCACACATAATGCTTGATGACTGAAAAAAAGGAGCAAATAGCTAAGAGGGGGATGGACAACACAGCTTAATGGGAGAGGGCTTGATGATGCTAGCAGTCCATCAGATAAGTGCATATTAATTGGCCATTAAATTAAAGATAGTGCTAGTACTTTTTTTGTTTATTATTATTAGGACTATAAACATACAATTAAGCAAGATGTAAATACCTTTATTCAGGCAATGTGGAATTCTGCATATTAATATGGTGCATTCTTATTTCTTGAAAAAAGGAAAAAAGAGTTCCTCATGTATATCTGTCTATTCATTTTTTAAAACAAAACAAAAAAAATTTACAGCTCAATACAACACAGCTCTGCCTAAACACCAGTGAATAAGTGAGATAAGGTAAATTCAAAAATACATTTTTGAACACAAGAGTTCCAAAGTGGGACTTTCAAGGGCTAAATCATTATTTTTAAAATAAATAATTTTATTATAACCAAACAAAACAAACGATTCAAATTCATAAAACATGACATATATCTAAAAAGAACAATGTAACATTATCTACATACTACTTTCTCCTCAAAAAAACTTTCTACATCAAAATAATGGTTATCTTTAAAAGGGAGGAAAGAGTATCCTTCATTTATCCGAGGCTGCTTCTTCCGGAATGAGAATATTCGGATACACTGAACAGATTATATAACACATGGGAACAAGAATCAGTGATTGCAAAAAGTGCATGCAACATCCTCAGGGAGTAGACACCAGCCACCCAGCTCCTTTAATGGACTTCAAAAACTGGAAATTTTAAGAAGCAAACAATGGTGTAAAATCTTATTCGCCAGAACCTGGCTCATTTGGACTGATGACAAGATCTCATAGCTGTGCAGTACATTTATATTGGAGCTTTCTCCTTTCCTCCAGGCTCTGAGAGAAAGTAACCATGCAGATAATGTTACATTGTTCTAGATATATGTCATGTTTTATGAATTTTAATTGTTTGTTTTGTTTGGGCATAATAAAATTATTGATTTTAGAAATATTGATTTAGCCCTTGAAAGTCCCACTTTGGATTTTTGCATTGCTCTTTTTGGGACATGGCTCTGCTTCTATGATAAAACTCTTTTATGTGTATATTATAGGATAAGGTAACTTACTTACCCTGTCTTCCTTCCACTCCTCAGCTGCTTTGTGAAGGTGGTATCTTCGTTAAAATCGAAGTGAGAAAGTGTAAAAATAAGCTTCTGTTAAAGTTTTATTTGTTTTCGAAAAGCTATAGTGCTCTGTAAATCCAGTGTTATAGGTATAACCTGTAATAAATGTTTATTTGTAAAACACATGTTTTACAAAACTCATAAGTTAAGTATAAGACCACTAGCTTACTTTTATAATGGGTGTTGAATGTGCTTGAAAATAATAAACTTTAATTATAATATTTAAGAGTAAGATTTTTATGTAACCTAAAAGAAAAAAAAAAAAAGAAGAAAAAAGTAATTTAAAATTGATAAAAAAAATCTACAATTTATTGAATTTGACGAGCTTCAACAACATGTTCCAAATGAATTTTAATAGTGAATTTTTAAAAACTTGTACACATGTTTTTCTCTCTATTTTTGTAAATTTACTCATGTTTTCCAAAATATGGACAAAAAGAGACATGTGGGTTATTTTAGTAAACATGTCTATCACTGTGCGTAATAAGGATCCATGAGGCCTCAGTGCCAAACATACACCTTTGGAAGTGTTTAATGATACTTCAAGACGTTAACGAGATTAAAAACGCATTTCCTTTCTTCAAGAAGTGCACATCAGCATATTCATATTTCATATCAGACATCTGCCATTGATTGCATTATATTTAACTAAAATTAGATGATGCTCTCAAAATGAAAGAGGCCTGTGCCAAATCACCATCAGCAGAAGTTTGCTGGGGTGTTTAAGACCTAATATGTAATTAGGAGCAATTTTTTAAGCCTAGAAATTATCTGCTCTTATTAATCACACGCAGAGGAACAGGGACTGTTGCCAACATGATTCAAGAATGAGCCTTTTTGCTATAGCAGGAACTTTTAAAATACAGATTTTAGAAATAAAATATGATGAGAGACAAATAAAAATGTCTGCTCTATGTATATATTAATTATAAAATAAAATACTCATACATCAGAAAACAAATATAAAATTATAAAACAACAAATGCAAAAGTGTGTTTGTTGAAGGGGTGGAGGTATTACATAAAAACATAAATACGTGGATAGGTAGGTAGTTTCCTCCCACACCATGCAAAATACGGACTTGCTATGGACATGTATTTCACACTTTGAAAGAGTTCCGACAGGTAATATAGTGACACCACCCTCATTTGCATATACATTACATAAACCAGAACTTCAACATTAACTTTAATCCAGCAAAGTGGTATAGGCTCCTCTCCTGTATGTAAATAGTGTACTTTGGTTTCATTAAAAGGTTAAATAAAATTTTGAAAAATTTCTTATGCCTCTTTCTCTATTATAGGCTTGTTCCAGATTGAATTTGAACCAAAACTTTTTTGTTTCCATATGAAAAGGTTTTATATCTAATGAGAAGGAAAAACGCCCTCAATTTTTTCAATAAATTTCAAGGTTGGTCCACGACTTTGTCTAAGTTCTTTTAATTTTGGCCCTCTGTGTATTTGAGTTTGACACCCCTGTTCTAGCCCATTCCTCCCCAGGCTTACTGCCACTGGTCATCAACCTTAGACGGCAGTTTTTTAATCATGGAGCCTCACCCTCACATGTAGGCATTACTGCAAACCATTATGCAGCTATGTACAGCACCTTACTGACTCACCATTCATGATGTAGATGTGAGGCAAACAGAAACATTTTATTAATATTTCATTAGGAGTTGATAAAGGAGTAACCAGGGAAGTGATATTAAAGCAGATTAAACTCCAGACACAAAGGTATAATAACTGCAGTAATGCTAAGATCAGACCTGCAGTGGGAAGACATGTTCCTGTGTAGCTTCCAGTGGCTGGAATTTTGTAAGCCATTCTGCCACTAGAACCAATGTGGTGGTTTATAAAGAACTAGCTCTTGAATATTTTACAGGAAGTTGTGCCGATCTCTTTACTGCAACCCCATTCATTTTTAATGAGCTGCCACATGTAGCCTCTCACTCGAGGATTTGGTTTAGGGGCATGAGGAAACGGCCACCACACCAGAACCTCATGGCCAGTGTGATCATAACTTAGGAAGTGTTTGTTTTACCCACCTAGAATCTGTCCTTAAAACCAATAATGCACTAATGTGACTTCTGAACAATTTACATTTGTGTTCTTCAAACAAAAATACCTATTTTACATTCCAAAAAAGATACATTTCCTCTGGGTTTGGGAGCTTGATTTTAATAGCAAATTTATTTTACCAGCTGCCTTACTTGCCCTCACATATTGTACTTGCTGTGTTTTGTTCCGTTCCACATTTTATTTTTTCAGATAACAGTTCAACACTGTTCTTTTGGAAGATGGAAGCAGGGCTGGACCAAGCATTTCTTGTACAGAATTCTGTTTCATGTTATCTGTTTGATACATGACTCTCTTGATCAATCCAAAGCTGCCAGAAGGTTATTAAAATGAATAACACCTGGCCCATAGCACAAGAATATTTCACAGTGCAATTCCAATGCTTGCTTCTTCAACACAGTATATTAAAAGTGTATCACGGAATTGTCTACTAGGCATGTTACACTATTTAGATGTACATTTAAATCCACATACAATATGAATGTGTGATTTCTTGAAATGTTCATTTTGTAAAGAAAAAGGTTTCTAGAGCACTTTTTGCAGATATATTGATGCAACCTAGAAGCTGCTTTTTTCTGTGATACATTTGTAGCCCTTTTTTTTCTTGGCACATGGACACTTTGATGAATGACCTTGTATGTGGCTGCAAAGGACAGAATATTAAATAATTGATGAGTTACAATGTGCCTTAGCAGACTGCTTGATACATAGCCCATCCTTTGTTTGATTTTTTCGATGGGCCTGCATGCTCTTGGGATGTACAAGTTCCAATAGAAGACCGGTTTTCTTCTTATCCAACAAAGACTTTCCTTTGTTTGTGCTGAAACATGATTCTATGATACGCCTTTACTCCTGAAACTCAAGTCCCCACAGATCTTTCTTCTGCCGGTGTAAGTTCTGACGTGACACTGCTGAGATAATTTAGGAATTTGTGAGCACAAAGCCCCAGTTACTGTGAAAACAGTCCTTGGGCATCTTTTGAGTCAGGAACAAAAGCTGAGCTCTAGCTTTTGTTTCACGCAGTATGGCCTGTTTGTTGTCATTCAAATCAACTGAGTATTCTGGATTAATTATTAGTAATTACTCTATTAAAGAATGAGCCTGTCTGCCCACATTAACCCATTCTAGCCTGATTTGTGAGCCATAGTGTTGAGTGTAAGATACCAGAACAGCATGAACAAAAACCCCATGTCAACTGGAGTAGCAAAAGCAAATGATCCCATTGGTGGAGAATGTTGTCTTTGTTGTGATTGGATGAGGCCAGCACAAAAATGTTAGTCCTGTAAATCATTGTTTTATAGAAATGTATTAACTCAGTGGTGGTCTGTAACTCTGGTGGAAAATATGATGTCACAATTGGCCATTTGAGATACAAGGGTCTGAGCTTTAATTTAATGTCAAATACTATAATACTGAAAAATGGTGACCCATAGCAACAAATCAGATTATTGCAGCTATGCTTCTAATACACATTAGACAACCAACCCCCTCAGCTCTGGTTGCTGCTGACAACACTGCTTTTATCTGCATTACATTTTGAATAATATCCAATTTACAAGCTCAACTCAACTGAAAGTGTCTTTAATAAAGGTTGCGTAGCTTAACTGGCAAGAAGACGTGACCCTCATGGTCTATCCAGTCTGTGAAGTCTCTGCCCTCTCACAACTGATCTATGTTTAGTGACTGCAAAATATAGAAATGGAAGCCTCAAAATAAAGATCCTTCTGTGAGACCTGTATGCAGTATCCCTGTTTGAAATATTTGATATTTATAATGCACTGGGTTGCTGTAGAGTGCTTTCGATGTTGGATAAACCCAAACTTTGCCAACAAGGTCATTATTGGAGAAAGAGACAGGCAATGGCCCCTCTGCAGTAAAGGCAGGCCCAGCAGACAGCATAGGTGCAGGGGCCTCATGACTGGGTGCTAATGGGAACCAGTCAAGTAAGGGTTAAGGCAGGAAGAGAAGGGTGTGGGTTATGGTGGGGTAATCATTAGGGTTGGAGAGATGGCGGAGGGGGGTAAAAGGACTGGGCAGAATTGGTAGAACTGGTGACATACGAACTACCTAGGTCATGCCACTTACCTGTCTGATCCCAATGGGGTTCTGGCAAAGAGCTGATCTGCGCAGCGTCAGTTTTAGTTGCCAGCATTCCCTGCTTCACTTGCATGTCCCAGGATAATGTATGAATATGTCATCCCGGCACAGTTAATCAAGATGGCAGAAGATAATCCAAAAGCGGAAGAATAGTAGAGTAAAAGTTTATCTGTGTTTCAGTGTTAGTAATGAAAGATTGGTAATCTTAAAAAACCTATATCCCAATGATGAATGAGCACTTTTTGGAAAACATACACCTTATGTAAGTTTCTGTCCTGTTGAAAATTAGTAAAAGTGTGTGCAGGTCTTGGCCCTTGAGGAATGTACTTCTGTATTACATATAGGTATAATAGAACATTATAAATTCATGAAGGCTGTTTTGGATTACTGCCAAAAACAAACAATCTGACATCTTGTCAAGTAAAATATTAAAATGGCCATCATTTTAATGAATGAAATAAAATGTTACTGTATGTTGTGGCAGTTCTGATTTTTGACTGTAACTAAACAATATAGAAATATTTATAGTAAAATAACACATATAACCCATATGCCTTGAATGGCATAATGGTAGTTAAGCAATATTTTGCTTTGCATTAGGTCATGCACAACATAAATACCATATGCATACTAGCCAAAGTTTCCAACTATCTACTTTATGGTCAGGAAGAACAAATCTGGGTTTTAATGATTACAATCCTTCCTTTAGATCTGACAACAAATATGTAGCATAAGGACCTGCTGTCTGAATACAATGGATGTCCTGAAATGAGGAGCAGCAGTGCTGGTGCTCCAGTGGCCCTTAGACATTAGGTAGCCGATGCAAACGTTTCTTTCTCTGTTACGCTAATTTTTATTGCTACTCTTGTGATGATCAACTCACCCTTTGGTTCGTGTTGTTTAGTCTGACGCCTGCCTTTACTTCTGCCTAAATGCCTATTACGGTTATCATGTCACTTTACCAAGGAACAGTGCATTTGAGTTATTCAAGTGTCATCTGTGGTGAAACCCAACGTATTTGACTTGGAAATTTCAATGCAAAATCCAATCTTCCTTGCATGTAAAGAATCTTTGCTATGGGAAAGTTATGTTAAGAGAACACTTGGTTTAGAATAGCCACAGGCAGGCAGGTACATGACTGTAGAAAACAGGCCGTGAAATATCCATCTTTCTGCTGTCTGAAACTGCTACAGCTTCCACTTTATTTTATCTAACAGATATGCATAGAAAAAAAGTCTTCTATTTCCTCCATATAAAAGAAAATATTTAACTATTGTTAATAGTAAATATTCAAACCAGTAGGAAAATCATTTGTGTGATAGTTTTTTGTGAAAATGGGCATGACTCCATGTCTACATGGTCCAGTTGTTCTATTTAATACCTAAACTGATTTTGTATGGTCAGTCTTAGTGCTGTATAGATTGTACACAAAAAGAAATTAATGGTTAGAGGATAGACAGAAATGGTCTGTTTATTTTATCTGTATTGTACTGTATTTCCAGAACAAACTGCTGCATTTAAACTGAGGGCTTGGAAAGAGTATGCAGTTTGCCATTGACCTTGTGTGATACAGGCTTGTGGTTTGATAAATTCCTGCTGCCCTGTCCTTCACAATGTAATCTTTTATATAAACTCTTCTATTGCAGCTGTTTAAAACCCATGGTAGTATATTACTTAGGAAGACCTTTCACATAGTTTAAAGTAATAAAACAAACACTTTCCTTCAGTACATACAATTTTCTCCTACTAAAGGTCATACTTTTGTTATTAGTTATTATTTGCATTAAGTTTTGTGTCAATGCATTAAAAATAATATCTTACTAAATTGCATCCTAATGATGTTAGTGACATCCTTTTATATTTTGTTTTCTGACAATGCAGCATGTATTGACATGTTAACTACTGCTAGATCAATTCAGAATTATTTTAATAATTTTATTAACAAAACAAGGAAGTCTATGATTTGTATAGAGCAAGCACGGATTTAAATTGGAACTATAGTTAAATTGGGAGTAGGCAGGATTTTTATTACAGAATAAACAAGTGATGTCCTTTTTGCAAAAAAAAATACTTACCTGCCTGCTTGCAATGTTATATTTCAAGAACACTGAGAGGAGTATGTAGGTATCCCACTGGGAATGAATGAACTTCAGAACTTCAGAGTCTAGCCTATTAAGATGGCTGAGGATCCGACACCTGGAAGAGGACCAGATGAAGATGGCGGCATCCACAATTGAGTGAAGACAGGTGACTGTAAATAAATTGTGATGCAGCAGGCAAGTTTATTTTATTACAGACAGGATGTTAAAAAAATAATGAAACTGACTGGTCGCAATTTTTTATTTGTATAGTTTAGTTCTTCTTTAAGCATAGGAGCTTAAAAAGTATTTTGGAAATTCCACAATGCATTCTAATTATGTATTGCCAATATGCAACCATGTTAGTATATATATATATATATATATATATATATATATATATATGAAATATTACTCACAATTTATGTGTAGCTCCTGACAGCACTATAGGTAGAAGGGTTGCACATTCTTTTTTAGGATCTGCAATGCAAAAATGATTGTCAAAAACTGTAGGCATTATGCAGGAGATGGTCAGTTGCTGAAAATATGGTATGTGACAGAGTTAAATAAACTGTGTGTATTCAAGTGTCATGGAAATTGCAAGCAATTTTTGTTAACACAATATGGTGTAAATATTAGTTTAAACTTTATTAGTTTGAACTTTACTAAAGCATGTTTATGCACTCTTAACAAAGCCAGTATTCATCCACCACAATATATGACTTTTCTCTTGCTTTACTCATGACATAAACATTTTGATTTTTTTGATTTGGTAACTGAATTGTAAGCACACTTTTTCCAGACAATCAATTTTTTTCAACATTTAAAAACACAAATTATAATATTCTATATTCTATAGGAAGAAAAAACATTCTCTGGACCCAGTATAACACTGTTTGAGGACTTCTGATATTTACAGTAAAATGAATGTCTTATATAATTCATTCCAAGGACACTGACATGTTTAAACGTTACACATTTTATATATATACCCAGTACCAGTTGTAGTTAATTGTCCCTCTCTTGCATCTCTCCCGACAATTGCTCCTTGACTTCATATAATTTGTTACCAATCATAACTTGTTGTAAAAGATCATTAACCTAAGAATCCACTCAAATGTCTGACCTCACCAAAAGAGACAAACCTGTTTTCTATGCATCTTTTTTTTTTCTTCTTAAGATAAACTTCCTACAAGGTGTAAATGGCTAAGATTCCATCAACAACTTCATTTGGGTTTTTAATCTTGTTGCCAAAAACTAATCAAACATTCTAATTTCAATTAACTGATATTTTTCTTTTTGTATATTATATATGGGTACAGGCTTTTCGGCTCATCAAGGTATTATTGAGTGTGTACAAATAACATAAAACACTTTTTTAGCCAGCAATCTTCTCTAAGCACATATCCATCCATGTTAGTAAATGTTTTGAACAATGTAAGAGAAGGTTTAGTTGAACCCAAGGGCTCTAACATTGTTGTACCATATTTATCCTGCAATAGAATATACTAGATTATTATTAAACAGTATTTATATAGTGCCAACATATTACACAGCACAGTACAAAGTCCATAGTCATGTCACTAGCTGTCCCTCAAAGGGCTTCATAATATAATGTATCTACCATAGTCATATGTCTTTAATACTAAGGTCAATATTTTTTAGGGGAAGCCAATTAACCTAACTGCATGTTTTTGGAATGTGGGAGGTACCAGAGTACTCAGAAAAAACCCAATCACTGGGAGAACCTGCAAACTCCTTGCAGATAGTGCCTTGACCTAGCACTGCAAAGGCTAACCTCTTGAGCGACAGTGCTGCCCATACATTATTGCTACTTTACATAAATATAATATGCCAGCCACATGGTGAATATTTATAAAGCAGTGAATGTGATATTTACTGAAGGAGAATTAACAAAAAATTTAAAGAGGAAAATATACAATGCAATCATTGTTAAGTGAATGTCATATTTACTTCCTAATACACATACCCCATGATGGAGGGTGAAAAAAACAGCAATGGACAGCCAAGGCAATCACCAGAATTTAAGTATATGACAACCTTTTCCTTTTATAAAATCTTTGTAACTTCTGTTCTGGCTCCTGAAACCTGAATGTTTGTGTTGTATAAAATTTCAATTCCTAGATCAACAGCTTACATGTTAGCCAGATCTCATTAATGGTCTCAACATTTCACTGGCCTTTATATGACTGAGTTGACTAATGCTCAGCAATCTTTCTTGCTCTCTCAGCTTTGGGAATCTGCCTAAAAAAAGTGCTGCAAACCTATTTTGCGGACCCCAATTGAGGCACCATGTTACGTTTCTTTAGTTACTAAAACAAGTAGACTTTTTTTTATATAAACAAAGCCTGCAACATTAAAAACTATTTTTTTTTTTGTCTTGCTGAATACTAGTGTAGAAAAACGCTGTTTAAACTGTTCATGTGTGTCCCTGTCTCTGTGTGATTTACTGCTGCCATTAACAATTATGCTGTTCCTCTTTACAATATAAATATACACACAAACACAGAGACATACACCTAAACTTTCTACCTACATTAATAATAAATATGCATAATGCCTATAATATTTATTGCATTAAGATGTAATTTAGTACACCCTGAAGTGTGAAGTCTAAGCAACACCTGGCCTTCACCAGTGCACCCCACATAGAGTGATGGTCTTGTAATCCCAGTGGTAACGGGAGTTTTTGCTGCAAGGTGCTGCCAAGTCGCAGCCCCCTGGATCACCCTACCAGATGAAAAAAAGGCAGAGGAAGGCGTCAGTGTAGAGACAGCTAGGAGGGACAGACATAGTCACAAAGTGAGCTCAGATAAGGGCAGGCAAAGGTGTAGTCAGTAAACCAGACAAAAGTCAAGACAAACAGCAGCCAAGGCATTGTCAATAATCTAAGCCAAAACATCAAGGCAAGCAGGCAAAGGGGTAGTCAGGCAAAAGTGTTGTTGTTAATCCAGGGCAGGCGGCAAGTGATCTGGTGATTCAGTCAAGGGTCAGGGCATGCAGCAGGGGAAGGCGTTGTCATTTACCCAGTAAGGGCAAGTGGAAGGTGGAGGCATTGTCCGTGATCCAGGCAAAAGATCAGGGCAACATTGGAGCTCCCAGACAGAGATTTAGGTACTAACATCCTGTAGCTGGTAGAAAGTCACCGTACAAGCTACTAAAATAGCTTTTGTTGGCCCTGCCCCCCCGAACCCAGAATGACACCAATGTCCTCACATTTGCTCCCACAACCTTAGAAGAGAGTATAGGAACAAAACATGCTATGTTGTGATATAGACAAGCCAAGAGGTAAACAACAGAAAAGACACCTGCCTTGGGGGTTGTAGAAATAGGGAGTACAAAAAAGGCAAGACCTGCAACCTATAATGCCTGAATGGTGTACAACTTATAGAGTATAGTGGCGCTCCTTGGCCTTTAACACTTGGGTGCTTTAAGGCCCTGTCCAAGCACTTCCTACTAGGAGGATATATAACACTAGCGTTTTTTACCTCACACACTGTGGAACTCTAAAATACATACAGATGATTAGGTAAAAAGGTAGAATTTTTTTATATATATTTTGAACAAGACCAAATTAAAAATAAACTGTAAATTGTAAAGTAAGGGAGAGATGCAAACAATCTGCGAAGTCCTTTGAGACAGAGAAAGCTAGATTAATTTGATGCAGACAATTGGACCGTTAAACTGTAAGCAAGAGCTTATTTTTTTTTTTTTTTGGGCTGTTTTGGATTGTACCTTTGTGGTTTCCTGAAAACAAGCCTTAGTTCCATTCCAGTCACTTTCTTTCTTTCTAATTGTCATATTGTCTTTCTCCGTCATTTCTCTCCCCATTTATCTGGTTCCTCTGACATTTTTCCCCCAGCCTTGGCCCTGCTGCTGTCTATCTTATCTCACATAATGTCACTGCCTCTTTAGAATCAATTCATCAGAGCGGAAATTAACAAGTGCTGACGGCCATAGCAAAAGAAAATCTACCATCTGTGCATAGGGAAAGGCTGCATTGGTGCCCACAAAGCAACATTAGATCAGACAGGGCAAAAAATGAAGAAAGTGATAGTTATGAAATTCATTTTGTGATTGTCCAAACAGAAGCAATAGGATGTGCAAGAATAGCTAATCAAAGAAATACTTTATCTTTTCCACTTTTGCTTTGAATGCTTCATTTAATTGGACTCTATGTAACCAACAAAATTTTTTCTGTGTCATACATTGGAGGTACAACTAAGACGGAGCAAACTGCTATGATGATATGCAAGATGCACCTATTCATATAAATCAATAAGATTTTAGGTTATTGAAGTAAAATTTTCCAATATAAGAATCCTGCTTAGTTGTGGCGAGTTACTGCACTTTGGAAATGTTTTTTTATAAAATAAACTTGAAACCATATATAAACCTGTGGGCACTTGAACATACAAAGGATCTTTAGCATTGTCCCATTAATAATGATACAGTTTTCTGCTCAAAGCAATATAGTGGAACATATTTGGTTACCTAATACCAAATTGTAAGCCATGGTCTTGCAAATACAATGTTAACAATGTTGGATATTTTTTTTTAATTATTTTTATGTTGCAGATTTTGTACAAAACCACATCTATACTGCACTTGCAGTTTTGGATCATGGATTTATACCAGCCAATCATCTGAGTAATATATCCAACAGAGAATGTCCTCATATACATTAATGATGTTTATTACCAGGTATTCAACTTTGGCTAAATAGAGTTAAGGATTGTGAACATAAAGTGCCTAAGGTCTTTTGTTTATTCTACTGTAGACAGGAGGTAGTGCTTAGGTTGGGGCACATGTACACGCTGGAGCTAGTAAATGCTGAATTGATAGGACCAAAGTGTAGTACAGTACAGAGAAACGCAGAAGAGTGGTCAGACAAGGTCAGGGCAGGCAGCAATCATGAGTAGTCAGATGAGACAAGGTCAGCGCAGGCAGAAATCAGGAGTAGTTAGAGCCGAGGTCGGTATGCCAAAAAATCAGAATCAGGATCAGGAAATGCAGACAGGAACCTAGAAGCAGAGCCTAGTAGAACTCCTCATTCAGTCACTTCCTTATGTAGGGAAGATCATGTGATGAATAGAGACCATGTGACCTCCAGGTATCCAAACCCACCACCAGGGGGAGTGCTGGAGAAGAGGCAGTTCAGGTGGTGTTCATATTTCCACCAGTAGGTGAAGTACCTCTGCAGAATATTCTAGAGCATAGGTAAAGGTGCAGCTGTCTGAGAAGTCACATGATCTACACCAGGAAGTGACCAGGGAATGTGATTCCTGAGCAGGGTTGCTGTTGGCAGTAGGGGAGTGCAAGGTGGGCTTTACAGAAGAGGGCACAGATTTCCTGGTCCTGTGGGAATCTGTGACAGTTTAAAAAATTTCCAAGGCTCAAGTGCATCCTCATAAATACTCCAGTGTGCAATACGAAGATAGAGATCCTAATTATGTTTTTTAAGATCCTGTTGGCACAGGGGGCTGTCATCACAAGACCAACAGATCATGGGGTATTATTCCTTTCTGTTTGTGCTGAAAAAAAAGCAGGGATTGGAGGCTGGTCATAGACTTGAAGCTCCTTGAAGAACAAATCAGAAAGATCATTTCTTTTAAATTTATTTATTCTCCAAGCAGTTAAGCTGGCCTTCTTGCAATCAATTTAACATATACTTATTTTCATATTCCGGTACACAGGTGCTATCAAAAATTTTCTCTGCTTTATGCTGGTTCCCTGCCTCTCCAGCTTGTTTCTCAGCCCTGTGGACTAACCACATCTCCCAAGGCTTTTCTGCACTAGAAGGTTCATATCTACCACTTAGTACACATGTGCGTGCAAGAGGGTGACTTCCTTCTTCTCCCCTTTCCATGATCTGGTGTTCTTTCTGGCCAAAATAGATAGAGAACTAAATGTGGTCCCTCTTCCATCCGAGGTAATACTCATGATTATCATAGAGATGGACTTGCAAGCATTTAAGGAAATCTCCCTATCAGCAAAGAAGAGTTTAAAATGGTTGGCATGATGGTCTTGTTGGTCCCAATGATGTAATTGGACCAGTCAAAGCTGCAAACCTTTCAGATGGGTTTCTTAGATCCATGGTCCTCAGTTTGAGCCTGTTGACTCCAGTTAGGAAGAAGCAGAAAATCATGATATCTACTCTCTTCTTCCAGCCAGGTGGCTTGTGATCACAACAGATACCAGCGAGAAGGACTGGGGAGCTGTCAGGGTCACTCAGCCCAAAACCACCCAACTAAGCAGGGTCAAGGGCCCCCAACATCGTGGAGGGTAGCCCTTAGAGTCTGCTCGCAGAAAGTGTGCTCTGTGGAAGAGTTACCCCAGAATGGGCTGGGCACAATCCAATTATCCTAATCTGTCAGCCTTATACATCCCAAGATAGCCCAACAGTCAGGCTGACTACCTCTAAAGGACTCTACTAGACAATAAGTGGATTCTACATCGGGAGGTCTTTGCAACTGTGGCTCGCTGGTCTTTTTGCTCACAAGTGAATCTGTTTGTCTCCAGTGAATTTCAGACTTAAGAACTTTATCTTGAGGTTCCCATATCAGCAAGCCAAGGATTCAGACAAACTGAGATAGACTGTTTTTTCCATTCAGCATGTTCCTTGGTATCTGTTTTTAAAGCGGCTGAGTATCTAGTATCCCTTTCGACTTCCATTCCATTAACAGATCATCTTTCCTAAGGTCCACTGAGCCTATTTTCCCTTTACCTAAAAATAAAGCATGTGCTACAATTCCTGCAGAAAGGCCTAGATATGGGTCTTAACCTAAATGCTCTAAAGATTTACAATTTCTGTCTTCACTGGAACTCATTGTTCCACCATTGAATGTCCTAATTATCAAGTTCTTTAAAATGGTTACAGGAGAATACTGAGGTTTCCTAAATAGAGTTTGTTTCTGGTGTTTGAGTTTCTTGTCTCTGATTTCTTGTATGTTGGCTTGCAAAGTTTCCCTCAAATTTCTGGGCTTTAGAGCAGTCTCTTTGATGGCTATCACTTCAGGAAGGAGGGTGGCTGAAATAGCTGCCTTGGGTGGAAATACATTTTTCACAACCTATTTCCAAAGGTGGTAGTCCTTATCCCTCTGATGGGTTTCACTTATCACTTACAGTCTCTTTAAATCACAGGTTGTTCTCCTTAGCTTCTACTCTGCAAATAACTAGATCAATAATGCTGGTAATGGAAGGAAGGAAGGCCTTGGGTAGGGTGTTTGCCACCTAAATTGTTTGAAACATCCTTAATCCAAGCTAAGGGCTTAGATTTAAGTGGCAGTCATGGCTCATTCAAATAGAATTATGTCTACCTTTGGGTGCAGGTTGGTTGTGTATTGTTGAGGACAATCTTTAAGAAGGCAACCTGGTCCTCTAACCACATGTTATGTCACATTATTTTGTTCAATTGACGGCCCTAACCCTGGTAGTTTTAGACATAATGTTTGGACTTAAGCTTTTATGAATACATATTTTTGTTTGAGCATCCTGTGTTAAATGGGTATTTTTATTGGTTTTCTGACATGCAGCTGAAAGGAAGATGTAAAATTGTGTATTTACCTGACATAATTTTCCTAAAGGGTTCAATAGCAGCATACTATTTTATTATTATTAATATTCAGTATTTATATAGTGCCAACATATTATGCATCGCTTTACAAAGTCCATATTCATGTCACTAGCCATCCATTAAAAGGGCTCACAGTCAAATGTCCGTGCCATGGGCAACTATCATCAATGCAGTCTAAGGTCAATTTTTTTTATACCTGGAGGAAACCCACATCAGAGGCAGGAGACATTACCATCCTTTTCTGCCCTTCAAAGGAGGAATACTGTGGTGGTGGAACCACTTTACCATACAGCCAGATGCTGCCATTAAATGAACACAGTTGTTGGGAATGCAGAGATTATTTTCAGTAAGGAAAATGTTACAATATTTACCTCTAATGTAGGCATGTTGTTTATTAAATCAGAGGAATAGTTACAGAAAAGGTTTCTAAAAACATTATAACAGCCTCAGGAAAGAATGTCTTCCAGGTTTGTCCTATCAAAAAGAAGAAAGTAATGAAGTTTTTGCAGAAAACTCACTTTAACTTCAAATGCTACTGATATGATTTTGAAGTTTAAGTCTTCATGCCATATAAATTTAGAAATAAAGCATATAAACTATCTTGGGCACCCACATACCAAGATTTTACCATATTTTGGCAGAGTAATAAATGGCCGTATCTTCAATGCACCAATACACTGTTCTTTTTTTTTTGGATAATTGGTGGAGCCCTCACGGTTAGTCTTACAAGACACAGGCTGTAACAACATGGTGCTGGAGATGATTTGATTCCCCAGAGAGGACCAGCAAGGTATGAGCTTGTGGAGAAAAGTGAAGAAGCAACCCTCTGGAGAAGCAGCTTAACTGCTAAGGAGAATTCTTGATCATTCAGTGGAATTGTTACAGTGGGTACCACCAAGTCACGTCAGCATACACTGGGCATGCCAGGTCACGTGGTGTTGCATGGTGCACAACCCATTGATGATTTTTGTATTTCCTCTCCCATTGCCCTAAACTGGCACTTAAAATTTCTAAAATTTTAAAATTGGGTATGGACAGTATCCTGGAGCATTGTGACCCTGTCATTGGGCCCTCAAAGTATGGCCTCATTGGGTTTTACTGACTACTGGGACTTACTGCAAGTCATGCTCATGCAATCTGATTTGAAGGCCTTGATAGCCAGTCTGGGGGACTTTCATGGAGCAAACCTGCATGGGGTTTTGAGGAAAGTAATGTAGGTGACTGATAAAGTTGATGGCCTAGCTGGGACTATCACCAGCCTCGCATTAAAGATACAGCAAACTGGAGCAAATCAGAAACTTCCATCATTAGCAACTGGTCTATCTGCAACCCTCTATGAAGGATCTCAAGGTAATATCTTTAGTGGGAGGGCCGTGTTATGACTAGGCCACTTTTCGAAATGGTGTACTTAACTACCCAGTTATTGGGAAACATTTTGGCCTGTTGCATTGAACTGAATGGACTTGTTTGTCTCATGACATTTAGGCATCACCAGGGATCCTGACCCACAAGCCTTACTTCAAAGAGCTTTATCCTGGTGTAACTCATTATCACCATATTTACACGGTTAGCTCAAGAAGTCTGCCTCAAAGATCCTGAGTGTATGATTTAAAGTCTCTCATCATGCTCCCCTTTGATTACATAGTTACACTATAGGTTAGGTTGCAAAAAAGACATAAGTCCATCAAGTTCAGCCACTAGGGAAATAAACATATCCCAAATTCTTTTTTGATTACATAAAACAATCAGATGTTTCCTGGATCAACAGTCTCTGATTATGGCTGCTGTGTTGGATGGGATTTCACGTTTTTTAACTTTCAATGGTTTATCATACCAATATAGCATGTTACTGCATATGGCTAGTGGTCAAAGCACATTGTCATTCTTGGAATTCTTCTGGGCATCTTTTTAAGAAACACATGAAGAATTCAGTTTTACAGTTTGACATCCTTTCAAAGTGGTGGACATATTTGTGCAAACTTTTATCCTCTCCTGGCTGCACAGTGAATGCAGTGCTACAAACCTAAGTGCTTTACATTTTTTCAGACCCCATTTGCCCCTGAGGCCTGCACAACAAGCACCATCTTCCCCAAGCACTGTGACTTAGGAGTAAAGACACTGCCATTCAGATCTTCTCAGTACCAATTCATAAATAAAGGGAAAATGATTAAGGGGAATTTATAATACATGACTTTAGATTACATACAGAGTTTGCAACAATGTAGCAAATATATTACAATACTATTAAATGTAAATTCAATAACTAAAATCATATACATTTTAACATGTTAATGTAATGTAACAGTCATCAGTTTAAGTCATTTTTCATATTTTTTCAAATCTGCAGTTTAGAAAAAATGTATATATATTGTAATAGAATTAAACATGTGATACCAAAATCAGAGTATATTTGGCATTATGTACCTCACATGGAAAAAGGATTTAAGGGCCTGGATAATGCTGTCAGTAAGTTTTGTGGTGTATTTTTGCAACTCTTTATTTGGGATCCTGTGTGTCCCATTTGTAGGCAAAAAATTGAGGCTAGCCAGGAAACACTGTATTATTGTATAGAATAAACTTTTGGAATTATTTTTTATTATTTCCATTCTTTTTTTAGCTTTATCACTGTGATCAATGTTTTAAAAGCAGACTAAAAAGTAATCTGCTTTAAAATTTTCCCGCCGGTCCATGCCTTCCCAGCGTACTGACGCTTCACGCATCCCATCGATCGAGCCGAGGAAGTGATGCAGAAGCCAGCCGGGGTTCGCTAGAGGACGCCACTGGATCATGGGGAGTAGGTAGGAATTTTTTTTATGTTACCCCAAGTGTGGCTCAGAGTTACCGCTTTTGGTATATAAAATTCACCTCGAGCCACACTCGAATAACGCCAAGGCGGTTAACACAAAGTTGGAGCCTGAGGGCAGGTGGACAGGAGGTTTGCAACCTATATGCTGGGAGATCCTAGGAAGTCCACCAAAGTTTAGGTCTGTGGGGCCAATAGTTCTGAAGAGCGTCAGAGAGACAGCCAGGAGGCTAAGTTTGTGGGTTTTTTTCCTGTCATGTTGTGATGCCTCTGATCCCCTGCGAGAGAAAATACTGGAATTTGCTTTGTGTTGATGTTTTTTTGTGAATAAAATTGGGCAGAGAGCCCTGAAATTTAAACGGAAGCCTGAAATACTCCTCTGCAGTGTCTGCATTTGAGGCTAATGCTTTGTAACCAACTTTTTTTCTTTTTTTTTAAATTTGCAACTAAATACATTTCTCCAAACCACAAGTGACTGAATTTCTGGCTATTGTGATGACTGGTAAATAGTAACAGGTAATACAACATTATTAAATTCCCAGGCTTTGCATCATTTTACTCCCTTGGAAAAGAAAGCAGTTCTACTACAATCTTCATGAGATACATCTGTGATGGTGCTCCACAATGTAATATCTATGGACTATATATAGCTTATACATTGCTGACAGATCTTAATAATAACTTCTGGCAATGACAGAGAACAATGCAGAATACAGAAAAGTAACACCCTGGGCTTCAATATTGGTCTCCCAACACTAATATTTACCAGTCCACAATGGAATAAAAATCTTATTGGAGTTAGTTAGTTTTTGCAGTATATTTCTGCTAATGAGCAGTCCAAATATATATTTATTTGTTTGCTTATTTACAGCCAAATGAAAAAAAATGCATCAAAAACAGTTTCCTTTTTTTTGTAAACAAACATCAGATCTTCATTCAAACAGTGCACGCAAATAAAGATGATATACTTGTTATGATATACAAATGACACATACAATTGACATGGTGATTTAATTATGATAATCTACATCACAGAAAATGCAGATTTGTCATGTCGAAAAAAATATCCCCACACTTACTACCACATCAAATCTATTAAATTAGAATACGGTGTTTGCTAAATTATTGGAACTTGTTTATTCCACTTTAAGGGATACATTTTTCATAGATTTCAAATAACTGCTAATTTGTCTAGCAGGTTGGCCCAGAAAATTCAGACCAAGAGCTGACTGTTTAGAATCATAAAACAGGAGTTAGTATAAATGTTCATCTATCTACAATTAAATTAGAATTTCCCCAATTTAACCTGCATGGGAAGTGGGCCAGGAAAAAGTATTTGCTGTTTAAAAAGAACATTTTAGAAAGACATAGAACCCCAGAACCCAATAACAAAATTGAAGCACTGTAATAAAAATGGTATCGTCTGGGGTTGCTTTACTTTTAGGCTCTAAGTAGCTGGCAATCATTGGGCCTGATTTAAAAAAGCTCTCCAAGACTTTTATCAGTGAACCTAGGTGATACAAAAGAGCTGGAATGGATCTGGTCCAGGACTGAAAACATTTGCTACCAATAGCAGACGATTTAAAGAAATCTATTCCAGGTTTGCTGGATCACCCAGGTTTACTGATTAAAGTGTATCCTCGCCAGGCTTGGAGAGCTTTATTAGGTCAGGCCCAATGAGTCAACTGAATGGTTAGTTCAACAAAATAATAAGGAACAAAAACACTGGAAAATTCCACCAAGGAATAGCTCAAAAAGAATATATGGAAGTGTAAGGCCTAATAAATCCAAATAAAATGTGGTAGGGAATTTGAAACAGGCAAATTATGGAAATAAACCCACAACTATGTTTTAACTGAGGGAATCTTGCATCTTGGGTTGAATAAATGATTAAAAAAGTAAATTTTGATTGTGTTTCATTTTATGTACTTTATCTGTACACACTGTTTAAATGACAAGCCTTGTCTACCTTTTTATGTAAAGTGAAATCTGAGTTCAGGTACGCTTTAAGTTTCACTATCCCAGTGGGTAACAATTTCAATTTATTATACTCTGGTAAATACTGCCATCTTCCAACCACTCCTGGTACTGTCCTTTAAGATTCAATTTTATAGTACTTGGGTCATAATGTTCAGTGTACAGAACATTTTCTATTTTCTCTTTGGAAAAGGGATTAAAGGTCCTGAATGGAGCTATTAGCAATTTTGTTGCTGCAGTTCAGTGTAAGGAACATTCTGTCATACAAGCACTGCATGAACTTACTGTGGATCCCTGAATTTGGTATAGATGTCAGACTACTAATTCCAGGTAACAAGCTAAGCCAATCTTCGAAATGCTAATGTTATCTAAGCTCGATCATTTTTCTGCACTTGTCCTTATGCAGCCCCCCCTCCCAGAGAGTAAGTGGGGTGTACCTTTCTAAATACATAGGGCTTGATTTATTAAAGCTCTCCAAGGCTGGAGAGGATACACTTTCATCAGTGAACCTGGGTGATCCAGCAAAAAAGAAAGCACTGCAAGTTAGTACTATATAACCATACTCTCCTCCCCACTGGCTCCTCTGTTACATGATCCACTGAGGGAGCCCTGAGAATACTGATATTGGATCCATAGTGTAAAGATTTGTGTATTACCCAAATTACAGGATCTCCTGGCCTGGGCTTCAGTTTGCTAAATTTTTTAATGTACTCACATGGTTCACAAGTATCTGTTACAATGTATAATTCACCCTGCTGGTTATATTCCTTCTCCTCCCTAGTCTGATAACTTTGTCTCTTTGCTCCTTCACTCTCCTGCTTTCCCTGTCTGCACCTTTTCTCCACTGCTACTTGCTGGTGACATCTCACCCAACCCTGGACCCCCCACAGGCTTTCTCTTCCCTACACGTTCAGCAAGACACTGCCTTCTCCTAACCTCATACCCATTCACCCTACCCATAATTTCTTACCCGATTTCTCTGGTGGTCTATGGAATGCCAGATCTGTTGACAATAAACTAACCTCCATCCACAACCTTCTAAGCCCTAAACTTCCTGGCTTTTACTGTAACTTGGCTTTCCTCCTCTACCACTTCCTCTGCTCTGACTTTTGGAGGCCTGCTCTACAGGACTAGAGAAGATACACTTTCATCAGCAGATCAAATCTGGAATAGATCGGGTCCAGGATTGAAAACATTTGCTGATAAATAGCAAATGTCCTAAGAAATCCATTCCAGGTATGCTGGATAACCCAGGTTCACTGATGAAAGTATGTCTTCTCCAGCCTTTGAGAGCTTTAGTAAATCAGGCACTGAATCCCCATTCTTAGTATAAAGAGAGCAAATTGGACCAGTCCCCGTATTGATATTAATCACATTTAACAAGATGATGTTTCCTTTCTTATGATACCAAGAGTCTAATGACATTTGATCTTTAGTTAAAGTAGGTAAAGTAATATGAGATGGTATTATATTATAATCCAATGATGCCATTTTCCCCTGTATCAACTGTTCTTCCTGCTTACAAACTTACTTAAATGTAGTAAAAGATAGAATTTAAATTCCCATCAGATAATCCTTAAAAAAAGCATGAACAAACTCATAAATTCACGCAGTTTACACAAATCAATGGAGGGAGGGGGGAATTTTGATTTTATTTAGGATATCACAATATCTACTGACGATATATATATCAGTGTCTTCATCGGAAGTTTTTACAATCACATATTGCCTAGTTTAGCATTGTGAAATACATGATGCCAAATTTAGAGGTTATTTGGTTTCACCTACCTCTATTTTCTCTCTGGAAAAGGGATTAAAGGGCCTGAATGAGGCTATTAGCAATTTTGTTGCTGCAGAATTGCAGTTTTTTATTTAGGATCCAGGTCTGGAGTGCCTTGAAAAGAATGGGTGGCCCAAACACTCTTCCCTTTTTCTGGGCCAAAAAAATGGATGGCTCTGGTGCACCTGAGGCTAGGTGGTTCAGTTGGTAAGGCTGGGTGCACAGAGAGTCTTAGAGGTCTACCACAGGCAAAATTCTAAAATTCTGTGTTTTCTTGCCATTCTGTGAATTACTTTGATCCCCTGCTAGGAAAAACCTTTCCCTAAAAGCCTATTTCCTGTTTGTTAAAGCTCTGAAATTGGTAATACTTGCAGTGAAAGCTTTTGATGCGAATCCTCCTCACCAGCAATACTATTTTTCATATAAAATGAAATGGTAGTATCCATCTAGATGCATCTTGAGAACACAAAAAAAAAAACAACTGGCCTTTATCCAATATACAATGTCAAGTAAGATAGATGATTGCATTTGATGTCTTGAGAACTGAACATTCTCCATGAAGCAGAATATTTCTACCTTCTCTAGCAATTCACAATATGGCGTCTCTATAACTGTAACTAGGATAAATAATCATTATTAATAGACAGCCCATCTTAGGTTAAGCCCAGCAAAGTATAGTTGTGCTTTTTAATTATATAAATGAAGAGCGAGTGGAAAAAAAATATTTTTCATATTCATAGTGAACTATGTATGCTGGCATGTTTATGGAATGTCCATGGAATATCATTATAGGTTTCTTTAAAAATCTATGATAAGGAGAATATACATAATATATGTATACTAATATTCTGTCATTTGGCCATGGTGATTGAATGAGTGTACAGCAGCCCTTGGTGGAGGTTTCCCAAGGAGGTACCGCCATGTCCAGGCCACTACAAAAGTAAAGATAGATTAGAAATTTTCACCTTATGTCATATTTAGAAGTGTTTTTATTTAATTGGAGTGCATTTTAAAAGTGAGGATGTGCTTTTGTGTACATCACAGACTTTTTTTTACAGATACTGAACTGGGATAAGGCACCATGATTTAGACTGCTCTGACCAATACACTATATATTTACACTTTAACAGTAATTTCAGTAATACTTTTTGGTGTACTATCATGGACATTCCATTCTTTTTTTAATATTTGTATTTTTATTGAAAAGAATTAATAAACAAAGACATAACAGAAGAAACAATTTAACCACCTGAGCGTTACACTTAGGTCTAGATTTCTGTACCAAAAGTGATCC
>NC_092863.1:38933616-38947819 GCF_032062135.1 Pyxicephalus adspersus | reverse complement strand
GCTATTTTTTTCTCAGCCGGACGGCTTCTCGCTTCAGAAGACACCTGGCGCTGGATGAAGAAGGATCATCGGCGATCAGCGGTACCAGGTAAGAAGCCGACCGGCATCTTTTGTTCCGCCGCCCGGTATCTTGTGTTCCGCTGGCCGGCATCTTGTGTTCCGCCGGGCGGCGGAACAAAAGATGCCGGACCGCATCTTACCGGTCCCGCTGGCACCCGACGCTGGAGAGGGAGACCGACGGACGACGATGGACGGAGGACGACGCTGGAATACGAAAACGACGCTGGATGAGCACAGCGGGACCAGGTAAGTATGGATGCGACAAAAATACGGGG
Source organism: Pyxicephalus adspersus (assembly GCF_032062135.1). NCBI lineage: Eukaryota > Metazoa > Chordata > Amphibia > Anura > Pyxicephalidae > Pyxicephalus > Pyxicephalus adspersus. Next base: position 38,947,484 of record NC_092863.1, on the reverse strand, counting down.
TTAACCATCCTAGCCTTTTTTTTTTGCCCGTACGAAGGTCGGGCTTAACGGCTAGGTGGTTAAACAACATACAAAAAGGAAAATAACCAATGAGTAAAATACAACTTATCCAATACTTAGTAATAAGTCCCAGGCCGAGGCCAGGTGGCGCTTATCCTTTCTGCCAAAGAGGGCTCCATTAAATGCACAGTGTAAGAAAAACAAAAGAAGGAGCTAAGTGTTGCTCACATAATCGACTAGGATTGTTTACATCAGTACAGAGTTTTACAAATACAGTGCACATAATTATGAAGAGACACCTTTTAGTACCACAGTTCACACAATCTTGTAGTACATCATATTGTTAGCAGCTAAGCAGAAATTATAATACTTCTTCCACCTGTATGCCCGTGGGAAAAAGCTTTATGGCAAGCAAGAGAGGTACAGGTGTAATTTTTTAAAAAGAGAAAAAAAACAAAAAAAGAAGATTTTAGTAACATTGAATATATCATTACATCCGCCCCTCCTAATGATATCCATAGGTAGTCCTGTATGTCATCATGTCAAGGTCATGTGTTACAGGCTTCCATATAGGAGTCCCATGGGGCCCACATTGCATTAAAGTTCTCTATGCGATCATAAAGTCCAGCTGTTAATTGTTCCATCAGTCATACGTCTTTAATACTTTGAAGCAGAGCCGAACGCATTGGCAGGTTGGGTAATTGCCAATTTTTGGCATGAGGCATCTCACCACCATGAGAATGTTAGCTAATAAGCGTTTATTGGTTTTCTATACTTGATAGGTAGTCCAAGAAGGTGGGTCAACAGGTCTAGGGAAATGGGAACATCTAATATTTCCTTGAGCAGATCAAAAAAAATAGTGTAGGGTACAAATCTCAGACCCACAGGACCAACAAAGGTTGCTGGTAGTAGGATAGATTATGTGTAAAATGTCTAGTGTGAGGTACCAATGCATTATTATCTTGTATGCATTTTCTTCATAGACACTGCAGAAGGAGCTCTTCTGAACCTGATGCCAATCCATTCTTATATTTATAATATAATTTATTGAGAGCAGATGACTGTCTCCTTCTGAGTTTTCAGAGTTCTAGTGAGATCCACAAATCTATGCAGTCTAGACGTGCCATTGACGGTTTTCTATGAATGGTACTGTCAGATTCCACATTTCCATGTACACCTCATTTAACCAATATGGTAGAAGAAATTGAACATAATGAAAAACTGTCAAATGTGCATGGCACCATAGGTAATGTGTGGGTGGACTCCCCTGCAGCTTAGACAGCAAACACCACTATAGTTCTGGTAGCGGTGCAGACATTACTCCAGCAACCAGCAGCACAGTAACAGCAAATAGGTAATCGCTATTACCAGGAGCATTGACCAAAATTGAGAAGCATACATTATGGATGAATAATGTACCTACAGATCTTTTAATTGACTGCCATGGTAACAGCACATTTGAATGTATCTGACTCAGTATATGAATACTTTACAACTAGCAGCGGGACTAGGATCATTGATGATCATTACTGAATGAGATTTGAGAATGGGTGTAAACAGGCAGAGAAAAGTCTTGTAGAGTCAATTCGTGTGAAGAGGCCACTAGTTTTACAAGGATATTGGATCAAAGGATCAAAAATCACTTTGCTGTCGTTGCAGAAAATGTACTTAGAGTGGACAAAAAAAATGAATGAAGGCACAATATCTAAGGACTTGTAGACTGCAATATATTATATTTTGTTGTTTAAATAAGCTTTAATGATGAATCCTATATCCTTTTTAGATTATTTGCTAACTGCCTGACTTTCTCAACTAAAATCTAAAACCAGCACATTCACTTCTGATAACAGTGTAAAAGTCAATAAACTTTAGGCTTGAGAAGAAAATAGTATAAATATATCTTCTCATGAGAACTGCTGCTGACTAATCTGCCTGTTTGTTCCATGCCAATAACTAATAAACTAACAAATATGCCAACTTTCAGAAAAACGCCAGGAATGCCAGTCTCTAGATTTTACTCATATAAGTTAAACATAAAAGAACAATATTATCCTTAAAGATAGTCACAGACACCTTCTGCCCACCACTCATATTTTTAGATGCGAAATGCAGCGTGTGTGTCTAGGTGCTGTTTGCTGCCCCTGTCCTCTCCATAGACTTGATTAGGAGCCACCTGGATAGAAAAGGGAACTGTAGGTGACTGTTTCCTCTCCTATACATAAAAGGTCTTGTGGAATCATGTTTGTCTAAATCGAAAGGGGGTGGAAAACACTGAAGGTCCCAAAGCTATCGAAGGGTAAGCTTTCAATATTGTGGGGAGACTGCACAGGGATTTCTTTTTTTCTTTGGGTAAATAAAATGCTTTAGGCAGTAAAAACGTCTGCACTGGTTTTTGCAGATACCTGTACTAGAATATCCAAATGACTGCTCAAACCAGCCATTTTGTCTAAACTCTCTCCTGAGCACCGAACTATAGATACTAGGTGCTTGGGAACAGTACACACTGTGTTTTATTTCATAGCCTAACTGTAGCAGTTATTCGCCTATTTAGATTATTTCCCACACCTGCAATGCTTACATAGTCTTCAGTCATTTTCCCTAAACATTTACTACTCAATAACCATATCTTACCTATTCGGGTGCAGCACATAAAAGCTTCTCATTACCATGCAGCTAGCACCTTTCCCATGCACTGTTACTGCTTACCGATCATGTTTGTAGGTAGTCATGCACAGGCAGGTGCCGTACATATAATTCAATTTTTTTTTAATGCAGATATTGACCTCATATGGGTAATTAAATACTGGGACACCACCACCCAAAGCCCCTCAGCCATCTCAAAGATATATGGAAATTTGTTATGTATTATATGTGATCCTAATCTAAGACCTAATACAAAGTATGCAGTATCGTTTTGTAACAATATACCCATTAAATAAAATCTAACACAATGATTTGATGTAATATCAAAAATTATTTTTAATGTATATATCAATAGCTTCCATGGAAATATTATCCGGTGACTGTGCCAATAATCTCCTTGTTTAGACACATTCTAATATAGAGTGACAAAGCTCTGTCCAGGTCTCCCATCTGTAATCTTGTGTTGTCACTGTGTCACACAATCTGCCATTGACCAGTTTTACACACATATGTGCCATTCAATAGATTTTACCTCTAATAAAAATTATGTATTAATAAAAGTTTTAAGTTAACTATATCAAGTCTTGCTGAGGTAAATAGTCCAAGATCTTGGACAAACAATCAATGCTTGTATGAAAAACTGCATAGCAATCTAACAGATGAAAAGGACTGCAGTTAGCTTTTTTGTTATTTGTAAACTTTTTTCCAAAACACATTTTTTCAAGCCATAAAACCATCTAAAGTGACTTCATCCTCGGCGAGTTTGGTGACTTGCACCTGGTAACAGGTAATACATCATTGTCCCAAGCTTTGTATCTTCTTAATACCTTGGAAATAAAAAGCAGTTCTATAACAATCTTCATGAGATTTGTCTGTGATGGTGCTGTAATATCCATGAATTACATGTAGTTTATACATTGCTGAAAGCATTTATAATATCTTCTGGCAATGACAAAGAAGAATGCAGAGTAACACCCGGGGCTCCAATACTGGTTTCCCAGCACTGATATCCACAGTCCACAAGCTGCTGCTTCACTGCTTCCACCACACTGTGGTCTACATCTGATGGAAGAGAACTGTATTAGGAGTTGGTAAGTTCTTACAGTATATTTCTGCTACAAAGGGGCATCTCAAATATAAATTCATTGTTTTGCCTGTTTTGACTTTTATGTGCTTGTTTATGAGGGTTAATGGAATGATAAATATGAACATTTATGGTTAACAATTTCTAAAATATAATAATTGACACTTAAGTTTATAGTGAAATACGGCCACCCACCATCCACTCCTAGTACTGCCCTTTGATTTAATACTTGGGTCATATGGTCATGGTGAAAATACTCTTAGATAAGTATTGCCTGAACTCATTGTGAATTTGGTTGGTATGTCAGACTAATAGCCAGCGTGTTCAAGAGTGATTGCAGGCAGCAAGCAATACAATCAGTGAACTGCTAATGCTATCCTAAGCAAATACAGAAATACAAAAAATACAGAAAAATCATTGATAAGTACCTTTCCTTACACAGCTTACACACAGCTCCTCAGAGGGTCAGTACCCTCCTAAACACATATTGGCCCTGAATTTTAAAAACTCTCCAAGACTAGAGAAGATGGACTATCATGGGAGAACCCGGGGGATGTAGAAAACCTCGAAAAGGTTTCCTCAAATACATTTGCTATTTGCTAAATGTTTTCAACCCTGGACCAGATCCATTTCAGGTTTGCTGAATCACCCACTGCTGGAACCATAAGAATTGCTATTTTTATTATCACAAAAATACTGAGATTGGATTCATAGTGTAAAGATGGTAATGAGATACACAAATAATGTTTCTATTGGGAGAAATGAAGGATGAAATGTGATGGGCTGGTGAAAAAGACATATTTTACAACCCACACAATGCATTGTTGGTCTGACATTCATCCCAAAAACATGAGCGGGGCTGCTAGCACCAAGGACAAGTGGGAATTCTAAACCTTCCCTAAGTACTCCTAAAACAATAGCAGGCCTTAATCTTTCTCGTACACTTCTCACCTGCCTTATAGGTTCCCCTAACAACAGTCATGACAAATGGGTGTAATACTAACCAGGTCGCAGTAAAGTTATTGCACAACCTCCTCCTCCAGCACCAGTCAGCTTACTGTGCAGACCATGAGAAGCGGTCACCTGGCAGAGCTTGTCCAATGATGGATGTCCAACACCAATCACGTTTAGATGATGTTGATTGATGTCAATCAGTTCCTGAAATACAACATTTCCCTTGTTAGGAAACCAATTCAACCAGTGCTGGATCACACCACATGATTTCCCTTTACTTATGCTACCACAGTCAGATATCATCTTTTTTTCTGTAATATTTGTTTGGTTATTATTATACACCAAGCTTCACTTCACAAAGAATTTAGAGTAGGTATTGTCTATATATACCATATACTTATTATTTTTATGACTTGAACTGTGGACAAAGCTGCCTGGTTTATGTTGGCAAGATATTTCTAATTTCAGACAAGCTGTCACTAATCACAATGGCATCACATAAATACCAAGGCCATTCTAATATTTAATGGATACCGCCAGCATTTCAAGTGTTGGCAGATGTCTCCCCATCCTAATATTACTAAGACCAGCAATGGGTAACTGAAATAACAGCATCAATCTTCATCTTAATGTATACCTACTGTAAAACAGGGAGACATATCTAGACTTCGGGTTTGCTTCAAGCTTAATCTCGAATGCAATATATATTTTACCGTTCTATGACAGGATGCGTGTTCTTCTGAATACAAACATTTATATATATATATATTTATATATATATATATATATATATATATATACACACTGCAGAAACCGAATTGCTCTGTGGTCTATATACATTGGTACAAAACAGCTATATTACCTCTAACACTTTAAATTGATCAATTGACAATGCTGCAGAAGAAGCTTCCAGAATGCGCTGACACTCCTGAGAAATTGCATGTATTGATGAAAGGACTGGTTCTATAATACTTGGATACTGGAAAAAAAACAAATGGTAAATCCCGAGTAACATATAAATTATTAATGAATCTAAACCCATAAGAATCAATTATTAATTATTTCAGTTACTAGATTGTCAATCCGGTAGCCACACTCATATATTTTTTTAAGTTTGTTCTCTCTTTATTTTCACCAGGTAATACTGTCAATAATGCACAATCTGTAGTCTGGGGGTGACAACACCCTATGACAAACACAAAAACAAAACTTCCCCATCCTTCCTTTTCGTTACAGGGGATCTGTAGTCGTCAGAAAAAGCTGAGAGCAATGTAACTGGTAGGGATGCAGCACAAGCAGAGTGCATAGGAAGTTATCAGCTGACAAGATTTTTTTTTAATATTGAACAAATATAACAAAATGCTTTTAACTGTATTACTGTATTACCAAGACCTAAAAAAATCTTTTAACACTTTTCTTTTGTGCATACATTAAAATTTACATTTTTGGTTTTAAGAACATCCCACATAACATTATAAGAGGACCTCTACAACAACAAAGTTGGCAGCTGACATTTTTTAAAAATGTTTATCAAATCAGGTTTTTTTTCCATCATTTTTTTAATGGAGGTTTCCTTGTAGTGGCTGGAGATCCCGGAGGTAATTTAACCCCTATGATTTAAAAAGTGAAATGCACAAAGGACTGATGCTAATTTACAGATAGATGGCTTGATTTGGATTTAAGCTGTTGCTGAAATTGGTGGAGATGATTACAGACATTTGTAGAAAATATCCTAAAGGGACTAATAAAGGGGACAAATTTGTTTGTAAATGTTAACAGGGCAATTTTTTTACAGCTGTCATTTAAACAAGTCTCTGTGGATGTACAATAGACTTGTTGGGTTGGTGTAGGACAATGGTGTCTATTTTTTGGGACGCAGAGAGAAGGGGATGTTTTATAGATTTATAAGTAAAGGAGTTGTTTTTTAGCTATTTGAAAAAATAGTTTGTTTTTGTACCCAGTACTTTAGGGACCTTTCTTTTGTATTAAAAAGTAAAAAAAAATATCTATAAGGAAACTATCAAACCTTAAGTAGCTTATCTTTCACCCCTGCCACCAGGATCTTTGTACTGCGTGGAACTCTTGTATTGGTGAGCAAAATCTGTAGCATTGGTACCCTGGAAAGGGATCACAATATATTATCATTGCAGCATTTAGTGAGATTGCAGCAACAGAAGGAATGTTTTGCTATTTGCTGATTTCTGGCATCTACCCCATATACATACAATACACACATTATATATATTTTAATATAAACTTAATGATTAGCTTTGTATTTATATACACATAACTCTTGAAGAACATGAAATAGATTGAGTATTGAAATGGTGACTTGGTAAACATAAGGGTTCTCAGTGTGGGAGTCTGTGTGTATATACTCAAATAAACAATAATATATTCTGTATGTGTTTTATTCTTCTAGGAGTCATTTTAAAGAACAGATATTGCTTTGGGCCACAAAGGCCAACAATTACAGTGATGGACCAACGTGAAGGTGCAGAAGGAAAGCAGCTCCCCATTGTGAGGTCCAAAAGAAGTTTAATTGAAGTGCAGCTGTACAAATATAAATATTCTAAGTCACACATTATGTCACTCTTTGAAAGAATATCAATATTTGTACAGCAGCACTTATAGTGAAGTTTTTTTATTGACTTTGCTTATTTGTCTCGATTAAGGTGATGTCTAGTTGTGTCTATTGAAGAAAGGCTATAGACAGGGGCTTCAGGAATAGTCAGGAAGGCTTCTTCTAATTTCAGTGCAAATTACACCATGACACCTAAGGCGTTTATTTTTACAACAATATAAAGCTTTTATATGTGCCACAAGAAGATACATATACCATTTAAGGCACATGGCTCATCACATTCACTGCATACTACTGGATACCAGCCCTGGTAAATATTCTCCAGTGAAAAATTCAGATTAGAAAATTAATCACTGCACTCCAGAGTGTATCAGCCTTTGCTTTTTATTTAAACAGCAGCATAATTCACCTCTGACATGTTTTTCTATTAAAAAAACTCTGTTTTTAGTCTCTTTGCTTCACCATATTCTCTATTGTAAATGTATACATTTAGTTTTCGCTCACACTATGCCATTAGAAAAAGAATCAGTTTATACTTACCTTCTCACAATGCAAATCACACACCAGTAATACCTGAAGTTTGCTCCCATGACACACCCTTTACATGAGGATCAGAGACATCTGGGTCAAGTGCAGTTATTAAAGAGTTTGTTACACCCTTTACATGAGGACAGAGTGCCATCTACTGGTGGTTTACAACCATGCTCGAAGATTATGTAAAAGATAGTGACCCTTTATAACCAATTTAGGAATACAAAATACTTTCAAATTAAGTGTGTGTGTGTGTGTGGGGGGGGGGGTTGGTTGAGGTGAGAGACATACAGACTGAGCCCAAAATTGTATTGGCATCCTATTGATTACTGTTTTGAATGTTAGCAGTGAAGACTACATTTTGTGCCCTAGGTCAAAACAATGTTGCTGTATTACTAGGAAAAAAAGTACCTTGGTTTATATTTAGATCGGTTTATACTTGAGTATAGTATAGTGTAGTACTGACATTGGTGTCCCTGTTAGCTTGATCTTGTATGGGATCTGCTTGGGTGTTTATCTGTTACATTCAGTCCTTTCTCACTGACAAAACTAACCAAGTGAAATGTAAAAAAAACAGAAAACACACAAAACATACCAAATAAAAAAGCAAGCATAAAAATATACCTCTTCATTGGAGTTATTTGTCCAGCTTGAAACTGTAAAGCACCACCTAAACAGAAGCAATTCAAATTATATTATATTCTTGAATCTTTATCAAACATTAAGAGAATCCAATATATATTATATATATATATAGATAAATATACACTGATACACAGACTCACACACATTTTTCCTATGCACACTATCCTGTTGCTGTCCTGGAACAACAATAGAAAGTCTATGGATTGTGGGAGGAAATCAGTGTACCATAAGACATAAAGAGAACACTAAAGCAGAGCACACACGCACAGTAATTGTTGCCAAAAAAACTCTTTTCAGCTGACACTTTTACAAATGATTGTTGTACAGAAGTCACATATACAAAGCATACAACCACCATAGGGAATTGAGTGGTGGCTCCCACTGTCACTGATTTACACAATTACCACAAAGAACAGCACAGTGTGGGTTTATGCATGCCTGCCTACAGTCTCTATATTTGAACTACTTACCTAATGTGGCTACAGCATTATCCACTCCAGATGGATTCCCGTGGATGACCTTTTCTCCCTGAAATGCCCAACTATTAATGAGTTTTAACTCGGTCTCTGTCCACCTATTAAAAAAAAATATTAGTACTTTGGTTACCAAATTAATATATACAAACAATAAATCTTACATCATAAATACCATACAGATTATAAAATGGAGTAAATGAGAACCTGTAACAAGAACAATGTCAGTAATCAAAATAATATTTTACACATGAATATTGAGAGCCTTATTGAAATTTGACAAATTATGTAGAGTTATACAAAGAATAAACTTTAAAACCACACTAAAAACAAAAAACTTTATACCTGACATCTTCTGTGCAGCCCTGTGCTGGGCATGAAATCCTTCCAGAGATCGATAGCAAGGCAGCAGCCAGACACACAGAATAAGCAGCGCTAGACCCCAAACCTGCTCCAGGAGGCAACTGGGACCAAACAACAATATTCAACCCTCCAATGTCTCTAGATGAAATATAATAGTTCAAAAGTTTATTAATACGTGTTAGAAGAACACAAATGTAAAACTCCAAATAACATTCCCTGTAGCCCATTTGCTTTATATTCTTATAAGTTAGATTCAAAGAAAATGTCTGCTGAAAAAATCTGCTCATCTTTCCTTCTGAAAATACTAGTTACTAGTTAGTTCAGTATTGTCTGTGTCACAGACCTGAAACAAGCATGCATATCAGGAATCCTGACTGCACCCTCACTTTCCTGATCTGCTTTCCTGCTTGTGTGTCTTAAATGATCAAAACTGAATAAGAACACCAGAATATAATGCATGATGTAAATGAATTACAAACCCATGCAAGGTCCATCTTTCATGTGATCCCCACCCCAATTATTACCAATTAGGCCTCCTTCAACATGCTTGCCTGGTTCATTCTAGTGTACTTATTACATTTATATTCTTATATGCTTGGGCTCATGCTAGTGTTCTTCCTATACTTGTGCACTTTGTATTTTATCCCATTATTTGTATTATTACCCTCCTTTATGTTTACATGTGTTTTCAATACACAATATTGCAGAAGTTTGGATTTAACATTTGACATTGTATATGGTTCATATGATCATTTATTACACCTAGTTTATATCTTAGTATGAAGTATCCTACTCACTGCCCACAGATGGAAAGATAGAGATAGAGAAACGCCAGGACAGCTTGGCTTTCAGTGTCTTGAGATCCTTCAGAAAAGCCTGCAAATTTCCTCAGTAAATCCAGCTGTTCTGACCTGGGACTCACGGGTTCATGTCCACCTACAGAGAAAATAAGTGCCAGGGGGCAGCTCATAGGTATGATAGGTATGTACAAAGTAAAGTCAAACTTCTGCCATAACATATATTAGGACACAAACAGCAACCACAAAAATGGCAGAGGTTCTATCCTTTGTTCTTTTCCATTTTCTTGTAAGTAAACAGTTATTAGTAAAAATCTGTTTTTAATTCCAGCAGTTTTCTGTAATTTTGAGATTTAGAATGCAGATGAGGAATTCCTGTCAAGTCTCAGCAAGGGTAGAGGAGATTGTACCTTCTGGGTTCTGAGGAACATGAACAACCTGGAGTGGAACCTTTCTATGTCTGGCCATAGTTTTGTCAAGGTCATTTGTAGAGAAAAATCAGCAAACCTTACAAGTTTATTACAAGGATAATGGCAAACCAGAGGCCAGTGCAGGTCTATTTAGGAAACAATATTGGTTTTGTAACTTGTCTGATCAACTGGCCACCAAACAGCAGTGAGTCAAAGTGGGTTTAGGGCATACAATTGTTGGCTGATAGGACTAATTTAGACTCATCAGACATTTGTCAAATCATGTGCATTTGTATATTTTGTTTGGTGTTTAAGAGGCCATTTTAGGAAATATTTTGAGATCATTGTTGGAGATCTCCCTCTATATCCCTGTTGGCATCTACATTTTGCATCATACATAGGTATGATGTTGAGATAACAATTATTAGTACAGAAATGAATATCCTTCTGCTCCTGAACTAAAACATAAAAAATGATAAATGACTGTCTATGGATATTACTTGAAGGTCGGTTTGCTCTGCTCACTGCTTTGAAAAAAAAAACTATTTCTGTAAAACTGACTCCACAACAACTAATAATTGTTTAATTTGTTCCTATATAATGCATAGGAACTGAGAACTGGGTTCTTGTAGCTTCCGAATCCCACCACCATTCATCCCACTGACCATCACCTTTTCTCGCTCCATCAGCACTCAACATGCACAGTCAGTGGCAGTGATGTGCTGGTGCCAGCGCATGAATCACATCTGGGACCATTTTGTAAATCAGAAATGAAAATAATAATTTTCTATCCCATCATTGAATGCAGTAACTGGCTTCAGCCAATCACTGCCTAGAGACCTAAAAGTTATCAATCAGTGTGACATTGCAGTGTGAAAAAGCCACCCCAACAGAGCCCGGCCAACATTATTGTGATGTTACAAATACAAGCACACCCCAATGAGTATCATTCATCACCGGTCCTGGGTCCTAGATGGCAACGTGCTCAAAAAAACAACAAGGTATGTACTGGCCTTTAAATATTTTTTATTGATTATCAACGTGTCAAGTGTGGCTTATAATTGGGTGAGGTTAAAGAAAGAGCTTCCCATGAACCAAGTGGGCAGCCTTAGTTTATAGTTATATCTGGGAGGCAAGACTTCCACAACTTTTTGTCCTAATAAATGTATAAGCAGGCAGACTTCTGGAACCATGTAGATTTCAGAATGCACAAAACAGAAAAAAGCAAAAACAGAAGCTGTACCTGTATTGGAAAGGATATGAATAACTACCAAAAATATATAATAATTTTTAGCGGCATCAAATAAAATGAGAAAGCTGAAATATACACTGTCATGTTACCCAGTATCAATACGCTATGTGTGAGTGCTATGTGTGGCTGCCACCACCCCAAGATCATTGACAATGCACATTAATTTCTAACTATCATTTATAGAGTTTTTGTTTGATGACTTTGGCGAAATCCATTCCAGGTTTGCTGGATCAGCCACCTTCACTGATGAAAAGCTTTCATAAATCAGGCCCAATGTGAACCCTGGCTACCTGGCTGCCTTACCCACCATGTAAAAAAAGAAGAACTTTCTATGAGGGTAATTACTGGCATCCAGAGACCTTTTAAAGGCTAAAAGTACTTTTATCTAACTATTCTTTATCTATTAGTCTGCAACATTGCGTAACACAGACAATTCTCCTACCAGCATATAGCGATGCTGCTGGATGTTATACATGGGAATTCCCTGTTATTACCTCTCTTACTGTATCAGTGTTCACAGAGATCTAATATTTGGAAATGGAAAGGCACTGTTGTAGTAGAATTATAAAAATAGCAGAGAACCTTGAATTAATGAATGATGTAGATAAACTAAGAGGGGTGCTAATTGACCAGCCACCTGGCAAATATCCATTAGCTAACCAATTCCATTAGAGGAAAGTAGCAATCAGAAGTAGCTATGAAGACAAATATTAGGAAAGATGATTCAAGTATTCCACAAATGTGTCAATATTCTACTAGTATATATATAGTTTTGTATACTTCCACTGTTCACTTTTATTACACCAAGGCTGCAGTCTGTGCGGGTTTTTCCTTGGCTACTGATAGATTTATTTGCTTGCAGTGAAATATCCCAAAGGTGTTTTTAATTTGTATGAAGTTTATGCTCCTGTATGGCTGTGGCTTCATGATTAAAACTTGGCCCTAACAACTTTTCAGTGTAAATGATTGTAATGTAACAGCTTAGATCAGAGAATCCAACAAGAGACATCCCTTCTATCAATATAACCTTACTAACATTCATCATTAATTTAGCAGGACAGACATGTAACAAAAACTTTCAAAAGGACAGATAATATATCTCATATATAAATTTTCCATTACCAGGCCACAATTTACATATCTTTAGCCATATATTTCATTAGACTGTTTATTTAATCAAAGTAATTCATGGAAAATGTATTTGAGCCATTCGGCCCCTGATTAGGGACTCTGCATTGTTGAAATACCCAGGTAATTTTCTCTGTCAAGTGGTAAATGGTGCAGATGTTGTATGTACTACATATACACCCCAACCTGTGTTCAATCAACTCACCTTTGAAGCTAGGTAGAAGAGGCTGAAGTTGACCAACATTCCAGGTAAGCTTACTTCCAATACTTGGCAAGTTTAATAACACAGCATTGTCCCTGGTATGTAGCACTTTAATGAACGTCCTTAAATTTAATCCCACTGCCAAAGCCACCTGTACATAGAAAACATTTACATTAAGGTAAAGAATATGACAATCAAAAATCATTTACCTGTAATAAAGAAAAGAAACTGAACTGAGTACAGAAATGCCTCACCCAATTTACCACCAAACCAGCTTTATATTTATTTAGAGATAACTTAGTACATCAGATTTGCAGAATTTGTTTTACTAGTTAATTTGGTTTTGTATATTAATAACACTAAACGAAAACCCAGTGTTCTCTTCAGCCACTTTTATCTGGGTGCAGCACCCGGCATTTTTCAGTAGCCACCCAGATGTCATCAGACAAAAGCTCAAGCTGGGATTTGTATACAATGTAAGAGAGAGAGCCCTCAGGAAGAAGATGGAGGAACCTGTCAACTCCGCTCAGCTTGGGGGGGAGCGAAGATTTTTACTTTTTACTTTTTCCTCTCCCATCTGCTGCCCACAATAAAGCCCTGGTGTACCAGAGTGCAGATTTGCTGTATAAGGCTTAGCTAGCATTAGCAGTTTTTGCAAGGTGTGATTTCTTTAAAAAAATTACCAGTTTTGCTTTTGTAGCCACTGTTACCACTCTAGGGTACCTAGCAGTCACCGGCTGTTACCACTCTAGGTTACCTAGCAGTTACCGGCTGTTACCACTCTAGGGTACCTAGCAGTTAC
>NC_092863.1:38930195-38932931 GCF_032062135.1 Pyxicephalus adspersus | reverse complement strand
GCTGTTACCACTCTAGGGTACCTAGCAGTTACCGGCTGTTAGCACCCTAGGGTACCTAGCAGTTACTGGCTGTTAGCACTCTAGGGTACCTAGCAGTTGCTAGAAAGCATTTGGGAATGGTAAATGTCAAAAAACTATCACTACAAGTGATTACACTAGAAACTATCACTACAAGTGATTACACTCGTTACAAATCATTGAACACAAGGAAATTGGGTTACAATGCAGTACTGAACAGCATAATAGAAAGATGATGGAAAAATGGGACATACTAAGGGGGCATTAGAAAGTTAGAACAAAGTATAAAGGGGTGGTAGAAAGCTGACACAATTATAGGGGGTTACAGGATATCTATGGAACTAACAAACAGGAACACTATGAACTCTATTTATAAAACAGGGAATCTGACATTCCCTCAAACATTCCCTGGTGGGAATCAGTTACTGACATTGTAACACATGGACCCCCATAAGGGTATGTTTGATGGAATTCCCTCAAACAGGGCCAGATTCCCTGTTTTTTAAATAGAGCCCTAAATGTGCTGCTTGTTGCCCTGACTTGTGTGGCGGCAAATTTATTTCTATTTTTTGGAGACAGGTAGTTTGTTACATTCGTACACACCTTACTACTGATATTCCCCACTCATCTGAATGGGGGTGTTACATATCACTGGAAACTTTGGAGCTCAATACTCTAGAGGAGCCAAACACTTGGCACTACTACTCTTGGCTACTGGCATGAAGACAATTCCTCACTGTTGGTTATCACCACCAACTATGTGCTTGTTTCTAACCAAATTACAATCTTTATTGGACTGGAACCTCTCTACAAAACAATCACCCACTGTGAAACAACAACTCCAGAATGCTTGGAGCATACCACATGGTATCTGAATAGGATGGTGGAGAGAGATCCCCCCATATCCCTGTAATCCATGCATAGCACATTCTGACAATTCTTTTCATTTATCAGGAGCAATGGTGGTTTCTAGGTGCCTGAGGATTCTTCTATATATAGTATTACGTAGTATTAGTATTATTAGTAGTGTGAGGAAGACAACCATCCAATGCATCTCTACCGGGGGGACTTTTATATATCTATACTATGGTAATTGTTTCATTAAGGGATATTCTGAACACTTGTTTCCCCCTTCATATTTATGTCATCTTATGAACCGTGATAAATACATTTTTCATCGTTAGCTGTAAATCTTGGGAGTTCTACTTCTCATAGTTGGCATAAACCATCAGACAGCAATTGCTCATACCCTAAGGTCCTCACACCACCATCCTATAAAGTGAACTTGTGTTTGGTCGATGTAGAAAACATTCATGTCAAACTCTGCAGCTACTTTCTCCCACATTCCACTGTAAGAAAAAGAAGCCTAAGTGGTGTAAATGTAAAATGAGTTGTTCAGGATTAGACCACCCAACAAATTCAGACCAACAGCTGACCATTTCATCCCAAAGAAAGAACCACCAGGATTTCATTGTGGGCTCTGTGGGTTACTTTTAGGATTTTGCATCAGAAAATAAACAGAGACAAAAGACAAAAAATAAAAAGACATTAAAACACCAGAAGAACAAAAACAAAGCCAACATTCAAAAGTAAAATTATCTTACACGGGAACAGAAATATACAAATATCTATAGAAGGTAGAAGGACAATGCCAAAAAAAGAAAAACCCCAGGGGAGGGGAGCGCAAAGGAATTGCATGTAACTTTTGTAACAATTGTTGTCAATGTTCATCATCTACCATGAGATTGCACCATTTTCTTATTTATTATCGATGTACTAATACAGCGAAGCTACAGAAGCAGACATCATAAACATTTCACCTTTCCATGGACCACCGCATGTTCACCGTGTAAAATGACTTTCCCAGGGGCAGATATCAGCACGCCTTCATCCATTGCTCTGCCAAGAGAAAATATTTTTATTCAAACTCTGCAAATGTAAAGCTGAAGGCTGGTTTTGTCTGTAATACCCACTTTGTCTAGGAGATATAAGTGAGGGGAGAACTTACCTTAATATTGGGGGTCCTCCTACAGTCACTGCATTGTATAGGATGGGGGGTCAGACAATTGTAGGATGGCTATGGGGCAATTCTCTCCATTATCCCCCCTCCACAGACGTAAGTATCAGGGACAAATCTAATAAACAGAGATTTCTATCAGCTGACCGGAAGCATTTAGAAATTAACGTATATCATGTGATGGCTTCATTCATCATCACCAGACAACCTAACATATCAGGGGTAAGTGTCCACCCATTACCAGATACGGAAATGGCAGCCACATCATTCTGAGACTTTCATGTAAATCTGCCCAGGAATTCCCAAATTATTCACTGCAAGATAATAAATGTCAGAGACATCCAGCCAATCACCAAATAAAGGTCACCATACACCACGCAATCTGGTTGTACCATCACCCACAACTACATAGTACAAGGGACTCTCTGATTGGCTACAATGTGATTTGCTTGTTTGGGTGTGTCCTTATATTACACAGTTTTGGTAAAGCTGACAGAGAATGTACAATGGGCATACAACCAGATTGTACAATGTATTGCATACAATCAGATTGTACAGTGTACGGACATACAATCAAATTGTACAGTGTATAGACATACAATCAGTTTGTACAGTGTACAGACATACAATCAGATTGTACAGTGTACTGACATACAATCAGATTGTACAGTGTACTGACATACAATCAGATTGTACAATAT